>NC_070583.1:8608402-8955902 GCF_027409825.1 Scomber japonicus
TTTCTTTTCTAGTAGGTTGAGATGAAAGTGTTTCTTGGATGGTGTTTCTTCTACGTCACCAGTTGAAGGGTCGAGTCCTGCGGTTCAGCACCACAGCGGGTGGACAGCGCTCAGACCAGGCTGCAGCATGGGTTTCTGTCCCGGCTTGGCAGCTGCAGGGGATAAAGGGGGTTGGTGGTGGGGGTGGTGATGGTGATGGTGGTTGGGGTTTCCCTTCTCTGTCACTGCCGGTCAAGTCCACACCACACACCACACACCGACACGGATCTCCGGTCTCCTGTGCGCTCCTCTGTGTGCACTCTTGCCGTCGCCCGGTCACACAGTAAAACACTGGAGGGTGACACAGTGATACAAAAATCCCACGCTTATCTGCTTATATACAGCCCAGCGAGTTTCCTCCCTCTTGCACTGTTTTTTTTTCTCTGCTAGGTGGAAGCGGAATGAGATGTGATTGGCTGGTGTCACCTTACATGCCAGCCAACATAGGGGGAGAAGGGAGGGGTCTAACGGCGAACAGCACAGTAGGAGCAAATTGTCAACTAAGGATTGCATTTCTCCTCATGTATATAACCACTGACATAATGACAAATGAGGGACGTACTGCATATTTCAACAGGTCTAAAAAGGAAAAGAAGCAGAGTTGACGACAGCCTGGAGCAAGTTACAGAGCTAAGAAATAATAACCCAGGAACAAAACCTACATGTCCGCGCGGAAGGTGGGACATCAATTCACCCCCCCCCCCTCCCATCCAATTATAGGCAGCAAATCCAATGTGAGGACTGGAGAGTGACAATTTTCACACACAGTCGGACACGTTTCAGGACACCAGAACTCTATTTTATGTAGGTTACTCCCACGCTGTGTATTGGCCTCGCTGCGGGCTCATTACGACCTCAAAGTCCAAGCGTCCAAATATAGTCAAGTGTTCCTATAAATAAGCCTGACATTCTTTGTTCATGCATGTTCAATCAGAGTAACCCATTACAGCACAACGCATCCAAAGAGGGCAAGGATACAATAAAGGAGAAAGGTTTATTGTAAGGCCTATTGTGGCCTATTTGTAAGCGACCCACTCTTGTCTCCAGGCAGGCCGGCGTTGAAACATCTTCATCCTCACTCCGTCTCTCTTAACGCCCACCACGACTCTAAACATAGACCTGGAGAGCTGCTGACCCAAGCGGCCGCTCCTTTATAGAATCTGTCCTTTTAATTCATCCCTAAACAGAATGATGCAATAACCTTTGTATGGGATGCTTAGTGGGTGCATAAGATACTATGAATTATTATTTACCTAAATGATGCTTTACACGTGGTTTTCAGGCTGAATCTGATCCTGAGTGCCAGTGAGGTGAAATAAATGGCACTATTTGAAGAAGAGAAAAAATGAGAGCACTTATGACCAAATGTTCCATCTGAGCCTCTGAGACACATACCAGTGTATTACATTGACCTAAATGGCTTGTAAGTCATAACATTTGCTCCAGGAATGTAGTTGCGTGGGAGAAATCTGGTGATAAAAGATGGCTGTTAGATGCACACATATATATATCTCAGTACTTGTTACAGAGGGGGAAAGGAATGACATGTTAGATCACCACAGTGATACAACCTGATAGCGTGTAAGCCGAAAGATCCCTATGGGGAGTTTGAATGCGCTCCCACAGCAGCAAGCTGCAGTTATCTGTGTGTGTGTGTGTGTGTGTGTGTGTGTGTGTGTGTGTGCGTGTGTAAACGTGCACGGTGCACGGAGACGGAGAGGGACAAAAGTAAAGTGAGAATGAAAAGCCACTTGCGCCGCACGTGTTTTTCTATTGTGACTACAACTGTCAGTGCTTTTGTGAGAGCAATAGGGAATGAAAATTGCTCACTTTAATCTCTCTAAAAGTGGATAAAAATCACAATAAACTGGGTGAGTATCTGCACAGCGTGTCGTTTTGCTCATCACACATCCAGCACGTGGGAACAAATTCATTAGTCACAGTTATTTGTGTTGATGTAGGAGCGTCAGATGTTCTGTGGCTTTATAGAGGACTCATCTTTTGTACTTCTGTCTCTTCTGCAGCGCGCACTCAACTCATTTCATAACACCTCAAAGTTGCGGCAAATCCAGAGCTTATGTAGCCTGATCTGGCCTGTCCGTGCCACGAGGTATTTCTCTGGTGCTCTAGCGCCACCTAACGGAGGGTTGTAGTAGAGGCTGCTGCGGGAGCCACAGGAGTGCGGGTAGCCTGTTGCGCAGTACTTGTGTATGTGTCTGCAGAGCTGAGACTACAGCGCTGTGCTGGCAACACATGAGATACCATTATCAGGACCTCAGGCTGTATCAAGTTTAGGATGCACCACCATGTGTCCTGTTCTAAGAAAGCTGTAAAGCAGCAGCTTGAAATGAAAGAAAGAAACAATGCATATGCTGAAAAATAATAACAATGTGCATTTCACTCATATGTATTAGAAAGCATATACAATAGCTGTGCTGTGCGGTTTTGCATATAAAGGAGTGTATCCAGTAATATTAGAACTGTGATATCATACACATACTCATTATTCTGCTTTCCAGAAATGATATGCATAAGCATGGAAATACATGACTATATATGGATACATATACATGATCAGTCTGACATAATAGAATGTGAAAATGTAGCTTCTCTTCTGTTACTGTGCAACATTTTTTAGACATGTTAGATGTTTAGCCTCTTATCCATGATGCAACACTTTCAGAGAGGCGTCTGATTGGTCCCGAATGTATTTTGCAGCATGACAGCGACGCCAAACATACGGCCAGAGTCAGAAAGAACTATCTTCTGCAACGAGAAGAACAAGGAGTCTTGCAGCAGATGGTTTGGCCCCCACAGAGCCCTGATCTCAACATCATGGAGTCAGTGTGGGATTACATGAAGAGACAGAAGCAGCTGAGACGCTGAAATCCACAGAAGAAGAAGTGAGGCAACTTCTCCAAGATGCAGGAACAACCAAACTTCTGAGTACTTGGATAAACTGTGTGCATGTGTATTGACGAGAACTGCTGCTGTTTTAAAGGCAAAGCTTTTCATACTAGGAAAATTAGGTTTCTGCTTTTTACTGAGCTTACTGTAGTAGTAAGTTAATTATTTGCATTATTTTTGAAAGTATCCTCACGATTTTTGAACAGCACAGTATATTCCTGAAAAATTAGACATAATTGTTTAAATAGAAAGAAAGAAAAAAGCAAGAGGTTTGCTTGAAGGCTGAGGATAAATGTCCAGTGCCTTGAGCTGCAGTGTCTGCAGAGGAGAAAACGTCTGGTTTTAAGAGAACTCAGACTGTACCTCCAACACTGCCACTCTGCCAAAGAACAAACCCCTCAGCCAGACTGACCAAACTACAGATGAGCTCAGGTAATCCTCTGAGCTAAGTCATCAACAGGACAAGCGGAGCAAGTGCTGGAGAATGTCAAAGAAAGTGTTTGGGTAGTGTTAAAATGACCTTTGACCCAAGCTGAGAAAACTGCTCCACAGAGCTCAGAACAACTTAGAGAACATCAGGCCAGCAAGGTCAGAACAAAACAGTTTTTTGTGTTTTTTTCCTTATTAAAAAAAATGTAACAACTATCTGTTTTAGCTTTCTGGCTCTCAGTGTTGAGACTGCAGAAAAAAAAGATCTTGGAGATTCAGCCTGTTGGTTTCTTGGAGGAAAATCTGAAGGTGGAAAACAGGACGAAATGGCGTTGGAGACACAGTAGAGAAGAACAGAGTGGACAGATGCTTTGACCCAGGCTTGGGAACGAGTCGAAAGCCACCATCTTCAGTATCCTGTCCCCTCTGGGCTTTAAATGAGAGCCGGCATGCCCTGAAGGAGAAGCAGCAAAGTGGGGCGTATCAGCAGGAGAGCTGTGATGGACAGAATTATTCATCTGCAGCAGGAGATGGAAGAGTTTGGGAAACGAGTCAGAGAAGTTAACTCGACTGAAAAGAATCTCAGTTCCAACCAAGAAAAAGGAAGCAGATGACCATTCCAAGAAATGACTTACAGTGCTTCAAATTAAGAACTTACAATTTAATTTTAGTATTGTAACACAGTTTGGTTGTAATAAGTACAGATGTGTGACAAATTAAAGGGAAAACCAGTACAGGCCTGAATGCTTGACCTTTCTAATTAAGAATTTCAGTCACATGTAATGAAGAAGGCCATGAGATGTATTCGAAAGCTTTAAAATTAAGTAAATTGGACCTTGTTGTCTAAGTTATGCCTCATGATGTGTGCTTTGCCCAATCCATAAAACAAACATATGTACCATGTGTTAAGATCACCACCTAAACAAGCAGTATATGATGTGAAATAATAGTTCTGTATGACATCATGAAATCAAACATATTGGAGAACATACTGCATTTCCAAATGTAGGAATGAGATCATCTGATGAAAGAGACTTTGTGCCAAAAAGACTCACTGTTCCTCATCTCCACCTCCTTCCAACCCATAAATATAACTCTAAAGAGATAACACTTGTTCTTGCATCTCCTCTCAAGCTGCTGAGCATCACTCCACCATACGATCTATAAATGAGTCTTGACTGAGCGCTTGTAAAAGATGAGAGCAGGCCCATCATCTGAAACAAAAATGATGGCCTCCGGCCAGTTTAAACAAGTACAAGGAGAGTCAAAATCATGTCTAATAAACTCCAAACCCTAACAGATGTCCAAAATAATTACCACAATCTGTCACCCAAAGATAAAAATAGGTGATCTTTAAATATTTTGCATTATTAATGGACTGCTGTAGTAATGTCATCAAACCCAGCCGCCTCGAACCTCAATTAGCACTGCGGATATTGGATGAGCAGATCAAAGGACTGGAGAGTCATTTTACACTCATCCACTCATCTTGTATCACAGTTTAGAAAAATTACAGTTATTATAAACTGAAATCTCATTGGCTGAGACAATATCTGCATCATAAGTTGCTTTATCCAATATAAAAATGTATTTAATTACAAATTATGGTCTGACATATGCTGTATTTGAAAATATGTGAGTAATGTAGGCTGGCAAGCACTTTTAGAGTGGAGCCACAGGAAATGTATCTATGTAAGCACTCTTGAATCAACATATTTGTTTTGCAATATTAGTGACTACTATGATGAATCTTAAAATAGGTTCAGGAAAAGTTGGACAATTTGGGGGAATATGCTTATTCACTTTAAGACTGGTACCACTCTCATGAGCCAAATATGAAGCTATAGAGCCAACATGCTTAGTTTAGCATTAAGACTTGAAGCAGGGAGAGCAGGCTGGCTCTCTCAAAAGTAAATTATTTTTTGTTACCAGAGTTACTTCTTGCTTGGCAACCTCTAACACTGTGAGGCAGCTGTAACTACCTGAATAACTGGCCCTTCCTAGAATGTAAGGCATTGTACTGGATGTTCACTGACCAGTATCAATGATAACTGCTAATGCTATTTCCATAAAAACACACTGAGTTGCACCTGCTATGTGTAAACTGGCATGAACAACTTGGTAAATTAGATCTATATTGAAATATCATCAGTAAATGAGGTCTCTACTGGATTACTGTGTTGTAAGTAATGAACATGGTGGCAGAAAAAAACACTATTCAGCTTATCTCCATGGTGCAACTGCTTTTATTTTAGTAATGAATAAATCACAACATAGTCATAACTTACATTATAACAAGGCTTATACACAGCTGTGCAACAGTCTGCAGCCATAGGTGTAAATTAGAGGAGGTATGGGGAGGGTTGTATTCCCTTAATGATCAAAACCAGCTAGTTAAGGCCAATAAGTGGTGATGGATTACGGAGTAGGCTGCTACAACAGGTCTATTTGGGAGTATAATACAATTTTATTGGCTTTTCTGACACTCCTGGAACCTGAGAACCGTGTCCTGGGTCTTACACATGAGCTCAGCTTTGATGGAACAGTCAACTTAGGTGTAATAATTGTCTTGGATGGTATAAAGAGGTCACTAAAAATGTGTCCCAGTCAGAAACAAATGAAATGAAAGATGAAGCAGGTAGGTAGTAGTAGTAGTGTCATACTGTACATAGATAACCAGCACAAGAAAAAATGAATACTACCTTTTAAATTTTGATGTAAGAATATACAATTCAATTGGTCAATATAAGTAAATTAATCAGGTGAAAACAACCCAAACAATTTTTCAAAAGTAAATTAAGTGCTAGATATGAGGATTAAAGTAGCAACAGTGTGCAGTTTATATTTTTCTGTAAATAAAGCTTGGTCGAATAAAACCCATGTATAGAGCTTGATGTTGTTAGTCTGGAAAAACATATGAAGTGAAGTTAGTGTCCTGTTATTTTTCTTCTGCCATTAAAAGCATGTTTTCTCCACCACTGTTTAAATTGCATCCAACAATAGAAGTTCAATGTCATTGGGCTTACACAGCACCACAAACTATTCAAATTCCATCAGGGAAACTGGGATGTTATCATGCTGAATAAACTCTATACAGCCGTGGACTTGACTATTTTGGTTTAAATGTTGACTCAGCAGCAACGTACTATTACTGAGCCACAGATGAAATGAAATGGATTGATTTGTTATACAGATGCAGAGCTGGAGAAGCATTTTTTTAACATCATAATTGCATAATAACATGAATCTGAGACCATCAATAAGAAGAAAAGTTAATGTGGGGGGAAAGAAAATCCATCAGGCGTGTAGACACTTAATAAAATCTAATCCAATTATTTTTAGGTGATGAAACCTAAATTAAGGCCAACCTTTCCATACTTAGTCATTTAAACTGACACTTTTTTTAGATAGAAAATGAGTCAATTTTGTATTTTGTTAAAAAACCTTAATAAAAAACAATAAATACAACATGTGATTTCCTGTGCCTCATTTTTGAAATCTTGATCCCCTTTTAGTGCCAAACTGACTACTTACTGATTTGTTTTTCTCATGTATAATCACATCATGTAATTCTATTTTCTTATTAAATATCTAAAAAAAAAAAATCTCCCCCCCCCCCTCTCTCTACATCTGCATTTTCCCCCCACAATTCTATTACAGTGAAATCTAATTGCTGAATGTGTCAGAGTAAATGCTTCAAACATTTGGTTGAATGTGTATTGTTTACTGCCTCATATGTCATGTGACTTTGGAATCCTAACTTATTTCCTTTGATGCATCATGGTGGTGTTCTAGAATAAGACTCATAACTGAAGACTGTTGTGACATTCTGAACTTGTGGCATTTTGGTGTTTGCAGAGGAACAGGTAACATGCATTTGAGAGAGCTGCATTTCAACCAGAAATTAGACTGAACTCAACATGACATGATCATCTGTGTGTCTCTACAAACAAAGACAAACTATTTCTTTCATTGACAGTGAGTTGCAGTCTTCTTTTTTCTCATGTAGCAAATTTCCTGAGATCAAGTTATACTGTGACTGTGAAAACTTGTGAAATGTACCAATTATTTTCAGACTTTAATAAGTAGTCTTGTGTTTTTCAAAAAATCTATTAACAGTATAATCTAGTTGAAATTCAAAGATGATCTTTTTTTCAACATTTACATGATGATATTTAACTTTAAGCCACTATTAAGGGCAGGCAGACAGGTTACCATTGAGGGATTTGGTCTGACTTTAAAATCCAGATGAAACTATATTTCATAAGTATCTAATTAGAGTATTGTGAACTTTTTCTGAGTGAAACGGGATAGACAGAAATTTGATTTAAATGTTGAAAAGTGGGCATGCTAAAATAATAATAATTTTAGCTCTGTGCCACTAAAAGCTGAAGATTGATGTCATGATATTATAGGTTGAAATTGGTTGGTTGAAGCCTATGTGAGCACACATCATGTTGGATTTTGATATATTTTTTTGGCATATATTGTTAAAAATGCACCCAATATGATTGGAGATGGAATCTAAAAGGGTTAAAGGCATTTTTCATTTCATCTAGACTTTAATACATGATAGACTGTTTAAAGAAATATCTTTTTTTCAGATTTCTTTCACTTCTTCTTTTTCAGGTTTCATTGAGAAAAACAAAATCCACCCTGGTAAAGAACAGGCTGTACATATCATGTGCCCACTACCTTGGCCTGCACTTCTCACTCATGGGAAACTTTGGGTTTGCTGAGAATTGCAGCAGAGGTAAGCCTTGAAACAGTAGTTACTTAAATGGTTGGAGCAGGATTCCAAAAACACCACTGCTGTAAAGGGTCAGAAATGCAAGCTGTCAGCTATGAGGTTGGTTGTTCAGAGATTTTAAAATCCCCAGTTTGAAAAAAATACTTTTTAAAACTATAGTAGCACTTGATTTCATATAACTGTAGGTAATTTTTTTTGGAGAGAGGGTTATTATGACTTATACAAAAAGGAATGACCTGTAACCAGGCATTATGGTGTTATATAGCTACATATATATATACATATATATTAGGCCATACATAACATTATACTCACCAAGCACTTTATTAGGAACACCTGTGTAGTCTCATACATAGAAATATTCAGTGGTGGAAGAAGTACTCAGGTCCTTTACTTAAGTGAAAGTACCAATGTAACAATACTCCATTATAAGAAAAGGTCCTGCTTGAAAAAAAAAATACTACTGGACTAACAGTACATAAGTCTTATGATCTTGATGTAGTTAAAGTATTGCAGTAAAGTTCATAAAAGTTGTGAGTAAAACAGTAGTAAAACTACATTTGTGATGTGAGCATAAATGTAGTTAAAGTGCATAAGTATTATGAGTTTGATGGAGTTAAAGTTTTATAATAAAGGTGCATAAGTATTATTATTATTTTGATGTAGTTAAGGTTAAACTACATACGTGAGATTAGTTTAAATTATGGCAGTAAAATAGCATATGTATTATGAGTGTGATGTAGTTAAAGTATTGCAATAAAAGGACATAAGTATTATGAGCTCAATGTAGTTAAAGTATTGCAGTAAAAGTACATAAGTATTAAGAGTGAGGTAGTTAAAGTATTATAGTAAAAGTACATAAGTATTTTGGCTTTGGTGTAGTTAAAGTATTACAGTAAAAGTACATAAGTATTAAGAGTGAGGTAGTTAAAGTATTACAGTAAAAGTACATAAGTATTTTGGCTTTGGTGTAGTTAAAGTATTGTTTTATTATAAGTTTTAAGTAGTGACTTGATGAGTATTACAGTAAAAGTAAATAAGTATTATGAACTTGGTGTAGTTAAAGTATTACAGTAAAAGTACATTTGTATTATGATTATGATGTTTAATTATTGCAGTAAAAGTACATAATTGTTATTAGTTTGATATAGTTAAAATATTATAGTAAAAATACATTTTTATTAGACGTTTTAAGTAAACTTGATGAATATTACAGTAAAAGTACATAGGTATTATGACTTTGATGTAGTTAAAGTATTACAGTAACTGTACATAAGTATTATGACAATGATGTAGTTAAAATATTACAGTAAACGTACATACGGTAAGTATTATGAGCTTATTGTAGTATGCAGTATTACAGTAAAAGTACTGCAGTATTATGAGTGATGCAGTATTACAGTAAAAGTACTGCAGTATTATGAGTGATGTAGTATGCAGTATTACAGTAAAAGTGCTACAGTATTATGAGTGATGTAGTATGCAGTATTACAGTAAAAGTAATGCAGTATTATGAGTGATGTAGTATGCAGTATTACAGTAAAAGTACTGCAGTATTATGAGTGACGTAGTATGCAGTATTACAGTAAAAGTGCTACAGTATTATGAGTGACGTAGTATGCAGTATCACAGTAAAAGTACTGCAGTATTATGAGTGACGTAGTATGCAGTATTACAGTAAAAGTACTGCAGTATTATGAGTGATGCAGTATGCAGTATTACAGTAAAAGTACTGCAGTATTATGAGTGATGCAGTATGCAGTATTACAGTAAAAGTACTGCAGTATTATGAGTGATGCAGTATTACAGTAAAAGTACTACAGTATTATGAGTGATTTAGTATGCAGTATTACAGTAAAAGTACTGCCGTATTATGAGTGATGCAGTATGCAGTATTACAGTAAAAGTACTGCAGTATTATGAGTGATGCAGTATGCAGTATTACAGTAAAAGTACTGCAGTATTATGAATGACGTAGTATGCAGTATTACAGTAAAAGTACTACAGTATTATGAGTGATGTAGTATGCAGTATTACAGTAAAAGTACTGCAGTATTATTATATATGACATCATTAGATTATTAATAGTGAAACATCAGTGTTAGAGCAGCATGTTACTGTTGTAGCTGCTGGAGGTGGAGCTAGTTTACACTACTTTATATACAGTTAGCTAGTTTACACTACTTTATATACAGTTAGCTAGTTTATACTACTTTATATACAGTTAGTTAGTTTACACTACTTTATATACAGTTAGTTAGTTTACACTACTTTATATACAGTTAGCTAGTTTACACTACTTTAAATACAGTTAGCTAGTTTACACTACTTTATATACAGTTAGCTAGTTTATACTACTTTATATACAGTTAGTTAGTTTACACTACTTTATATACAGTTAGTTAGTTTACACTACTTTATATACAGTTAGCTAGTTTACACTACTTTATATACAGTTAGCTAGTTTATACTACTTTATATACAGTTAGCTACTTTATACTACTTTATATACAGTTAGTTAGTTTACACTACTTTATATACAGTTAGTTAGTTTACACTACTTTATATACAGTTAGTTAGTTTACACTACTTTATATACAGTTAGCTAGTTTACACTACTTTATATACAGTTAGCTAGTTTATACTACTTTATATACAGTTAGCTACTTTATACTACTTTATATACAGTTAGCTAGTTTACACTACTTTATATACAGTTAGCTAGTTTATACTACTTTATATACAGTTAGCTAGTTTATACTACTTTATATACAGTTAGTTAGTTAAGTCCAGTGGTTTTCAAACGGGGGTCGAGATAAACCTGAGAGGTTGTGAGATGATTAACTGAAGAAGAAAAAACTAAGTTGTATTACACAAATCTTTTGAACTTTTCTATTGATCATCTTTCCACACATTGTTTTCATTTTTGTAAACACTGTTCTGTCTTTTCTCTTTTAGTACAGCCAAAATGGACGTTCAGAACTAAGGGATTATGAACTTTGAACATTCTCATCTTTTTGGATTGAATTGAATTTCACAGTATCATCCTAATTCATGTGCTCATAAATCTTTAAACCACTGCTTTTCTAACATGTTTATTCTGTCTTATCTTTCATCTGATTTGCAAACAAAGCAAAGGAGGAGAGACAATGATGAGTTGGACACCTATGGTTGGACATCATTTTCAATTCAGATACAGTATACTTATTATATTGTCATGTTTGATTCGATGACATCGTCTTTTCATCTGTATATTGATGCTTTAAACATTCACATCTAATGTCTTTTTGTGTTTTTTCGTTGTCTTTCTTTTCCAGAAAAAAGGAGTTAGGAGAGTGAGGGGCAATATGAAGTTTGAACTAGGGCCAACATATATGTTATTATTACAAGTCATTATATCAACATTATTTGGCATGATATTCTACAGTATTTAAACTGTAAAATATCATGCCTCCATTACATATATTTAATACAAGTGTTTTTTACACCCTAATATCAGCAAAGCCTCAAAAATCCAGTATCAGTTGTGCCCAGTTTCCTCTTATTTCTACTTTTTGGATCGACTTTTAATTTCAGAATTTATATGCTGATCAATATTCCAGCTGTTGTGGTTTCCACTGCAGTGGAAACTCCCAGTAATAATTATAATTAGTGTTTTTCCCAAAATGCCAAACTATTATTTCAAACATCCTGGGATTAGAATTCCATTAAATAAATCAACTTGATCCAAAGACTGCTTTATTGGTTTGAAACAGGGATTCAATAAACTGTCAAAGTGAGAAGAAGATTAATTTACATTCAAGTGCTTAAATCCTTTGGTTGGAGCCCATTTTCCTTCATCACAGAGTTTTGATGCAAGACTTTCACTTTCAGACTTGTTTCTGCCTTTATGACACCAAGAAACTACTACTAACAACATCCTTCTCTGTCTTAACAAGATGTTCTGCTAGTGACAAGGTAACCCAGGTAACCCAGGTTCAAGATGCTGCAGTTGCACACATCTCTCCCACTGAAGTGCTCTTGAGTTACTGAATCCCTGCCCACTCCTCCTCCTATAACCCTGACCTCTGACCTCCCTGATGTTGCAAGTGGATTGAGATCAATAGGACTCTTACATCAGAACTTTAAGTGCCAGCAGTGCAGTGAGGAGGCTACTGAGCAACACTGATGAGCCACGAACTCCCCCAGCACCATTCCTATCATTGGTCAAGGTGGTAGACTCTAAATCTGGTGAGGTTTGCCCCTTGCAGTGCCTCAGGTCTGCGCCCACGCATGCAGCATAACCCATGGCATGGGCGACGTAGTTCTGCTCGTTAACGCCCTGGAACAAGTGGGCCATAGGTCCACGGGCAAGCACTGCCACATCCTCTCCGCTGTGGGTGGCCGACTCTGTGGGCACTGCAGCGTACTGGACGTAGTCTTTAGTTTCTGGAAAGAAGATATAGATACATACATTTTTGTACACTCAACATACATTAGAACTGCATTTTAAAGCTGCTATAATCCCTATTTTTATATTTTATATAACAGATCAAATTATGCATGTGAAAGCAGTCGCTCATAGTGAGGACTCTGAGGAGCATTGTAGTCTCTTTCAGCTCATTGTTTTGGTTATTTCAGCCCCAAACTTTACTGTTGTGGTTCACTCTCACCACTCAATATTGGACTTTAATTGTCAGGTGGCCAGAAGCACAACTCTAAAGTAATGCTAACGTCTGCTGAATGTGTAAATAAGCTTAAAAAGGTGATATGTCATTATTACACTGCCCCCAAGTGGCTAAAAAAATCAATTATGACAACTTTACATGGAGCGTGACTGTATATTTATTGCTAATGCTAATGAGCTGAAATTTTAATTATCCATGTAGGGTTGAGGATGAAGAGGAGCAGTTTTAATACACTGCTCACAGTTCACATTTATTACTTGATCAACAAACCTCCAATCTACTGATCTTTATTTACTTATTATCCATGGATGTAATTTTCTTTCCTGGTTTATATAGACATTGATGCAAATTAAATAAATAAATTAAAAAAGCCAGAGAAAGAGAGAGCACACATGATTGTACTATAAGGAAAGGTTATACTGTATTAAACACAGACATTTTCAGCTTTTTTGTCCTTAAAAACACTTAAAATAAAGTAAATAATGAGGCTGAAGCATGATATTTGAGGTCTGAGGAGTGTTGTAACTGGTGAGCACTGAGCGTGTCTTACTGGTGTCCACATCACGGATGTCAGGGCGCTTGCCGTTGATGAGTTTGTGTCCAGGTCCGTTTCCGTACATAAGGGTGGTGTAAGGCAGCATGTCTTGACCCCACAGCGGAGATTTACCTGGAACATACAGAAAAACCAACTACATTATCTTTGATTTATCTTTCTCGTTTTTTCTGTTTCTCCTCTCTGCCTCAAAGTGCTAAACACAAGCACATACACACACACACACACAGAAAGGGTTTGCATCCCTAGGGTGCTGTAGGAGGTCTGGAGTTTGTTGTGTATCTCAGTGTTTCTCTCCAGATTAGCCATTAGCCTGGCGAGTCTCCCCGTTGATGAAGAGCTCAGAGTTTCACAAGCACATTAATCACTGCTGCACCACTGGGAGGAGGAGGAGGAGGAGGAAGAGGAAGAGGGTAAATAAGGATAGGGTTGGGTGGGGTGGGAGCAGCACAACATTACACAAGTATTCAATCAATAGAGGTATCTGAAGGAGGATGACGATATATTTGTGGGTTAAATGTGATATTTTTCCATGCCTAAAAAAATAAGGACTATGACTGTGTTTCTTAGGACTGTATTGAGGGCAGAGTGGAAAAGTTTTTTGTTTAAATTTAGGAAAATAAGCAGTTCTCAATGGAAAAGTTGCCCACCTCACTATAAAATCAGTTTGAAGAAACACATTTTCCTCCGTTTCCTTTTAGTTTAGAATTTTAAATTTGTTTTAAGATGTTTTTTTCCAGCCTCAATACAACAAAGGCAGATACATTTTTTATGCTTGGAAACATGAATTATAATGATACTGTAGCTATTGTGCGCAATTTACCATCCAGCTTTTCCATCCCAGTCAGCATTGCAAGGAGACATGCTGTACTACTGTACTACTAGACTGGTAGTACAGTAGTAGTGCACTAATTGAGACTTCAACACTATGAAGCCTTCAAACATTGATACAATCCATTTCACTCCCTTTTTTTCAACAAGCCCATTAATGTAGAATAAAAAGAACAATGTCTCTAGGACTATCCCCTGAGGGACCCCACAAGTTCTGGACTAGAGAGCATTCCATTAACCTTTTGAAGTTTCCCTGTAAGATAGAGTTGAACCCATGATAATATCTTTTGTCTATTCGAATGTGGTAGGTTCATCACATGTGTTAAACCTCCAGGCAAAAGGAGAGAGAACGGTGATGGAGAGGAGACAAAGAGTTGAAGGAACAGAGGGAAGGAGTAGGTAAAGTCGATAAAGAGATGCTCCAAAGGGAGATTAACGAAAGACGGAGAGACTTAATGAAAGACTGATAGATCGAGGAGAACTTGGAGAGAATAATGTCAATGGCTAAAGACAAGTACAAAGTAGAGAGACAGGGGAGAGAGCATGAGGGACTGGTATATATAGGAAGGCAAGGGAGAGAAACGCTGCCGGCTGTATGTGTTTACCCGGGCTGTAATTGCAGGGGAGAGAAAGGAGAGGAAATGTCAAGCTGCTGGTGGCAGAGGTGCACTGAAGCTGAGAGGAAGCAGGCAATGCTCAGAGAGGCATCACACACACAAAAACACACACAGCAAATACAAAATGCTGCCTTAGGTGTCTATTGTCATGGGGTACAAACACATGGGTGAGGGGTTGGGAGGTGTAGAGCAAAGGCTTGATGGAAGAAAGGTGGAAGATTTCTCCTCTCTCCAATAGTGGCAAATTAACCCTTACTATTAGCTTTATACAGAAGATAAGTCCCTGCATCACAGTTTAACAACAGTTTAAGGGAATAACCAATACAGAAAGTCAGTTTATAATTACCAAGAATGCTCTGCCCTCGGAATGGGTATCCATTCCAGGTAAAAGGGTGGGAGTGGTCAGCCATGACTACGGTGAGAGTTTCCTCCTCTTTGGTGAGTTCCAGGCCCTTGGCAATGGCGTAGTCAAAAGCAACCGCCTCGTGGAGCGCCATGTACGCCCGGCCGTCATGGTGAGCCTGGTCAATACGGCCACCTGAACACAGAGAAAGTGAGGTTTTAAAGAGGAAAGATGATGAAGACATTAGATCCTGGTACTATTTTGATCATTAAAGTGATGGAGAGGACTGGTTGATTCTTTTCCTCAAAAATTAAAAAAAGTTTATTTAAACTGACGTCCAATTTTCAGATTTTACTTATTCAATTAGGCAGATTTCAATGAGTTAAAACATTTTTAAAAATGTCAGAGAAAACATCATCATCATGTGATTCATGTGTGGTATATGATGCACAGTAAAAGGAGCAGAGCTGTATGTTATTTGAAGGTGAGAACATGTGAGGCTTGGACTCCATGGACAAAAATGAATAATTAAGAATGATTTGGATTTGACTCCTGTGAACCAAGTGACTTTAGACATGACTTGGAATTTTCTTAAATGACTTGATGGGTAATTGTCCCAGACTATTTTGGACTTAACTCTTACTTGTCTCACTGACACTTAAATTAGACTTATCAATATCAGATTTGACTCTTGAGTCTGACTTGTCTTGAATGACTTAAGACTTAAGCAGAACTTGTCTCTATTATGACTTCAGACTTGCCCAAAATACTTAAAAAGAGCTCTTAGAGGTAATATCTATAGTGAACTGAAATTTATACGAGCTATCTTGCATTCATATGTATTCATATGCATATACACAGTAAATGTGACATGCCTTTACATTGTTAGAGTTAAGCACACAACTTATTTCACATAACTGGAGTAAAACATAATTTGGGAGAGGGGACACACTTTCCCCAGCAGTGAATCAAAGTTTAATTTTGGAGCACCTTCTTGTTGGGAGATCAAGCTCTTCTTTTTTAAAATTGAGCCTATTTTTCCTGATCCTGTCCCCTCCACTATAGCCATATTGGAAAGTGAAGTAGACTCCGGTTAATACGTTGTGGTCACGGTGAGCTGTCAGTGATGGGGTGCGCCATATGCCTGCTTCTATTTATACGTTTGCCTGTTATTTTAAAGCCGTTGTGAAGACACTCAGTAGCACCATGGAGTCCCCAGGCGGGTGCCTCAGATTAAAGAAGAGATGGATGAGGAGGCCGGTGAGCCAGCCGTGTGGAACAGAAACACGTCAGCCAGCCACTATCCGCTAGCACACACTGCGGCAAACTCATTGAGCTGTATGCAGAATCAATGTCAAGTCACTGTATCCACTGCAGGTACACACTGTTCTCTAACACCATGTATTATGGAGGTTGTCGCTACAGTGTATACCTCGAGGAGCACATCAAACTAACTCGATATCAGTGCTGAAGTTACTGTTATATAAATGCAAACAAATCAATATTTGAGAAAACAACATCAATTATCACTATGTTGTTGTTTAATTGCCACCAGGACTCTCTTTGTTATTATTACAGGATCAATAATTCAATTGATCCACCTGGACCAACCACATGCTTTTCCCTATTTTTAGCAGAAGCGTCACCTCTCTGGGGCTTCCGTTATCCAACCTTTGATTAACAGATTAAGAGACAGGGAGTGTGTGGAAGGTGGATGAAGCTCTTGTCCTCACCCTCCACTAAAAGGAAGAAGCCTTTAGGGTTTTTCTGGAGGATGCGGATGGCTTTTTCTGTGGTCTCGACGATGGACGGGTCCATTTTTGGGTCCCTCTCTGTTTCAAAGCGCAGATCACCAGGTTCAAACAGAGCTGAGGGAAAAAGAGAAGAAGACCGAATTAAACTATGCAATGGTTTTGTGTAAAAATACAGTATGTTCAGCCAGTGGGGCCACAGCAGAGAAATCCTATCCTCCTCCTCTTCCCTCTATTTTCAGCTCACAGGAAGTGAATAATCGCAATGTGAGGGCAGAACCCAAAGTTTCTAAATCATCAAAGTGAGCGAACAGCCTAGAAAAAGCATGATGTGTCAATATCCTCCCCATCATGCAGCATGGCATAGATACTGAGTTCACTGACACCCTGCATCCTTTCAGGGTACTGAAGTGCTTCAAACATTATTGAAATCAATAGATACAGATGGTGACGAATTAATGGAAAAACCAAAAATATGGTGTCTAAAGGTGTTGTTCCACCATCCAAAACAGCTTCAATACTCCGCTAAAATGTTTGTTACTTATCTCATATCTCATTTAATTAGATTTTTCCTTTCTCACCCATCTGTTATATTTTACTGTGACTTGTAGCTGCTGAACTCCAATGTTCCCTGTTGCAGCCTGATTTTTTGGATAAGGAATACAGATTGGCCTGTGACATGCAATCAAATGTAATGGAGACAGGAAACTAAAATGACTCCAGGCATACTTTTCTATCTTTTTTCCCTTCCCAACTCTTATCATATTCGTTTAAAGCTGCACGGCACTAATCAATATTTCATATTAACAGTGGATCAGATATCTACGTGTGATGTGAAAGAGGTCACACACCCACAGAGAATATATGCAGCAGTTCGTCTCAGCTCTGCAGAGCTTCTTTTCAGGTCATTATTCAGTTTTTTGTTGTTGTTGTTGTTGTTGTTTTTGTTTTTTTACAGCAAGCAGATTTTCTCTTTTGGTGCGGTCTTACTGGTCACATTAATCTTGTTTCCAGTGAAAAAGCACTGATAAACCAGCTGAACACTACCTGCAGACAGACAAAGTTAGTGTCTGTAGTTGGTGAGAATTCGATTAGCATTCAGCAGCTAACTAGTCCGATATTTCCCTTCAGAGTTGGTTAAGAGCTAAAAGGAAAGTTAATTAGTTAATTAGATTTAGCAACACTTGAAATGAATGTTGAAGTTGATTCACATCTGCTAGAAGTGTAATAAGGTAGCTATTTGCTAATGCAACTTTATAAGCTCGTAAGACAATGATACTGCTAATGCTAATCATAAAATAGTGCAGTTTTAGATAATGAGTCAAAACATATCTGCTTAAGTAAGACCATATTTGTATCAGATATTAGACAACTATATGGAATGGACAGCTCTTATAACAGTTTACAACAGGTGTTGTTAACGTAAATACGTTAGCTCTAGGGTTCTGCTGCCATGCTAGCTCATTTGCGTGGCTCACTGTAAAGGTGCTGTATGTTATTACTTGTGGTTTCTCTGCTATGAAAAGGTAAAAATGTAAAAAAAAAAAAAAAGAAAAAGAAAAAAAACATTTTGGGTAACACATTTGATTCACTTTTTTTTGCTGAGAGTTCAATGAGAAGTTGGTTACCTGTCCATTAAATTTGACACTACAATAATTAACTTGACTGTAAATACATTTGATTCCAGCAATTGTCATTACACTGTATTAACAATACCATGAGCACATTAGAAGCGGATACTGCTCAAAAAGGAATTCATACACTGAAGGTTACAGCTTACACACCTTACTATACTATCAATACAATAATCACAATGACATTAAAATTACAGTTGAACATTGATGTCCTGTTATAGTAAACAAACCTGGCCAAAAGATTACATAGAAGAATCACACCAGGAATGTTGTTACACCTTGAAAACATAATGTAGGTCAGATACAGTAGTTTCAAATAAAGATGAGTCATGTATTCAAGACTCACATGAGTTATACAAGATGAAAAAAATAAGCTGGAGAATGAACCAAGGACACCACAAGCGTATTTATGGTATGTGATGGGAATGCTGCTCTACTGACAAACATGAGAGGGGAAAATAGAAATATAATTTAAAAAAACCTCACCCATGAGGTAGTCCGTCTTTTCAGGGTCAACAGCGTCAAAATCAGTTTTATTCCATACATAGTGGGCTACCTGTGTGACATACAGAACAACAACATTCACACACTGAGTAGGAGGAAGATAGTAAAAGTCTTTGTGTTTGTTGTGAACTGAACAAGCTTTTCTGTGCTGCATATGCATGAGTCATATTCTGTCCTATACTGTTTGTTTACAAGCTGGGAATTAAAGTGTAGCATTTAAAAAAAATCTGTATTAGGTAATTGTCAAATTATACACTGATATCAAAATTACACAGGTAAGTTTACACTATATAAGCAATTGCCACTGTTTCAGGTTATTGTATTGGTATATTATATATGTGCCTAAAATGTCTATAAAGTCTGTTAATTATTAAGAATGCTAAAGCATAAAATCTTATTAGTGACAGCTCACTTATCAAGCATGTAAAGACACTTCACTTTGGTAGCAAGTGAAACCAATGTAGCAGTGACTTTTCTAACATTTTGCACATATAATTAAGTAACCATTTGTCATTTCCAGGAAGCACTAATGTACTTCACTCAGCACCTCCTTATCTGTTGTAAATGTCCTCAGATAGTGTCATAAAGTCATAAAACAAACAAACACGTTATCATAACAATCAGTCACTTGAACTGTTTGGTAGTTGTCTCTACACATTAAAAATGACTGCACATGTGTAGTTTGCAGTAAATGGCAGCAGAAGCGGAGCTCTTACTCTGTATGTAGTTAGTCTTTAAAGGACAGCCATGACATCATCATGAACACGTTAATATAATAATTTCATCATCTGTAATCATTAAACAATAAAGTACTTTCCAAGGTCAGACTGTATTTAATAGAAGAAACACAACAGAATTCCAAGGACTCTGTCATTTTATATGCTGTAATAAAAAAAAACAATCAAGAAAATTAACTTTTTTTTTTTCTTTTTCTTTCAAGCTACCAAGTAAAAAAAAGACAGGCATTTAAAGTAAATCATGTGTCCTACAAATGATACACTGATAAATTGCATCTGACTCTTCCCTAGGAAGACCGGATGGAGGACGCCTCCGAAAGGAAGAGGGTCAAGTATAAGGAGCTGGTACCAGAAGGATGGTGGGCACAATGCATCCCTACTGAGGTGGACTGCAGAGGCTTTGCTGGCCAATCTTTCTATAGGAACCTCAAGCTCCTTAGCAACTACATGGCTACATGGTAAAAATCACCACTGAGGCTGCATAGAGGGTAGAGGGCATCAAGATGGCTTTGGATCAAGAGTGGCGTCTATGGACTGTATACTAGGGCCTGATCAACCCTGGCTGTGTTGCCTTGGTGAGGATGTATTATTGTGGAAAGACCCAAAACACCTCATGACCCTGCGTTACGTTACTGATAATGTGTCCAACTGGATTGTAAGATGTGTAATAATCAACAGCAAATACTTTTGGTTCAGGAAATGTGACGGTGGCCCAATTACTTTTAGAGACAGCATAATAAAGAAATGTTAATGAAGTTGGAAAAACGTTCAATCTTGAAGTACAATTTCCACTCATACCACTACATAGCCGAAAACATTATCAAACTTTTTATAGTTATGATTTGACACTGGCAGAACTTGTTTGAGATTAGGGAAATAACTTGTTCTTGGTTCAATATAAAAAAATTCAGAAGTAGCTTGAAGCATGACACAAACAATTCAGTGATATATAAACATCATTTTCTAGGAGACTGGGTGGTTCAAACTGTGTTCCATCCTATACTCCACTGATCAAGGGAGGGAGAGGCTGAATAAAGTCGTCTGTTTCTCATGGTATCAGTGTTTGTTTTCCGTTGTATTAGTCACAATTACATTAAAAAGCACTTGGTTGGGTTCTGATTTCACACCCGGCTGCCTTCCATTATTTGCAGGCTTCTTTTGGTCTGAGATTCCTCCCTGAAGCTGTTGCTATAAATCAGACAGCTGTCTAGGTCACTGAGCCTGGTTGAACAGAAGTGTTACCTTTCCCATTTTCATCTTCTGCCATTCATTGATGAGGTTGCGCCCGTCTTGTCTTTTGCCCCTAGAGGCATAGTCCAGGGGGTATTCTGGGTCCTTGGTGCCCTTTGGGGTCATGTACTTTCTACCACCACCAATGATCACCTGGAAACACACACACAAACAAACATAGACATTTTAACAGAATATAATTAAAATAGCATTAAACATTAGAACAATATGGGGTTAGGGTTAGGGTTAGGGGGTTAGACTTAGGGTTAGGGTTAGGGTTAATGGGTAATGGAGAATCTTACATCTATGTCTGTGTTATTGAGGAGCTGAGAGGAGATGTCAGTGCAGCCGTCCCTCTTGGCGCCAGCGGGCAAGTCAGCGTCACTGTACCACTTCCTGCTGGCACTGTGGGCGTAGGTGGTTGCTGGGGTGGCATGTTGCACCCGTGTGGTTGTGACAATGCCAACAGACTTGCCTGAAAGATACAAAGTTTTCAAGCTTAATGTACAGATGTAATGTAAGGCTTAAGTTAAAAGTCTGAGCAGCTGGCCAGGCGATGGTTGGGTCATTAATCAACAACTTTCTAAACCCCCTGTAGATACTGTATATGATAATGATGTTGTGGTATGAGTTAGTAAATAGACTTATTGTCCTTTTAATCACCTTGAGGCCCTTCAATTCCTTTTTAAAGCCAGCAAACTTTTTTCTAACTCATTTTCCTGCAAATATACAGTATGTAATTTGTCTGCCATATTCTGGTGGCAGCAACATTACATCAGTTTCACATTATACATATATTTGGTATCTTAAGAAACCCAGGGATGTTATCAAGAATTTAGGATAAAGACATGAGTTTGAACAATGCTTGACAATGAATAGTGTCATCAGCACAGATGAAGAGCTTAAATTACTGGTTTTGGCGTGTGACCATTTATAGTAATGTTTATGGGTAACCTCTCTTCAGAGGTTGCATAGGTTTTTGAGCTGTGAGCAGTTCAACAAAGGAGAGAAATTTCATTTGAATAGTTTTTAGTCTCCGAAGAAGTAAAACTCTCAATTTATTCATGATTTTAAAAAGCAAAGATTTAAGAAATGTCATATTTTTGCGAAACAGAAATGTTTTTCTACTTCTTTTAAATCTAATTATTCATCTTGCAAAACCTCAGATTTACCCTGTGATCTCTCAGTGGGTCCCCAGATTAGGAACACATTGTTTAAATGTTCCTTTACAGCAAAATAAAAGGTGTGTCTAAACCCCTTCAAGCACTTTTGTACGAGAAACATTTCTAAAATGTGGTTTTAAGGAAGTATATAAAGGTTGTCCTCTGATTAAAGATGACAAAAGCTAATTGTGTACGTCAGCCTGAAGTGGTTTGCTGGGGTCAGGGCCTTGACACTGTGTGTGTTATGAGATATTTATGGCTGTTGATAACACGGGAACATGATAAGAGTCAAGGTGCTTCCCTGTGCAGCACATTATCCTGCAGAGTAACCTGTGGCCGCAGGCTGCTGTTCCTCTGGGCTCCCCGGTGGCCCGGTAATACCACTCTGACAGGGCACTGCGGCTCACAGCAGAGCACTCAGCTGTAAAATCGGGTTGTGCTGAGGCTGTATAAGACCTGAGGGATTTTCTTTTGTCAGGAGCCAGAACTAAAGTGTGACACGGCAGGGCTGTGTCAGGTATCTGCCTCCTCCTTGACAAAGAGACACAAAATCCAATTTGTTGCTTCAAACACAGCACCGCCTGAAGACACCCTGCATTATAATTCCTTCAGGATTGCAAGTCATGCCAGTATTAGTAGCTATATGTTTTCATGAGTCTGTTTACATTTGCAGAAAATCACCACTTTTGTTGGCATAATAGGTGATGCATTAGTTAATCTTTTTAACTGGATTTTTTAAGTTTGGCATTTAGCATAATGGGGTAACTGGACAAACAATGAATTAATGGATTAGTTTTCTCCCTGGAGTCTGGGTAAAATATTGATCACAGTGACTGTTTCAGCAACCCAGACTCACCTTTAAATCATCAATTTAAACTGAAAGCAACCTTTTATTAAAACCTCACTGCTTCTATAAGCAATATGTAAACAATTCACACTCTATGATTGTTGTTGTAGAAGATGTATGGTCATTTATTTGTGCTTATCAATGTGTGTGTTGACATCTATAACTCCTCCTGTGAAGCTGTGAAAATCTGTTCAGGTTAGTTGACATGTAATGAGTAAAAGCAGTTGAAGTGTCAGAGAAAGTGTAAGTAAATCTCCTGCTACTTTGTTGAAGTGCTACATAATGATGATGTATGATTTCAAACAGTACACACTGAAAATGTGAAAGGGGTCTGAAAAGAAAAAAACATAAACAGCAATTATGTTTTTTTCGTTTCTCCAGTCTTTAATGGAGAAATTATCTAAATGTATACTGCGTGTGTTTACTCTATTACGTCATCCTGTGATGGTCTTACCAGCATCTTTGGCCCACTTCAGGATGGACGTGACCTCGTTGCCCTTCTGAGTCTTGCAGGCACCGTTGCGAGCTGCTGCGCTGACTCCGACAGTGTTCAGGTTGGTTTTCACTCCACACAGATAAGCAGTAGCTGTGGCTGCACTGTCTGGAATCTGGAAGTCTACACTGTAGGTCTGCACAGCACACGCACACACACAGAATGAACCTTTAATAAAATATGCAGTTGGACAAAATGTGCTTAAACTTTAATGAACACTGGGTGGGAAAAAAATATGTATAGAGGCAGAGAACAGCAGTACAGAAGGAGTGAAGATTTGAAAAAGGGTTGAACTGCGTGGTAGAAAGGTTTTAATGTCTGGAAATGGTAATAAATGACTGGAGAGCAGGGACGTGCACATGATTATAGAGAGGCAGGGGCTCAAAGTCAGAAAAGGGCAGCATGTGCGTGCAGAATTTTTTTTTTACACAATATGGAAATTAAAAAATAAAGTGCTAATAGAAAGCTAACTACTTAGCTGTGTGTCCTGTAGGTGAAAGTGATACGCAATTGCCATTTATTTTGTGTCAACAAATTATTATCAACATGAGTAATAATACAGCTTATATCCCCAGAATGCTGAAATTACTACATTATTATCATTATTATTATTATTATTTTGTTATTCCACACGTTAGTAGCAAAGTCAAAATAAACTTTATATCTAAACCTCGGACCTGTACTTCAG
Source organism: Scomber japonicus (assembly GCF_027409825.1). Classification (NCBI taxonomy): domain Eukaryota; kingdom Metazoa; phylum Chordata; class Actinopteri; order Scombriformes; family Scombridae; genus Scomber; species Scomber japonicus. Next base: position 8,632,586 of record NC_070583.1, read on the forward strand.
ACCTGTAGTGAGGAAAATATGATCCGCCGTCAACACGCTGCATTTTATTTTGAAAATTAACCCGGTGTTTTATTTTGTATTTTGTATACAATTTCCTGTCCCGCACGATCTGCTCTGTGTGATTGCGCCGTGCTCCCACGTCCGGCGAAAAAAGAAGCTGACACATTGACTAAAATAGAGCGTTTTTTCTGAAATATTACCCATATTTAAGCACGTTGAATAAGTGGACGGAGACTAGTTAGACCCTAACTCACAGGTTCAAGTTGCTCCACTGTCAAGTCTCCTCAGTTATCCATGGAGCATCTCTCTCTCTCTCTCTCTCTCTCTCTCTCTCTCTCTCTCTCTCTCTCTCTCTCTCTGGCGGCTCTGTGACAGAGCGGAGCCGCAACGGACAGAGAAGCAGCAGGCTCAACTCACACAACAACCCCGTATTACAAGAAATGGGTACAGTAGAATATCGTGGAGTTTTTGTAACGCTGTTTTTTTTACATCCCTAACAGGAATTTATTAATGTTATTTAAAACAAACAAACACACACAGAGAGAGAGAGAGAGCGGGCACTTTTTTAGTACGAGGCAAAAAGGGCAGGGGCTCAAGCACCCCTAGGGCCCTATGTGTGCACGTGCCTGCTGGAGAGTAATATAAAGACTATAGCTACAGACTACACACTGTTTGAGGTTCTATTTTGTAATTTACTTTTTTTGTGGTGTAATAGCAAAAGTTAAGTTATCCAAGCAGAACTGCATATACTGTATAATGCATATGATTTTATATGAGTTACATGAAGTTACACCTCTCAAACAGCAGATGCACGACGACATGACTGATTACTTTCATATTTAACTGGCGCTCTAAAGACGTAAACCCCTCTAAGACAAAATTGTAATTTTTGGCTACATAAATAAAACAATTCCTTCACTATATGAGTAGTAGTAAGTCGTTGGCAGAGCAAACATGCAAAAGGGTGTTTTCTTGGATTATTGTAATGGATGAATGCATCAGCAAGGCATTTACATGTTTTTGTTTGTGCATTCATGCAGGCATATGTAAATCTGTCCATTAATTTAATTTAATGATTGTGTATGTGGTTGTATGTGGTTGTATGTGTGTGTGTGTGTGTGTGTGTGTGTGTGTGTGTGTGTGTGTGTGTGTACCTTAGCCAAGCCCACATGGGGGAAGGTGTCCATGGTCATCACTGTCTCCTCTCCTGTCTTGTTCTGCAGCTGTCCCTTGAGGACACGAGCTGCTGTGTAGGTTGTGATTCCCATACCTAATGCACACACACACACACACACACACACACACACACACACACACAGATTTTACATTCATACCGTCCTCATACCAGTCATAATTTCCTCGGTTATAATTGAAATCTCTCTATGTATTGTGCTCCTGCTGTAAAGATCAAAGTCTTTATTTTTCGTTCATTTGCTGTACACAGCCACATCTTGTTTTCTTTGTTTGCGTTGGTGAAACTGAGACAGGAAACAGGGGAGAGAAGTGCCAAAATTATTCTAAAAAGTGGGTCAGACTGTAACTCCTGATTCTGCTCATCTTACCAATTGAGCCAGGAAAGATTGTACAGTGTTATTACTGTGAGGAAATGACCATGCTGTGAAACCTACCATCTCCAAGGAAGAAGAGGATGTTCTTGGCCACATTGGTGTTCAGCTTCCTATCCAACGCTGATTGTAAAGTCTTCCTGGCCTGTGACCTCCAGAACTCTGGGTTCTCCTCCTCAACTGCACTCAAACACACAGATCAGACAGAAATATTTGTAACACTGGTATAAAATTATAGTATAAATTATAGAGTATTATAGTCAGATCAGTGGAAAGCTACTTTAGGGAAAAGTGTCAGATGATGAGCAACTGCAGGAAAAAAGCTACAGATTGAAGCACAATGTGTGCTTTTTGGGAATCACACACCACAGTTCTGCTCTAACTTTTTTGCTTTGAACAAACTTTAAACTAGCATGTGACAGATGAAGAGCCGTTCTGTGCATCCTGCAGAGATCAATTACAGCAGAATTAAAAACCCAACGGACTGCTCTTTGTTCAGGCCTTGGGGACTTGAATGTGCGTGCTAGTATGTTTGTTTGTAGCAACAGCTGTCACACCTCACTCTCATTCTCTCTTATCTACCAGCAGTAGATATTTCTGCACTGTTAACAGGCACGGTAGATACAGTAATCCACTAATACACAGTGAATAACGATAGCAGCCAGTTGCACAACTTGACAAGTACCGAGTGTGCTGATTTGACAAGTTTGGAAGCCTCCTAACAAAACAAATGGAAAGGAAGTGTACAGAGGAAGTAAATGATTGTTAAGGATGAAAAGGAAAGGGGAGGCTGAAATGAGAGCGGAAACATAGCACAAGGTGAGAAGAGAAAGTATGTCTCAAATGACAGATGATTACAATTTCAAAAGAGCACACAGAGAAACCGAAGGGTAAAAAGGTGAGGATCGTGTATCAAGCTCATCATTTTCAGACCACTGTGAATGAAAAAACCCAACATTTGTGTGGAAGCAAGAGAAGAAAGGGATCAAGAAAAGGAGATGTATGTGTGCTCGCTGCAGACATGTAGCAGTTGAAACCTTTGATATGGTAAACTGCACGTATAGAGCGTATTTTCTTCCTTAATGGACAAAGTGCTTTATGATGTGCCTCTCATTCACTCCATCACACACAATGCAAGGCTCTGGCCTGTCCATTGTCTTTCTAGCGGAAACTTCGATGTGATTGAACCACCAACTCTGCAATCAATGACCTGCTCCATCTTTAGCCACATCTGTTCAATAGTGACAGAGTTGAGTTCAAGAAGGTCAAACAGCAGTTCAAACAGAAATGCAGAAAGTTGAGGTTTCAGCTGCAGTGTAAGCAGTGAAAACAGTTGGACTATATCAGGTATGAACATTGGAGGTTATTGGATAGAATAGTTTTTTTTTCCAAAAGGTGTTTTTTTGAAGGTGTAAAGCAAGGGGTCAATGGTGGTCTCATGGTAGATGCCTACAGCAGATGTTTATAGTTGAAAATTGGAGTTCCCCCATTCATATCACTGCAATGCTATATGGATCAATGACATTTTTTGTCCATGTGGTTTAGTCAAATATAAAGAGGTTAAAATGTGAAAATAAACATATGAATAACTTTCTCTTTAAAACATCATATCAACTAGTTTGGCATGATCTTACATTATAACTTTTTTATATTAAAGGTAATGGAATACAATTGTTGTAAATATGACATTTAATCTGGAGAATCATGGAGATCAGGAACCTTTTCTTTTAAATTAAGTAATTATTTATATAAGTAGATGGATGGTAGGTGGATGTAATATTTCAAATTTATCATTCTTTTGTGGTTACACCATTTGACATCAGTCTTACTTTTGTTTTTTTTAAATGGTGTAAATGTCATTTTAAATGACATAAAACCAACAAAAATACAGAATGTACATTTTAAACCTGATGCTGCTTTTAAAACTATTTTTAAGATATTTTTGAATTGCTCATCTTGCCATCCCTCATTTATCACTGACCCATATGCATCTATGGCCTCCTGATAAGGCCAGAAGTAGATCCATCTTAAACTTTGAAAGGTGTTGAACTGTCAGTTAGCAGAAGAGAAAGAGAAAGAGGAAGAAGAGGAAGATGAAAGCAGTTGAAATGTCAGTTAATAAGTAAATGGTTATGGTATTTGTAATATCAGTTAAAGTGGGGGCTCTTAGACGGTCTGTGTGTGAACTATAAGCAGTTGAAATGGTGATTTAAGTGTAATTTCTGAAAGTAGCTGAACTGTCTGTTGAGTATAATAAGTGTCGGTTATCAATGGTGAGTGAAAGCAGTTGAAGTCTGAGTTGAAGTGATGAAAGCATTCATTTAAAGTGTAAGTTAATGAGGTGACTCGTACAGCGGGTGATATCTTCATTAAGTGTAATACACAGTGGCCAAAACCATAACCACTAAAAAATATAAAAAGGTATGAACAAAATGAACTAATATTATAAAGTACAAAGGATGAATAAATTATTCATTTGAGTGAAGTTACTAGTTCAAAGTACGAATGAGTTTGAAGGAGTTGGAGGGGAGTTGAAAAGGTTCAAAGAGGGGAAGAAGTTTAGTATCCAAAGCAAAGTAGAAGTTTATTATAAAATGTAGGAAAGATATCCAAAACCACAGATCTGAGATGACCAGTCTTTCAAGTTGAAATGAAGAAAGTAATAGGAAAGAAAAGTAAAAGGAAAATGGGGGAAAAAAAGAGTATCCAGAAGAAGAAGTGGAAGAACTAACTAGTCTTCTTTTACCTTTGGCATCAGATGATCCACACGCCAGCAGCACACAGAGAGCTAAGAAGGCCACTCTTCTCACCTCCATGGTCATGTTCAGGCTAGAGAAGTGCTCCTCTAACTAACCCAGCAAACACCTCCTGCTCTAAAATAAAGCTTGTCTCCAATCATAATATCTGCCAGTCAGCTTTAACAGCATGTCATAAATGTAAATGACTCTTAAGCCTTTGGCCAATTTATGACCAAGTCAATGACTTGTGTTGTGTCTGAGTAGGAGACGAGAACAGGTAAAAAAAAAAAGAAAAAGAGGAAGAAATGCACATATAGCCACGTATACATGATGATCTCTGTAGGGAAATGTAAAGCTGTTTCTGGTCTTTAATTCAAATAAATGTGTGTGTGACAAAAAAAAAATCTACAATTAATTATTGACAGCAGTTAAATAAAAGCTTTAATGACGGCATTTAATGATAGCATTTATTTAGAGAATTATTTATGATACTGTGCTAAAGATCAAGGAAACGGCAATAACTGTATCAAACAGTGTGTGTGTGTGTGTGTGTGTGTGTGTGATTCCTAATCATGGCCAGTATCTGACAGATAATACAGCAGGGGATACAGTTATGTAAGGGGGTGGGGGGGAGTGACAGAGTCCACTGGGACCGAGCTGAATGGCACAAACACTGAGCCGTCTATTTTTCCAATGAATACATAAGCAAGGGAAAAATATGTGAATTGTCCATCGTGTTCTGTCTGATTGCTTGTCCGAAATTTCCCTGCTACTGACAATGACAGAGAAGGGTACCATAGCAACTGATGGAACAGTGTGTTTTATGTCCTATTCAACAGGTACCATGCGTCACACCGATAATGGGACATTTATCAGCGTTAATTTGATCACCTAATGTTCCAGATGAGTTCAGTGATAATCCTCATAAATGTGAACAGACCATTGATGGTAATGTGTTGATATGAGAAATAGAAACAACATGAATTAGTTGGAGATTAAGAGGTTTTTTTTAACCACTGTAAATGGATGCAGGAAGACCTACATACAGATGGGGATTTCATATAATGTATATAAGCATCATTTATTCATTATAAAATTCTGTTCAATTTATCCTTCAAATGGTGTCAAAGTTGTTTTCTCTACAGAGTTTAAGGTCAGTAGATACCTGAGGTGTGTATTTGGTGTGTGTGTGTGTGTGTATGTATGTATGAGGTTATAGAAGGTAATGTTGTGCTTCATTATTTGGCTTCACAGCAGCACAGTTATGTCACTAAAGAACAAACCAACACAAAAGGAAGAAGGAATGTATTTGTGTTAGCTTACTGTCAGGATTACATGATGGCGCAGCACCAGCTCTGCAGTGTACCTGACACAGTTTGGATGAGAGGAACTCTGAAAAATAAAGACGTGCCTGAAGCCTGTGACGATGACTATTGTATGTGTGATGAATCAGATCATTCAGAAGCAGAATAAGAGTGTGAGGACGAGAGCTTCGGCTGGAAAAACACCGTTCCCAACATGCACAACAGTGTCTCAACAACCACATGAGAGTGACTGAGTTATGATCACTGTGCTGACTATTTTGTGTCTGATAAGTTCCATTCATTAAACAGCTACAGTAACCTATTTGTAGCACTGTATAGTATGTATGTAAGCATCACATATAATAATAATGATAATAATATATATGGGCTATGTTGAAACATTTTGAAAATAACATTGTTAGCATGTGTAAATGGTTTCATGGCACCCCTCAAATTAAAACTTGTTCCTGTAATTGAAGTTTTGAGCTTTACTGTGCAGGATGGCACAAATAATATATGAGGAGAGTTGGATACTTAAAAGTTGTTTTCTCATTCATCAACTGAAGGAAAGTTGATTTGTGACATCACAACTAGTTTAGAAGCCAATATTGGTCCAGTGGGAAATTTACACAAATGTGATGCATCAATCATGTATCCAAAAAAAATAGACCAATTATGTGCATCCAGATGAATCAGCCAATGGGTATTCTAATGGGTAAACCAAATATGGCATATCAAATAGACACAGATTACATTTTAATCACTTCTGTATTAACTTGAGTTTCACATCTATATAGGCATTTATCTGGTTTATGGACCAAATATGATGTCATTCATTGGGTACTCGCCTTGCCTCCCTGCCTGTCTGGGATAATGATTGGCCTGAAGTCACATGACCATATACCCAACCCACCCTGGTAGATTACCCATTGGCTGATACATGTCTAAAAACACATAATTGGGATTAAAAAATATATATTTTTAACCTTTTTAAATGTTTTCTGCTTTTTAAAATATCCTATTTAAATACTGCTTATAATGTGTTTTATAATGACGCTGGTGAAGCCTGCAAGCTGAACACGTTGGTCTATTAATAAAGTTGTTTTGTACTACAAGTGTTGCTGGAGCTTTGACTTTTTTTTTTTTTTGACATTTTCCCCCTTCTCCATGCACCTTGAAAGTAAGTGAAGTTGTGCCAGAAACCTCCACCCTATATCAAATGATTACATTTCAGAAATAAAATGTATTAAATATGAAGAAATACTAACAAAAACAAAACATTTGAATTAATACATAAATGTGAACCCTATAAATAAGATGTAGGAATATGAAGAAAGCACAGTTGTTGCTACTACATGATTTTAAAAAGGTCTGACGTGGTTGATTTTTCATATTCAAAGCCATTCAATTATCATTCTGTGCTATGTCTTTGTGCATGTGTGCTCAAGCATAAGCCCCCCGCCTCACCCCCAGGCCTGAAAATAGCTTTTAGCTGTCAAGGATGTATGGTATGGAGAGGTCATAGCAATCAAACAATCATTTTAAACCTTCTATAGCTGACTGATTGGCCCACCTCTCCATACACTCTCACGTGTTGCACATTAATGGAAGTAAAACGTGAGCTATAGGAAGACTCTGCGGGTAAAGATAGTCCCTTTTTCAATCATAACGTTCTGTCTCTAAAAAGGGTAAATTCTGCCAGAATTGATTTTTACCATTTGATTTCCTCCTCTGTTCTCCAACAACAACAACATTTCTGCCAGCCTCTGCCTCATTTGTGCTGGAAGACGAGTACTCTCTACTTGTTTTGTGCCATAAAACAACCGTAGTTTGGCTGGATGAAATATGGCTGTAAAGCAAATTAATTCAGTTCCAATTCCTATAACACAGCAGCTGTAATGTTCTCCCAGGTTCTCCTCCATCTCCTGATTTTCTTTCCCACCACCAATGTGTGCTTCCAGCTGTGGTTAGGGGTTAGCAGGTGGGTTAATGCACTGATGTTTAATATAACACACATATGCTTTTATTTAGTTTCAACAATCTAAAGTGAGTTCCTTTTTTACTTTAGCACTTTTATGAGATATACCGTGACCTGGATGACCCTGGTGCAGTTTCATTTCCCTGCTTTCGGTGTCTCGTAATCCCACAACCGATCATCCATACAGGCAAGGAGTAATTAGTGTAATGAGGTGCAGCTGGGGAGGCAGCAGGAGGCGCTGACAAGGGAATCAGCAACAGGTGTGTAGTGCAGGAGGGCATGCAGAGGGCACCCGGTGGACAGGTGAGGAATGACAGGTAACAAAACACATTAGAGTCAGTCACATGGGAGACAAGGAAAACACAGGCACGTAAATAACATACTAATGTCTGATTCTTCTGATGGGACTGAACAGTGGAGTGTTGTTTGCTCACTCATAAGGCTCTGGGGCGGCTGTTTTAACAATGAAGTTAAATCTGATGTGACAGAAACACGTGACACTTTATTAACATTTCATTTCTTAGACTCAGGTTAACATTTAAATATTTGTTTGGAGGTTTTTTACTCTTTGAAATTGGGTGAAGAGACAAAACATGAAGTGCAATAGACTTGTTTCCACACTAATTAAACAAGTGTGTTCATCAAATACAGTTTGTAACATGTTTACGAGCAGAGAGCACTTAGATACCTGTAATCAATCCTTTTTGCACCCAAAGCTAGAAAATATAACTATTGATTGATTTTTTTTGCCAGAGTATATGTCAATGCACACACACACATATATGGATTTGGAAGTGTGTGAAGCATGCTGTGACCCACATGATTTTGATTTTTTATTTATTAAATATTAATAATTTGAAGACCTTCACAATGAATTTGTGTCAAAAAAATCAAATCATTTAGATGTGGAGGAGTGGAGGTATTATATGCAATTTAATGCTTCTATTCACATGATAGGCTTCGAATGAAGTAATCAATTGGTATCTGTATAACTTTAAAGGTACTTGGATTGGTACTGGTATCGTAATTTTAAATGATATCCAGCCATAATGATTATCACTCTATTTCAGTGCGCAAGCTGTCATGTGAATGTGAATTAAAACAATATACTGGAGGTGTGTACTATATACAGTACACCAGCTCCCTCTAGTGACTGCAGCATGACAAACACTGCAGCTCAACTCAGCAGTGAGGAAATGTGAGGAAGGGATAGACAGATGTTGCTTCCCAGTGCTATAATATATACCAAACATCCAGTTACCATTATAGATTAAAGATCTTTCTTTTTTTGCAATCTGGGAGAAGTTTGAGTTCTAAAATTGAAAATGTACATATGGTTGATATTTTATATGCATATTCCAGTACTTTTAGACTCAATATATTCATATGTTAAGAAAGACAAACTAAATGTCTTTAAAAGATTGAATACATTTTTTGTCCCCAAAGGTGTTCAACCATCAGTCATAATTTGTCCATTTACTCTACTTACTCAAAAACAAAGGCTTTTTATCTGAATGTTTTTAATGGTGCTGCTTTTCCAGGGGTGGAGCATATGTATGAAAGCCCTGTTAGAGCTGTGGAATTGGGACGTGAGTTGAGAACACACCTAGTATGGTGTTCTCTTGGGTTTACCTGCCTCAAACAGATCCCCAAATCCTGAAATCAATTAACAGACAAACACACAACAGATGTGCACAGATGGGGTGTTCTATAAACCATTAAAAGTCCATTAACAGGCAGCAGATGCAGATAAACAGCAGTGAAGAAATGTATTTACAGGTGTAAACAAGGTTCCTGCAAAATCTACAAACCATCAAGCAGATGTAAGTAAATATCAAAGCTAAGTAGAATCTCCACATCTGTCACAGCTGCACAGGGGACTATTTCTTTCAAATAAAATGTAGTTTAGAAGTAATTTAAACTTCATCAGATTAAGAGTTGCTTGACACATATTGATCCCAATGGATACAGCAAGATATCTACTAATGTGGATCTGTCAGGATTTTCCCTCTATTGAGTCTCAAGTATAAGAATCTGCTGCTGGCTGCTTACCTAGACATATCCTGTGCAAACACACTGTGGAAAGATTACATGGAAAGAGAACGATAGGCCCAGTTTCTTTAGAGGCCAGCCCTGACGCAACAGTGTGAAAATGTCATGTGAAAACCAGGTCCAGCTGACTGTGATACTGCAGCCAAGTGAAAGCGGGTTAAAGATAAGGTGACCCCCCCCCCCCCCTCATGTCAGCAAGGAGAGAGCAGGTCTCGTAACAAGTGAGATAAGCTGATGACGGCCTGACTCTAGGTAAGGTTACACCGACGTTGAATTACAGTCCACAAAGGTTCCTGATGCAACTATTGTGCAGAGGGGCTGCTGAGGAGAGAGCTTTGTTCAAAAAGGAAAACTACTGAGAAAAGGATGTGACTCCAGAGCCATTCGCCTAAAAATGTTGAAAGTGAAAAAAATAAGTGGGAACTCTAAGGTGTGATTATTGTTTTTTTCTAAAGCAAAGTTTGCAGAGCATACACACTCTTTTTGGATCAAGATGCATTTAGGAGCTGTCCAGCACAACCGCAGTTTCTATTTCTGGCGTTGCGTTCAGGCTGAGAGCCAGAGCTGCGAGCCCACTCCCCCTCATCAGTACTGATATTTCTGCACAGTCTGGAGACTTGAACTGGCGACCTTCTCCCAGTATGTTCACACTGGAGCTTTTTGAAAACTTGTGTTTGGCAGTGGTTAAAGCCTCCAGCTAACCTGACCTTTGGACTGAGAGAGGGTAAGAAGCATCCTTAATGGATACAAGACTGAACACTTTCAATCTAGACACATAGTAGTTTGATTTATGTTCCTTTTACATGCTTTTAATGTGAAGCAGTCCATGCATGTCATTTATTTCGTTGTAAAGCCACTTTGAGCTTCATTTTTTCTATGAAAGGTGCTATACAAATGAAGTTATTATTATTATTAGTAGTAGTAGTAGTATTATAAGTAGTAGTAGAAGTAGTAGTAGTAATAGTAGTATTAGTAGTAGTGGTATTGGTATTATTATTAGTAGTATTATCAGTATTATTATTATTATTATTAGTAGTAGTAGTATTAGTAGTAGTAGTAGTATTATCATTATTATTAGTAGTATTATTATTAGTAGTAGTATTATTATTATATTATTATTATTATTAGTATTATTGGCAATAGGCTGCACCCTGTGGCTCAGAGTGAACTCCTACAATTGCTCACAGGGCATCATTTGACTTCAATCAGATACAAATCTGTATGATCCATCTTGAAAATATAAAAAAATATTAATGGAACACATTAAAATGACATTCTCATAAATAAAGGTTCAAATCTATTCCAAGCTAAAAGCAGCGAGGCTCAGATCTCTGCAGCGTCAGTGGAGAAACTGATGCTCCTGGCTGTGGTGTTGGACTGGATCCTGTTTAGCCTGGAAGCAGCTGGTGCATGTCAGCAAGAAAAGAGTTTTTAAAAAGTTGAAGTTCATTTCCATCAAGAGAAGTTTTGTCCTGGTACAAATCCTGTCTGTTCTTCTTCTAATAAGAAAAACAAAGTGTTATTTATCAGTGGTGGAAAGTAACAGAGTACGTTACTAAAGTCATTTTATTCTATTATTTACTTCTATGCCACAACATTTCAGATTAAATAGTGTTGTGGATTTAACCACCCAGCAGCATTATATAGCATATATTAAGCCCTTAGCTGGATCATTGAAGTGATGCTTAAACATTGATGTATCATTAATTATAATACAATGATAGAAAATATAGGCCATTCTGCATCATGAGCATTCAAAATTCAGTCTATAAACTATTAGAGTATTTCTGTATTGTGGTTTCACTACTTAGTATCTGAGTACTTCTTCCATCATCATTGATCTGATATATTTGATGAGGTGGATCAATTTCAATGTTCTCAACACTTTCTGTACATACCTAACCTACTTTCTGTAGGACTTGTAGAGGGAATATGATGCATATTTTGCATTACCTGTTCCATGTTATATATCATCATTTGTAATACTTTATTTTACAGGTTCTTTCATTTTAAAACAAATTCTTGGTTGTAATTTGCAGCTATTTCATGTTTCATTTATGGGACATTTTACTGAAAAGCTGGTGCAATATTAAAAAGTGTTTAATTGGTTAAGTACAAACTTATTATATTTGGGTTCCTAATTGCTTATTTGCAAAAATTCATAATAAATGATTTATTTTCTATTAGTACTAGTATATTAGATTCTTCCTTAAAACTCGTATTTCCTGTATACTAACAAACTAAATGAATAGTTACACAACTTTTACAGCTACTGCTTTTAGGAAATTATTGAACAACTGTTGACACTACAATTTAACAAAAGTAACCTTTTATAATTAATATACCATTTTATAATTTGCACCAGATTGCAACATCTGTTCTGTAAAATGTCCTCAAAATGAACTGTTAAGTACAAACTACTACATTTCCAAGGGAAACATTAAGTAAAGTAAAACATTACCTCATCATTATATGTTATATTCAAAACACACATCTCATATCATATTCAATATATTTGTAATTTACTGTCTCAACATGTTTTTATGCAATACAAACTCAAGCTGCGACTCCTGTTTTTCTCCCTTGTCGTTTCAATGAAAATTCTCTTATCACTGAACATTATGCTTTATCTTGATTTGCACTCTGCCTTAACATGTTAGCACTATATCCAAGTTCCCACACCAGTAACAGCTTTTACAGCTATTATGCTAGATATGGATTTCAACTGAAATGCCTGCAGCAGCTAACAATGTGTGAGGACACACAGCTGCAGAGCCTGATCTACCTCACTGACACCCCTTCCAATAATCTCAGTTCAAACATGCTCCTGTACCTCAGTGTTTCCAAGTCTGCCCGTGTACTGGTCTGCTGTACTACATGTGTCCAACTGCATCAGTTTTATGGGAGATTAGAGGCTCCTAAATGAGAGTACAACCTGCAGAAAATGTAGCATTACAAATCAGTTATGGACAGTTAGGTTTTGTGGCAGAGGGTCAAATTATGGGGCTTTCATTCAAAGCTTCAAATTATGATGGATTAAAAAAAACCTTAGGATAGAAATACAAAGTTAAAATCTGTTCACAAAGCAGTGCCCATAAAAGGTATTTAATTGCACCTTGTGGCTGTATAAAAAAAATATTCCTTTACTTGGAGAATATCCGCTGATGGAGCCCAATGCCAGTCGAAGTCAAATGCCAGAGGAAAATTAACAGATGGTGAAAAATGAAAATTGTGTTTCTTGGCCATTTGTCCGGCGTAAATGCAGCCAAAAAAAATCATGTAACCAAATTTTTCAAGGTTCAAGGATGGCCAAGTCTTATTTTCTGGAGTTCCCCGAGAAGTCCGGCCCTGTGTTCAGTGTGCAGCTCAGTCTGTGGACAACCATCACCTTAGAAACACGAGGATGACATCACAGACGCTTCATACATCTTTTTTTTTCTTCAGTCTGCTGTGCTCCCAGTTACACAACATTTCCCAGTGACTGCACCTCTCTTCCTCGTGCTCAGCTGAACAGCTTTAACCTTGATCTTACAAGCACGATTACCACACAAGTACTACAAACTGTAAGAAACAACCATCTAAGCAAAATGTTAACTTCTTTCTGCTAAAAATATGATTAGTTATGTAATTCATTCCATCTGGGGGAAAAAATATTATTTTTGGAAAGTTAAAGTTCATTTGCATATTGTGAAAAACAAAAACTTTTCTTAAAAACAAACTGCAGCTTTTATGCTGAGTGTAATCTTTCCACAAAGCCTTCAAAATGACGGACAGAGCCCACCTCCACTCATATTGTGTGATACTTTAAATTAGGGCCCATGGCAAACATAAACTCAATAAATTGTTCCATCTATTAAAACTGCATAGGTGGAATTGGGTGCTTTTGAATGGGATCCCTCAGGACCCCAATACACTGGTATTATTAAAAAAGCACTTATCAAAACAGAAACAGAAAACAATGGTATGAAGTCATTAGCCTGAACAAATTGATGGACAAAGTCATGAAAAATTGAAATGAAAGAATAATGAGGTCTGCAGGTAACCCAGTTGGTAGGATTAAGGTCTGTCCAAGATACTGGGCCTCAAGCACTTTGACTACTAAGTGATACATGTTAGCAACTATAGCTCCCATGAGTTTTAGTCTCTAGTTTCTACATAACTAGCCAGTATCGTCATACCTGTGCAGACTAGAATATGAACAGAAAACCCAAATATGATGTTTCAGCTTTTCAGAGAGGCTAATAAAAGAAACCCACTATGAGAAAATGTGGATTGGAGGCTAGCTTAAAGAGGAACACTGGCTAGTTATAGCTTCAACCGCAGACTGGCTCGAGCCTCGTCTGCTCAACAGTCAATCATAAAACATGATTTATTTTTAGAACAAACTTGTCTACACAGAAAAATGCATCTTTCTGAGGAGACTGTTTAGAGCCACGCTAGCATATAGCTACTAAACAGAATACAGTTGAGGCTGATGTGAATGTCATTAAAAGACCAGTGCGTGAGATTTAGGGAAATCTATTGGCAGAAATAAAATACAAGCCATGTTTTCAGTAGTTTATAATCACCTGAAAATAACAATCTTTGTGTTTTCGTTAGCTTAGAATGAGGTCTTTACATTTACATAGGGAGCGGGTCCTCCTCCATGTAGGCCGACATGCTGCACCGCCATCTTTCTACAGTAGCTCACTGTCTCTAGAGACTTTTTTTGCGGCCACTGGAAGTTCCCCTACACACTTGAAGGGGAGAGGGAGTGTTCAGTTGATTGCAATCTGCAACCATTACTGCTAAATGCCTCTAAATCTTACACATTTTTCCCATCAAATCAAAAGGCTGTTGATGTAGTGTGAGTGAACATTAGGGGACATTATAAGTATGAAGTCCCAAGACGGCAGCAAGGGGAAACTTTTTGCAGAATGTCCCTGGAGTACTTTGAGTTGGATTGTGTAAAGAGACCACTGATACAAACACAAAGTAGAAATAGAACTACATGTTCCACACCAAGACTTCATGTGTCCACAGAAGTTACCGTGCCTGTGGACAAACGGTAACATAATAAAATCTACATCAGTACATCTCAATGTTTTCTTTGAATGTTTGAGGAACATAAAGAGCAGAGTGCGTCTTATGCAAATCTTTCAAAGTAACTTTTAGGATCATACAGGTGAGTTCCACATTGAGCACGATGACCGCCCTCTAATCCGCTCTCACAAAAGCACAAGTATGGGAATTTTATTTGCAACAATCTTTATTATCTCTTCCAGTTTTGGACGTGAAAAGAGGCATTAATTTTCTTTAATTAAATATCTTTTTAATAAAGTAAAGCAAAAAAGTATTTACAAATTTTCAATTAAACTGTAATCAATGACTTGGGTTGGATAATTGCAAGCACCTTCTGCCAGCTGAGGAGAGAAAAATATAAATACAGGGGAAAACTGCCACTTTGTCTCCAGAAGTGGGGGGTAAATTACATGGCATTAACATTTTTTCTTTGAAAAAACAGAAAACAAAACAAAAAAAACAATTCATCATATATGTACAGAACTCCTGAAATGCATTTCTACTCACAGAAGCAGGAAACGCTTTAGGAGACGTACTGTTAAACTTTACTTTTTTAAACTTTACCTTTATTAAAAGTCCTTTTTCAATAAAGTGGATTTTTGTCTGTATACTTTTTTCAAGTTTCAATAATGATAATGTATCTTCTTAAAAATCCAACCGGTTCTGAAGGAGGTTCCACCATGTACCCTCACTCTTGCTCTCCCTTTCTCAGTCCAGTTTCTTTGTTTTTTTGTTTTTTTGAAGCGCAGGAAACAAGTAAAACAGACACATTGGAGGGTAGGTGGGAAGTTGGGGTGAGGGGTGTCAGGGAAGCATTGTCACCCCCCCAGCAGCAAAATGGTCAATGTTCATTGCCCTTCTCCTCAGTGACACTGTCCTCATTTAAGTCCTTGGGAGTCCATAACCGTTACTTAAACTCATATCTGAAATGTCCGTTAGATATCTCTCGCCGCTTTTCTTTGTAGTTTTCTATTTTATTACAAAACACACACTCCAATCATCCAACACCGGAAAAAGAGGAAGAAGAAAAAAAAAAAAGCTAGCCGTCTACATAAGAGTGTCATGTAGATCAAACACCGAACATGTGACACGACAATGTAGTCTTGCCGTGTCGACATGATGAAGGATGAAGTCATCAAAAATATAGATGTGAACAGCTTCTTAAAGTTTCTTTTTCTTTTTAAATCAGTCATTAAGCAAAGTGTCTTGGATAGTGTTGCCGTGGCAAGGGAAAGCCATTCAAAAACAGGAGATAAACCTCAAAAAAATACTGAAGGAAACAGCATTATCTCCCACGGCTTGTAACTCTTCTCAGTATACTCTCATATCTATTCTCTCTATTTAATCCTGTATTTCATTTATTTCAAAAAGACATTCGGTTTGCGAAAAGGAAAAAACAAGAAATCCAAAACAACGAAAAAGGAAACAAAAAAAAATAATAACATGATCGAACGCTCGATCCATAATACAATCTCTCCCAGTTGAAGAATTTTTTTCTTGCTTTTTTTCTGTTTATGCAGAAGGATTTTGCTGATTCAGACACTCTTCTGAATCATCCACAGAACATTTGCCCTCCCGACCCGAAGAATCCTCTCTGAAATGCCTCCAGTTGTCCCCCCGCCCCGCCCCCGTCGATCGCCCGGAGGCCCTAGCTGTTGTCGGACTCGTCCTCGGCCTCACGGAGCCAAGTGAAGAAGGCGGTGACGGACTTGAGGGCCACGCCCTTGCCCTGCTGCTCGGCGAGGTCTTTGCTAGACTCCCACTTGTAGAAGGCCTCCTCTTTGATCACGTCCTCGTCGTAAAGAGTGTCAAAGAACATCCGCAGCAGATCTGACGGAGGGAAGTGAGACAGGAAATATTCAGACTGACACAATAAATGTGACCAAAGGTTTCTAAGATATTTCTAGATAATTTAAACAAACTTTAACCCAGTTTTAAACAAAAATAGATCTGATCTGATTATTGCACTTCCTTTTGTACCATTGTGTGACATTTGTAGAAAACCCCCCCCCCCTGACATTTAGGATAACATTAGCTTTGTTTTGGCTACTCACTGGCTGGTTGCTCCATCTGCACCATAAGGGCCTGCAGGGCATAGAGGGCCTGCAGCTCCTTCTGCTCGTCCTTCAGGTATTTCTGCAGCAGCTTAGCCCTCTGTTTGATCTGCTCACTATCCACCTTGTAGGGGTTCTCACCTGCAGGAGGGAATGTCAGGTAAACTTCAGCACACAGATAGGAATCAGCAACATTCTGTCACTGTGTCACATCTTCACCTGAGTCTATCTATCAACTGTCTTTAATGAGGAATATGAAGGGCAGGACTTACAGACGATTGCTGACTGACAGACGCATGTCATGAGCGCTCTGACAAACATGTTGGAGGAGGTCTGCTGCTCGTCCAGGTTCGCCTGCACAGAGACACATGTAAGAAAACCGGGGCTAGAAGAAGAAACGCTAATAGAAACGCTTGTAACTTGTAAAAATGCTTAGTTTGAGTCAGCCTCATTACAAGTTTAGTTAAAAGCAGCAGCAGAACAAAAATAAGAGAACAAACCAAAAAACCCAGAAGACAAATGAATGTACTGGCTCAATCTTGAATCTCACATTGACAGTTTTAAAACACAAATTGCATCACACACATGTAGACTTAGAAAGCATATTTTAGTGGCAAACTTAGGTCTTACATTTACTTATTATATATATTAAAAAAAATACTTTTTACTTTTACAGAAAGTACAATTAATATCTACCTTAAAATATGAGGTCATCTGGTTCTTGTGACACAGGCCTCATTTTCAGCAAGTATAGAATGTGAATGGGACCAAATTGGTAACAATCATGCAGTAACATAATAAAATGCAAACCTCAATCCAGTCAAAGATCCTCTGGTTGTCGGCCTTGTCCTGGATCAGATGGTCCAGCTGTTTGGTCAGCTCTGCAGAGCTCAGCTCATTCTTTTTGCTCTTCTCAGACTCGTCACCCAGTGTGAACTCCACATTCTACAGACACAAACACACTTCCTGCTCATCTTTTTCAACACACTTACTTAGCTGTTACTGAATGTGAACTGTGAACTAGCTCTGTGATATAATAGATGTAATAGATGATGAACAGTTGTTTGATATGGTGAGAATACTGCAGCACAATGAGCTGCTGAGTGTCCTCTTACCTTTTCTGTCACAAACTTATTGACATCTTCATCCTCAAGGAGGAAGTCCTTCCACTGGAGCCCCGCTTCCCTCCACATTGTGCCGGCCTTTTTATGGCTCTGGATTGGATACAAACACATTCACCATTCACATTTTGGCACTGACACATGCACTGATTTACATTTACTCATTTATTTAGTTTCTTTGAGCATACAAACAACACTACTGGGGCAAAATAGTGCATTTCTGTATGAAAATGGCTCAATTCAGAGACAGTGATTGGCATCAAATATTACCTACTGGAATTGGAATATAAATACAGACAGTTTACTTACCATTCCTTTGCAGAGTAAAGTAAGGATTTGGACCAGCAGGACTCCGGCTTTGCCCAGAGGAATCAAAGGTTTTGAAATCTCCCTGTAGACAGTTACACATCATCATGAACAATTGAAAAACAATCACAGAGTTATTCTCACTTGCAGATTACTTGTTCTAACATGCTGAGGCCTGAGACTAACTTGAACAGGTCTCCCATCGGGATGCCTCCTTCAAGGAGCATGGGAGTGATCAGTTCTGCCAGGTACAGCCAGATGTGGGGGATGTCTATTGCCATGTCTTCAGCCACCTCCAGGATTTCTTGAAGCCTGACGACACACACAAACACAACTTTAAAATCTATTCAAGAATTAAAGAATAAAGAAGAAACTAGGAAACATGGCACCATACAGTCACCAACATATGGAATCTGACTGAATACTGTAGTTTACATGTTTTTCTATTAAAGCAACTGCCTAAAAATGAAACACACAATCATTTACAAGATAATCATGTTATAATCCTAATCTTAATCAAAAACTCTGTGTAGTCTGGTCCAGTTACATTTGCTCTTCAGTGTGCTCTTAAATTCAAAAACATTTTACACACTCCATATTGCTTTGTTACCATGAACTAGACGACCACTGAGGCTGAGTACTGACCCTTTATAGTACTGTTGTTTTGGGAGGGAGCCGTTCTTGATGAGCTGGTGCAGCAGCAGGCCCATGTGCTCTCTGGCGATGGTGCTGCGCTCCAGCGTCGACTCCAGACCGTTTCGTACAAACACAAACAGCAGCTGGGTGCTGTTCAACTCTTGCACACACTGCAGAGCCTCCTGTTGGCAGAGAGAGACGTCCAGATAATAAAAAGTGAGTGTTAGTGGCTGTCTGTGTGTGCTGACAGATTTCTCATACAATTTCAAGGGGCTGTTTATGAGCTTTAACATTTTGCTTTGTGTGTTCTATTTAATTCCTTTTCCTTCAGCAGCAAATGGGAAAAAACACTACAGAGAAACATTAGTGTGTGTCTGTATATCGCTTAGTTTTAACCTGTAAATATTTATTAAAGAGATTTTGTAACCTGTGCATCCTGAGGTAATTGCTTGTTAATGTTTCATTTGGATTTAATTGGACTTAATTAATGATCGCACAGTAAAAAAAAGTCGGTTTTGAATTTGAACCTTCATGTCGTTGATATGGAGATACTCCTCGATGATGGCTGTAGACTTCTTATCCAGCTCCTCCTCGGTCAAGGCAGGCTTGGTTGGTGTCTGAGGAGGTGGAGGGGTAGCGGCTTTCTCCCTCTTCACTGTTCACACACACACACACACACACGCAAAATGAGAAATAGATAAAATACCAATTGCTAGAAAACTGGATTTGGGTTAGCTCCATTTCAAACAAGCAAGAGTATAGTAGTAGGCCTACTGTTTGACTCTTTGCTCCTGGCTCGCTCTCTGCTGCCTCGGTCCCTGTCGTCCGTCATGCTTGCGACTCTGCGCACTGGATCGGCCGACCCGCGCTGCTCTCTCTCCCGACTCCTCTCCTCGTTCTCCCGGCTGAAGCTGCGCTTGGTGACCTGCAGCCGGTTTCGGTCGCGGTCGTCCCGTCGGTCGAAGCCACGGTCGGAGCGGTCGAAGCGGTCGCTGCGGTCTCGACTCGAGCTGTTTCTGTAGAGGGACAGAAGAGAGAGCGTTTTTATCTAAGGACACCTATATATAAAAACAGTGCAGTATTAGAAGTGATATCCTCTCCTCACCTCTGAGGAACTCTTCTGTCTGAGTCCAGTGAAGAGCCAGAAGATGAAGGCTGCTGCAAGGCTGAGAACCTGTTCAGAGTGCTGGTGGCTGGACGGCCGCCTGACTCTGGACCTGCCAATGAAAATATACACATTACACGTGTTCAGTTTCAGCTCTGAGGTGCTCAACTAGATATGTATTAGACACAAATATGCAGAAATCATCTGAGAAACCTACCAGAATCTGCAGGTTTGGTGGTGCTGCCGCCACTGCTACCCTTCCCCCAGCTCCCCCATGTACCTTTACCTCCAGGAGCGAGCAGCTGATTGTTAAAGTCGAGAACAGGAGTCTGAAAAGGAGACTTATGGTTAAAACTGAACAACCGGCTAAAATAACAAACAGGAAACATTAAATGGGAGTGCCTTGTGTTCTATTTCAGCTTAAGTGATGAAAAGGTGAGTGTGTTGTGTGTGTGTGTGTGTGAGCTTCACTGTCCTACCTTTGTGATCTTGCTAAGGCGTGATGTGTCGATCGGTCGGTTTTTGGAGATGGGCACCGTGTTCCAGCCCTCGTCTTGGGGAGGGGCGCCGCGGCCCTGGTTGTGAGGCCCCCCACGACCGCCAGGACCTCCTCCTCCACCGCCCATCCTGCCTCCTTGACCGCCACCCGACTCCTTCTTGGAGATGAGAGCTTGCTGCACCTTCATGTGCTCCCTGTGCTCCTCCAGCTCGGCGTCTTTGTGGATCTGGTCGATGGTTTTGGGGCCCTGGTCTCCTCTCCTGGGCACCCAGTTATTCTGGGATGGGGTGGGTGGAGGGGAGAAGCGGTTAGTACAGGGTAGTAGGTGCACAGTATGACTAAATAATTCACTATTTGTACAAATTTTGGCGTAATCTTCCTACATAGGGAGTTCATGATTTTGAAATACAGCTATTTTCTTTGAAATATAGAAGTAGAGCAGAATATGTGGAGCAAATAACCTCACAGCCTGAGAGATAGGCGTTAACTTTTTGAACCTAACAAGCAGGTTCTGGAGACAACTCACACCAACTGACGAGTGAAGTGCTCGAAGGTATTTTCTTGTTTTTCCTAATGAAACAAAGCCTAGAGTGAGCATGTGAGAAAACTACAACTGAAAGCAAATCAAGAGATCAACTTCCTATTGACTATTTAACTCTTCACATCTTTTTGCCTTGACAGGAAATAGCACAGGACATGTGCTTTGCTGTTGCATTGAGCCAATTTGCTGACTTGGAGCAGCTGATGTTGGCTTGTAAAAAAGCCTGAAGACAGCAGGTTTTTTAACGTTGTGTGGGCGGGACTGGGAGCTTAACTACAGGACTGCAGCATTCCTTCAGAGAATGAGCCTCGACACCACCAGAATGAACTGGTCTGAAAGAAGATGGTGGAATATTAAAAAAAAAACAAATATAGAAAAATCACCAGGAGACACAGACAAATTCTTATACTAGAATGAACTAGTGAAAGTCAGCCAAAAACATGCTACAGGGAGAGATGGGAATTCTTGTCTCAGCTTATGGCACAGAGCAGCTCTGTGTTTGAGAGCTATCCTGCATTAAAGAGCTGAGGAACACATTTTCTTTTTAGCCCCCTTTAAAAGACTCGCACAGGCCAGGGCTGTAGGACCAGTGTGGGCGTCTCTGGGGCGGCGAGTAGCACCACAAACAGTCACAGACTACGTCCAACAATAAGGCGTGCGGCATGTGGAAACAACTCGCCTCTATACTCATGTTTTACGGTCGGATTACAGAAGTTTTCTGCCCTCAGGGGGGAGGAGGAGTGGAAGGGGGGGGGGCAAAACAAGAGCAAAATGTCAGCTGTGGCGAGTCCAGAAAGCCGACACAGAGAAGAAAAGATGTGTGCTCGAATTTAGGCAGCTTAGTGTGGACGTAGTCTAAAACGCACACAAACATGTACTCTAAAGTGCTAAAACACACAAAAAAGCACAAATGAGCGCTGCGTGATGTAAAAATAACGAGCTAAGGGTTAGGGTTATGCCCACCATGCAGTAAAAATGAAGTTATTAAAATCCTGGAGCACTTGGTATGTTTTGGAGACATTTTGACAAAAAGGCTTGGCAGTGATGGCTGTCCAGTTGCTCCCGGCAACCAGCTTTGGATCACTGTCAAGCGCTTCATGTGGTCCGATTGGCTCTGCTCGTGACTGCTGCTGCTGCTGCTGCTTTCCCTGAGTTGTTAGAGAGAGTTGAAATTCTCCGTGCTATGTATGCAAAGCAGCAAAGTGTACAGAGGGAGAGTTTGTGACGATTTACCCGTCGAAGGTCCAGCACGTCCTGCAGCATGAAGCGGATCCTGGAGGAGGTCTTCCTCTCCTTTATTATCTTCTCCATCTGATTGAAGTACTGGTCCATACGAGGCTGAAGACCAAAAAAAAAAAAAGTTTAGTGAAAGTATGTACACTGGCAAGCTAACACATTCAGACAACACATTTATCAGATTTATGTGCGCATCTGTCACACTGCTGTTGTACCTTGGCCTTCTCGAAGTCCAGGTCCTTGCCGATGGTGGATAACAGTCTACACAGGCACTCCAGGGACTCCTCGTCGTGGTTTTTGAGCAGCTTTACAATGCAGTCGTGCATGATGACCTCCGTGAGCATCTTGAGCTTGAAGAGTTCGCCGATGAACTTGATGTTACCCAGCGAGCGCCTCCTGGCCTTGTCTTTGGAGTCTTCTAGCTCATCATGGAGCCGCTGCTTCTCCTCCTCCTGTTGAGGAAATGACGTCACACATGAGACGGAAGAAAGGAGAGAAGTGGAGAAGAAGGCAGGTTGGCTATTTACCACAAAATATAATGTAAATATATGATTAGGAACTACCTCCCAGAAAATATACAGGCACCTTCAAACTTCTAAACTGCTTTCCTTTAAAAACACATTATAATATGAGGCAGTACTCGTACCCCTGTGGCGGCCTCCATCTCTTTCTGCTTCTTTTCGAAGATCTCGTCGTTATCCTTGTCCTTCTCGAACTCCTTCTGGCATCGGTTTAGTAGCAGCTTGCGGAAATTCACAGTGGCTCCCGGCTTATCTGTGGTTTGGACTTTAAGCTGAAAGAGAACAGAGAAAATGTGTATGAGCAAAGAGTCGGGGGTGAGTGGAGGAGGGGGGGGGGGGGGGGTCATAGTGAGGGATTATGTAGTGTGTACGCGGCTCCTCAATTCCGCAATCCCATCAGTGGCCCAGACACGTGGCACTAATTTAAGGTCATCACTAGAGCCTGGCAGGAGTATTTGTTATCATATGATTCCTGCTTCTCCTCAATACCTCCATCAAAGACCAAATACAGGCTTGCCTTAGAACATTTTACATGACAGTTGTGTTCTTTCAGCAGCCTGTCACTGTCATTTTCTTCAGTCAATAATGCTGGCGACATATCTGTGATTGGTCTACACGTAGTGATGTAATCAGTCAATTTCCTTATCAAACAGCCAGTGTGGTATTACCTTGTGGTGAAGGACCTCAGCAGTGATAAGAAGCAATACTCTCATATTAATAATCAATCAGCCTCAGAAGGGATAAGAAAAGTATCTGATGATGAATTCAATTAGTGAGCATTTACTGTCACCTTAATGTGGCTCTATTATTCCTGATGCAGAAGTCAAGATGTTTAAACACAGCCTGACACAGATAATAACCGAGCAAATGATCACTGGCTGTAGATAGGGGTGAACAAAATTCTTAATTCACATTATTTATATATATTATTAAAAACACAAACTATGTCAAATGTAAACTTTTGCTCAAGACTCAGGTTTTTGAGAACTAACTAAATTAAGACAATTTCAGGTATCAGGGACTCATTTCTCGCTCTACCTGAACGAGGCCCGAATGGGAATGCAATAATTCATCCACATACTCTCTCACAGCCTTTTTTTGAGACTCAATGTAAAGCACTCTAAAGCATCCTGTATAACTGGCAGCTTATTTTCCATTCATTTATCTACTCATCTATGTACTTATTTATTTATTTATCCCATTTCTCCTCTGATTTCTGTTTCGTAGCTCTTATTTGATTTGTTCTTATTTGTATGAAATTTGTATGACAATTCAAAAAACAAAAAAGTCACTTTGGGTTTAACACACTGTATCAAAGAAAATCTACACATTCACATTTACTGTATTCTACATATATTTCTAGATTGTGTGTGGTGTCACTTACCCCCATAAGGCAGCGGCACATGTTGGCGTAGGCCACTGAAAAGTCTGGCTCGGAGATGGCCTTTTCAAAGGTGAGGTCTATGACTCCTTTCAACCTCTCCTCAGTGTCAATAGTCAGTTCCGTCACCTGTTTCATTAGCTGTTGAAACTTTTGGGGGGTCAGTTTGTTGAGGATGCTGCGGACCCGTTTGAACAGGTCCAGGGTCTTCATCTGCTCGGGATCGTCGCTGGTCTCGGTGGTCTCCTCCACGGCGGCTTTGCGGGTGACTTTCTTCGCCGAGGGCTTCCACGCTTTCTCCGCCTTGTTCAGCTGCACGTCATCGCCGAGGGACATGCTGCTGATGATCTTCCTCGGCTCTTTCCTCTGCATCTGCTGGGAGCGACGTGGGCCGCCCATGCCCATGCCCATACCTGGAGGCTGGGGGGAGAGGGAAAGAGAGGAGGGAAAGTTAGAGGAGAAAGAGTATTTCATCAAGTGTTGTTTAACGCCTGAGTTGTGAGGAAGTGTGGAGAAACACTTACTGGTCCTCTGCCTCCTCCTCCTCCGCCTCCTCCTCCTCCCATGCCTGGCCTGCCAAGGTTGGCGAAGGAGGGGGTGAAATCAGGGCCGCAGTTCATCCCCGGAAGACGGCTTGGGTCAAGTTGGCGTAGAGGGGTCTTATTAGCCTGAACAGAAAGATGGATGATCGCAAAAAGTAAGTAAACAAGATCGAACTTTTTAAAATGTGATGCTTCCATCGTGTCTATCAATGTTTCTTGATTATCCCATCACTTTTTCTATGGTAATGAAATGAATGACCTAGCAGAAATAAATGGCTGACTCACAGGAGGGCTTTTTGTCACATTTTAAAAGGGCATGACTTCTAACACAAGACAAACAAGAAAAGAAATGTGTGAAAAAAAAGTGTGAGTGGCTGCACCTTGTCCAGGACAACGTCGCTGATAGCTGGTAGACCCTCGGGCTTGTTCATGCTGGCTGAGCTGAACTGGAAGCCCAGAAGAAACTCCCTGTCGTATTTCTTCTTCTCCTCTGGGTTGATTGGCATCCATTGTTCTGACAGAGTGACAGAAAAATGTTCTGTTAATGAATACATCTCACATCGCTTTCTGAGTTGAGCTGTACTGCTTCTCGGAGGAGAGTGAGGCTGGGATCAGATCAAATGTTGCAATATGTGAAAACACAGCAGTCTTATCATTTATTTGATTTTAGGGGTAGTGTGGAGATGGGGATCGCAAAGGACTTAACAAAAAACCGCAGCGGCCTGACATCACGCTGTGTTGGCCTATCACATACATGCGAGCGCACATTCCTGGTGGACTACTTTGTAAAATGAACACCATATGTGACTGATCATTGAGGCGAAACATAAAATAGTTGTCTCCATGAAAACTTTTCAGAGTAAAATCCTTTCTAACAAATATAAACAAAGTGTTTTGGCTTCTGATATAGGCTTATATGCATGTATCTGTAATTTAAACTCTACTTCCTGGATCGTATTTCATTGTCTAACTTTTACCTCTCTTTCTACCTCACCTAATGATCCTGTGTTAGTTTGTCTATAGATACAGCAAACTGTCCACAAGGTGGCATGAATGAAAGAATGGACAAATGAATAAGTTCAAAAAGAGCTGCTGAAATTTTTCTTATACTTTGAAGGCAGGATGTTCCATTACCTTCTGTTTCAGCTGGTTTTTCTTTTCTTTTCTTTTTTTTAAGTGTCACACGTCACATGGTGCTGTCGTGTACTGTTTGAACATGACGTCTATTAACATTAGTATCGTTTTTGAGTAAACACACTCACAGGGACGTAAAATTCCCCACCCTTATTTTCATTGACTCGAGCCAACCATGTCACGTTGACATTCAGCCAGCTCATGAATGTGAGTCAGATAAGGTCATTGTTCAAACTGAGCAGGCACTGAAAGGTATCAAGGTTCAGAGACCCACCCTCTTTGTATTGGTACTTCTTGTCGGTGGCTGTTGGCGAGGAAGGATCCGGCTTGATGTTTTCGGCATCCAGCTTGTCCTCCTTGTCCTCCCAAGTCAGGTCCGCCTCCTCTTGTTGAGGGGCGGGAGGGGAAGCGGCAGGGGGCTGGGTCTCTGGTGCTGGGGCTGGTTCTGGCTCTGGTGGGGCCACTACCTGCTCCTGGGGAAATGATATTGGAAAACAAATCAGTGACGCAGGTGCCTCTTATCTGGATGGTTCATTTCAAGCTGAGTTAAGGAGTTTCTGTCTGTAGCAACAATAGACTCATTATAACAGGAAAGATAGCATGGAAAAAAACACATACATTAATGTACACACACACACACACACACACACACACACACACACACACACACACACACACACACACACACACACACACACACACACACACACACACACACACACACACACACACACACACACACACACTCACCTCTTTAAAGGCATCCAGAAGGTCTCCAACTGCCTCCTTTTTGTTCAGATCCTTCATCTTTCTCTTTTTCTTTGGCACTGACACAGCAGCTGCAGGAAAGAAGACAAACACAAATCAGCCACAGATAAATGTAAAAAATATGACTTGAATTAAGGAGATTTTAATTCAAAACCATAAGATAGGATGCAGAGTTTCTGGGAGGAAACAGAAATCAGACATGTAAATGTGTGCAGAGAGACTGACCTTGCATAGTAGTTTCTACGAGGACGGGGGTGACCGTCTGTGGAGGAGGGGTGTCCTCCCTCTCCTCTGCTGCAAGAGGTGGGGGAGTGGGCACTGGTTCTGGGGTGCTCTCAGCTGCGGAAACCGTCTCCGCTGGAGATAGCGTCTCTTCCTTGGCGTCGGGTTGGGGGGCCGCTGGGGTTTCTTCTTTGACGTCCTGCTCGACTGGAGGAACCATCTCTTGGACTTCGGGCTGGGGAGGCGCCGCCTGTACAACGGGTTCTGTGGGAACCTCTGGAGCAACGGGGGCCGACTGCTCGACAGGTGCGGCTGTGTCTTGGATGTCCGACGTAGGCGCTGCTTGAGTGATGGCTGTGGTGGAGGTCTGTGTGATGTCGGGCTCTGCGATGGGGCTGTCGTCGCACTCCGCCGTGTTGACGGTGGGGACCTCTGGGTCTTGAGGGGCCGGGAGCGGCAGGCCGTTGGGGAGGCGGAGCTCCTCGGGCTGTGCAATGGGAGACTCTAGAGGGGCCTCCGAGTGGCAGGGTGGCAACGTCACCGACGGCTTTTCTGTGTCCGCCTCTGCCACGCCGTTAGAGGTGGAGGAAGTAGCGAGGGGCGTATCCAAAGAGGCGGCTGCCTCCTCTGCTTTACTCTCCTCCTCTTTTACCTCCTCTGTGTCTTTCTTGTCTGTTTTGTCCTGTGTGGCAGCGGTGGGGACAGGGTCGGGGAGGGGTGCAGGGTAGGCGGGAACCTCAGGCGCTGATTGGTTAGGTGGAGTGGGTTCCCTGGGAGGTGGGGGACAATCCATTACGTCTGCATCTGCAGCACTGGGTGTTAAGGTGGAACTAGTGTTGACGGGGGTTTCCTCTGCTTCTGATATTAGAGTGGGTGTAGGAGGATTAGTGTTCGTGTCAGAGGAGGAAGCCTCTGTGGGGATGGGGTCACCCTTAGCGAGTTCAGGTGTCTTTGACGGTGGAGGAGGCGAAGGTTTCCCTCTGTCATCTGGAGGGTCAAAAGTAAGAAAAGACGTGTTATTAAGATTCATAGAGCTGGTATCACAGTCGCAAAAACACCTAAAAAGAGCTTTAGCTTCAAACACACTGATTTAAGAGACATAGATTATTTCTGTGTCAGACCCCTAAAGTTACATATTAACTGACTATCAGTTCTCTAGTGTGACCCAGCCCTGTCCTACATTCCTCGGCCACATACCTAATTCAAGACATCCACTTACTCAGAAAGAAATCTGGAATTGAATCAGCTTTTCACATTGTAAGTGATTCAATGTTGTAAATGATAAGCTTGGTGTAAGTTTGGAGACACTGAAATTTAAAACCACAGAAAACTTGAGCACAGCTTCTTGGTGTTGTCACTGCTGTATTATCTTCCATCAGCTCATGTGATACACTTGGCCACAGTATCTGTACGTGCAAGCTGTGATTCATAACACCTTTATAATCACACGAACGTCTAATTATTACAACTAAACTAAGCTCATAAACATCTTTTTTTTTAATTACTGCAGCAAGTTAGCTTATTAATAAAATATGAGATCATCCCCACTCCTCCTCTTATCTTACAGAAAATTAAAACTCATTATTTCTTTCTGTACTGGTGTCTTGCAAGCAAATAGGAAAGTCTTTATTAAAGTCAATTCTTTGCCTGGTTGCCTTGAGTTTTGTTTTCCACACATTTCAGTCTTATCAGCACAGTAGCTTAGTCAGCATGGTCATGATGCGGCGCTCACCTGGTCTAACCAGCGCTGGTGTAGATGCAGCTGGGACGCTCTCACCGTTGGCCTGGGCCACTGCAGTACTTTCTGATCCAGATATGGCTGTCTGTTACAAGACACACAGAAAACACACACACACACCAAAAAGAAAAATGAGCTGTGACCTTAGTGGTGAGGACAGCATGGGAGTTTTTTTCTACGTTGGTCTATAGCTGGCAAACTCAACCACATGTCAGAATTTCTTAAAGCAAATGGTATGAGTTTGATTCCAACAGGTTGTAGTGTAACACATGAGAACACTATAAAGCAGTAACAAGGATAGCTCAGGCGTGCAAATTCTTATTTTAAATGTGTTGGAATGAAATAAGTAGACTTTTAGAAACAAATTACATGTTTGTGAAACAGGCTAACACTAATTACCTCCATCTCTGGGCGTCTCAATTGAATTGTATGAGTGTTGCTAAACCACAGATATTCACTCTGGTTGCACTTATCTAATCGCAGTTCTGTATCTTTTGCAATTGCAAATGTGACTAAACTTTGAAACTGCTGTCTAAACTTTGAGTGTGTGTGTTAGTACGTGTGCTGTCTTAGCTGTGCTGGCCGTGGGATCGTAGCACGATAGCTCACCTGTGGTGGGGTTGGGGTAGAGCCGCTTCGGCCCCCTGACATAATCTCCTCTGTGATGTCTTTACCTCCCTGGTTTGGATCTCTTATTCGGATCTGTGGAGGAGAAGGAGAGGGAGGAGATCAGAGGATAGAACTGTGTTAGAGTAAATGAGGAAAGAAAAAGGAAAGAGAGAATGTGCATGTGACAGAAAGACTTCCCCGCTATAAAAGGAAGAAAGAGGTATGGGCTGCATTTAAGAGGAAAAGTGGCTTTCCCATGATGCAACGCCTACAGTACAGTCGTCAGCCCCTTTTTTCTGCATCCTCCCCTCTCTCGCTCACCGCCTCTCATTCAATGAAAGCTACATTTCTCGCATTCTGAACAGAGAGGCACACCAAATCCAAACACTGACTGCGCCGTGCAAATTCCTGCTGCTGCGCGACCCAACGTGCTTCAGTCTCTAGGTCACTGGTTAAAAAAAAAAAAAAAAGTTAAAAAAAAAGAAAAGAAAATTGGTTTGACTGAGCTTGAATCGACTTTTAAAACCAAAGTGTCAAACGAATTCCAACTGCTGGGGGTTTGAGGGCTGTTGTGAAAATGCCTGACGCTCATGCAGGCAAAGCTAGATCTGACCTGACGAGAACAGATAACCCCCTCTAGCCCACCCCCCACCCCCCCCACCCCCTGTGTACATGCATAACACATTGCTCTGCTGCTGTAAAAGAAGGGAGGAAGAAAAAAAAAACCCAGTGAGGGAGTGAAAATGTGATCACTCATTCACAAGGTGCGCACCATACATTGCAAACACGTGTTTTCTATTCAGCACTTTTTTTTCCTCCCCTCTCTCTCACACACTCTATAAACTCTACAGTAGGAAGTCAGAGCTGTCATGAAACTGGTACGAACCAGAATGCTACTAAAATAAAGTGACGCACGCAGTCACTAGACATGGATAAGAGTTTTTAAAAAAGTTAAGGCAGAGTTCGTATGAGAACATTGTTGCTTCTCTGCCTGCTTTTGACTTTAAAAAGAGCCAGGCTGTTACTGACCTTTACCTGCTTCAAGCTGTCGGCAGCTACTCTCCTGGAGGCATTATACAAACACCCTAGTGGGCCTCTCTCATCCTGGGGTCGGAGTAGTTGTTCCAAGCGGGCTCAGGGGTGGACTTTAAACCCCCGCGAGAAGCGGCAGCGCGGAGGGCGGACGTAGCCAGCGGATTCTTTCTTTCTTTTTTTTTTACACTTGATTTAAACTGACACACATCCAAGGCTGAGAGAGAGAGAGCTGCACGCCGGCAGGACGGGACAGACAGAGCAGGGCTGGGCCTGACTGTCAGTAAGCTAGCTATAGCAACTTGACTCACTGCCTCTCTCTCTCTCTCTCTCTCTCTCTCTCTCTCTCTCATACGCTCAACAGAACAGGGAGGAGGGGAGAAAGAGAGAGAGAGAGAGAGAGAGAGAGAGAGAGAGAGAGAGAGAGAGAGAGAGAGAGAGAGAGAGAGAGAGAGAGAGAAAAAAGGATAAAGTGACTGGCCTTGTAAAGCTATGGTATTGGAATGCGGCCTCCCCCCACCACCACCACAGCTACCCACCCACCCCCCGCCCACAGAAACTAACACACAGTTAAAGGGGCCGGGAGAGGAGGAGGTGGGGGGAGTTAGAGGGTTGTCCAGGGGAGAAAAACTTATCAAATGAGCTGCAGCTAGTAGAAGTAACTCCCCCTTGTCCTCATTCTCTCACTCTGTCTCTCTCTCTCTCTCTCTCTCTCTCTCTGTCTCTCTCTCTCTCTCTGCTACTACTCTCTGCATCCTACTGCACTCAAGTTACTCTCTCTCTTAGTTTTTTGGGTTTTTTTGAGAGCAAAAGGAAACCAGTGCAGGAGGAGGAGGAGGAAGAGAAGGAGGAGGAGGGGGCATAGCAGCAGAGGAAGGCTTCATGATTAGCCCTTCCGGCTCAGGAGGGGGGAGGAGACTGGTGGCCACGTGGAGCTGAGCTATGTGCTGACATGTCCTTCACCCCCTCCTCCCCTCCCTCTCTCTTCCCACCCGCACCCCACCCCTGTGGGTTTTCTCTTTGATACGCAGTAAGAGAGAGAATGAAAGTATGGGGGGGGTTGCATGTCACCAGGTAGATGGTGGCAGTCGTGAAACACCCATCTCCAAAAGCATGACTCTCACAAGATAGAAGGAAGTTGATCAAGTTCCTTATTGAATAGAATAGCGTTCCAGTTCAACACACACACTTGTGTAATTAAAGGCGATGGTTTGCTTTTGTGGAAGTGTCATTAACAGGACAGTGAACCTCTCTACCCGCTCTCTCATGATGCATCACTCCCAAAAAAAAAACAAAAACAAGAATGCAAAGCTTGTGGTGTGTTTACATGCACATGACTACTTCACATCTGAAAGACAGATTCATGCTGTCATTTCATCCAATCATTCCATCTGATGGCCCACATGAGAAAGGACCAAAGTCCTCCCTGAGCGACCTCAGTCACTGATAAGCAGCCGGCGAGAGGGACCCGGACATCATACGAGTGTCGTGGTGAAAGACTGGTGCGATCTCAGTTACATCGAGACTAGTGAGAAATGAATGGATTCATGCAACAGTAATATAATCAAATAAAAAGCATAAATGAAGCCATCTTTCTGTCTATTTTTATATTTAAGTTCAAACACAAGAAGACAAACAGAGAGAATAGTTTAAGTGAAACAAACTTTGGTTAGTCAAGCAAAAAATTAACCACAAACCCACGCATGCTGACCAAAACTGAGCAAATAGTTTCAAGACACACTGACAGTCAATGAACAGAACATGATGTAAAACCACGTATGTGCACACAGCCTCCCACATACTCTAAGCCTCTATACAGTCATATCAGGTTTATGCCTCTTATGTAATGATGATTTTAACATGAGGCTGTTACTTTGACATGTACTCTTCTCGATATGTCAGTATTATAAAATACTACAACAAAATAGATAAATGAATCAGATAATAAAAACTGAGTTTTAGTAAGTGTGTGACTTTCTTGTGCAGCTTTTGGCCTGCAATATACCCAATCCTCAAAAGTGAAAAAAAAAAAAAAGGAGGATTACTAAGAGTCAGAAACTGGGGCTACAGTTCACAGCGAGCTACCACATACCAGGCGAGGGCCATCTTAGAGAGGAGAGGAAACACTAGACATACTGTAGAACTGGGGAATATATCTTACCGCTGCTCAGTCTTACAGCACACCAAGTTAAGGTCAAGATGACTACTATCTATTTCAAGTGAACTCCGTGTCCAAATTCAAGAATGAGTCTAGAAGCATCTTTACAGAGATTGCAACACACCTTTTAGCTCAGCTATATTATCTGGAAACCACAAGGTTGTACAATACAATAATAGAAGATATACTCTAATAGTTACAACTAAAGCATTTTTCACACTTTGCCTATATTGACTCTGCTATATTAACTTCTTTCTCTCTACATGTACTATTTGGTAATGTGGATACATATTGGCTAACGTTAGTTCTTTTTATTTATCGCTATTCTATTTATATTCATTTATATTCATTTATATTATGACTATTTTTTCTCTTTTATTGTAAAGCTCTTAGTCACTCATGAACTAGGAAGGTCAATCACTCCATCAAATTTCATGTATATAGCACCTTTCATACAGGTTAATGTAGTTCAAAAAACAAATGAAATGTTTCTCTAACCCTAAAAATGTTTAAGGAATACTTTGTCTAAAATATACAATTCTAGAAATAACTATACACCGTCATGTGAGATGAAATAATGGTGATGTTTGTCATAATACCATTAGGTCAGTTAACTAGTGCATCATTGTGTCGTCCTTCACTAAATCAACACAAGTGCTGTTTAGAGCTCTCATTAATTAATTGAGTCAAAACAGCATATACAATATAATACAAACGGGTTCTGTAGTCATCTGGAAGTCCAGTTTATTTTATCTCACTTAAACTTCCCTTATACACAAAACTGTGTTGGACCTATATTGATCTTGAAGAAGAAACATGGGCTGTTTCTGAATCACTTCCTATTTACTGTAAAGTGCACCACATTTACCCTCTGACATTTTATGTGAGTGTGTAAATATATCCGCTATATAGATAATAGAGCCCTCAAATATTCCACAATGGAATGAAAAAAGTAGTGTGAAAATGACTATCGTGCTACTCTACAGTAGACCTGTCACTACTTTTGTTGGACGATATATTGCCTCAGAAATTATCGCGATAAACGATATTATTGTCATTTGAGGATCATTTAATACCACTAATATAATGATAATATAATAGCATAATAATACAAGAGGGGCGGGGGATGGGATTGTGGAGAGTGGGTGCTATGCTTTTGTAAAAACACAGACTGCCATTATGGGCCAGGACAGAGTTATTCACCTTTAATTCCATATAAGCGGCGCCGCTCGCTGTAGGCAACTACTTGTTTAGCCAATGTGACATGAATAGCCTCTTAGCTGCTAATGTGAAGTGTGGCAATATTGATGTCAAAAAATGATCAAGGTCATGCCCATGTATCATATGATAAGTCCATATATAGACATGATTTTGTCGATAATTACGTTAATGTACGATAAGTCGATAATTTTTGTGACAGGCCTGCTCTACAGCTGAGGGTGGTGACACAAAATGTGTTAGTGATTTGCTGCTCACTATTGAGTGAACTATTTAGTGTTTATTATATAGGGAGTAGTGAATGAGGGAGTGATTTCAGACATAGGGTTTTTTCATGTACTGCTTTGAGATCCCACTTCCCAGATGGAATTCATAAGTATGGCATGCATCACTGCAAAGCATTTCTTACTCTGATATAACTAAAGTAGCTGCTGGCCATTCTTAAGCATGGTATTTTCTTACTCTATAACTAAATGATGAGAATATTTGCATCCTTTTTGTAATTTATATTTCAGTTAATTGCAAAATAAAACAAAATGTAGAAAAATACATATCCACTGTGTTTAAATAGAGAATACTTTATAACACATATCCTAAACTTCTCCTATTTACTCCTCGCTGTTGGGGTGATTGAATAAGGGCGTGCATTATCACAAAATACCGTACGTAGCAGTACCTAAACCTTTTTCCATCATTCATGTGCCAAAAATGTTGCCCTTAGTCAGCAATATGAAATGTCTGTGCAGATGTGTATGCAGATAGGTCTAACGTTATCATAGGAACATTGAGTTGATCTCACAGTAGCTGTTTGGGGCTGGAATGTTCTCAGGAGTAGAGACACAGATGTGATCCATTCAGATGACATTATCATAAAATAATAGTAGGAGTTTAAATACCTGCCCTGCCCTGATAAACACATCTTGTCCAAATAGGGTTGATAAGAAATTTCCATTTGTTTAACACTACTTGTGGTTACTTCTGTTTATATAATGTTATACTTGGAAAATAAAATTCATATGGAAACCCTGAAGCAGATATGATTTATCAAAGCCACACTGTCCCATGCTCAAAATGTTCATTTTAATAGAATAGTGAATCATACCTGTTTACGTTCCCGTTTGGTGGGGATGTGCTGGGGAGGCTGAGGTGGAGGTTGCTGCTGTTGAGGAGGGGGGTTCATAATGACGGGTGTTGCCTGCACCGAGGGGGTGTACTGAGGCTGGGCAGGATAGTAGGCCCCCGCTGTGGATCAGATAGAGAGAAGAATGTAAACCAAAGCCCAGTTTCCACTGAGGAAGTTCATGGTCAAATTTAAGAGGCGGGACCATTACAGGAAGGTCCTCTCACTCTGTCCTCTCAGCTGTTGTGTCTCTATAGCAGAGTAGGACCCAGATAAGACCCACAGGACTCTGACCGTGACGTTACCGAGGTTACGCGCCAAAAGCATAACAAAGAAAACGACAACGAGGAGGTAAACATGGAAGGAGCTGAGCTGGTTGCTGCGTTTCTGGTTTGTGTGTTTGCATACATGACGGTGGACGTTATGAACTTTTTTCCGGCAGTGTAGACGCTTTCTACTTCTGTTCTTATTCTGCTGGGATTTAAAAATGCAGCTTATTTTAGCACTTTCTGTTGACGCCACATCCCGCTTTGAGTATACCCAATCAGCACTGAGTAAACCTCAAGCTAACCCTGAGGCAGGGACTTGTTTAGCCGTAAAAGTTCCTGGAGATTGTCCATCGGGGGAAGTTCCTGCTGGAGACACGCACCAACGACCCCGGCCCTGTAAAATTACCCCGAAGTTCCTGCACGGGAAACGGGGCTATTGATTAAACTTCAATTCCTGGATTACAAAAGTAATCAGTGTCAGGTTTGGGCTTTAGTGTGCTGATGAATATCCCTGTGAGCAGTATAGGGACACCTTTCAGAGAGAGGTGAAAACGTCTGAGTAAGCACTTTGCGTCCTACTAAAGCAGCACATTCAGGGTTATTGTTACAACTCTTTGCTGAATATGGACAGGCTACTCTCAATGAATAAAGCTTACGATGAATGAGTAAATGAGTTAGTCAGTGAATTAATTCATACAAGGTTAGACACTTACAATAAAAATAACTGAAACGTCATAAAGACATATTCAGACTAATTAGTTTGAGGAAATACACTTTTTGTGTATAAGCACTAAAACTAAAGTGAAAAAATAACAAGTAGTGGTTGGCCAATCACAGACTCTTCATAGCCTCTCTGTTAGTTGCCTGGCAATCTCAGTAATTAGCTTAGCTTAGCTTAGCACAGCACAAGTACCAGAAAAAAGGGGAAACAGCCATTCCTCAGGTTAAATAAATCTACTTACCAGCAACCAAAGTCCACAAATGAATATGTAACACATCTTATTTCTTTAATTGGAATAAAACTGTACAGTATGTAGAGGTCCAATACTGGTTGGAAAAACGGACTGAAATAGTTTTCAGTGGGTTTTACCACTTTTTTCAACTATTTCGTGGTCTGGTGCAGTGACTTCTTGGAGTCCTAATGTTGCCAAGCAACTAGCGACTCGATGAAACTGCTGTGCTTAGCCAAGAAATGATTTGACCGTAAAAAATCACAACTTGTTATCACACTTCGGTTTTGATACACATTAAACCAACTGAAAGAGCCTAGTGAACTTGAGAGATCCTGGAAAGCAGATTTAGTTGGCAGCAGCTTCGTATTTATCATGCAGATCATGACAGTCGAATCAATCTTCTCATGCAACTCTCTAAATTTCTACAAATGTCCCAACTGCTCCTGTTAATACCAGGTCAAAGCTTTTTTCAATTCATGCCAGAGTATTTTTTACTGGTACTGTTAACAATCTGAAACACTTTTGGTATTATCCAGCCTGTTCAGACATTTCCAGCTTTCCATTAATAGACTTGCACCTACAACACACTAGCCTCCTGGTGCTACTTGCAGCTTTCAGTCAGATACAAGATGATTTTCTTTGGGTCTTGCTTCACTGGCGCAACGTTGAGTACTTGCGTGTTGCTGTAGCCCGTGTTTTCATGCAGTCTAGGTAATGAAATCATGCATCAGGTGACTGTAATTTAACTTTTTTTTTTTTTGGAGAAATTACCAAACACACAATTTGCACATGTATTTTCCACCAGGTCCTTTTCTCTCCGCGCCTCCTTCTGAAAACTACTGCAGTGGAGTAATACACCTAGTCCTCAGTCGCAGGTAATTATGGTTGCCTCAAATCTGTAGATTTCTTGTCTTTTTTACCCACTTTATGTGCTTTTGTGCCATCTCAACATGTCACTTCTTGCTGTGTCAGACTCTGAAGGTGCCTGGAAAGCATTAGGCCAGATAGGCCTTCAGACCATGACATAGCAGTCTCTCCCTCTGCCAGGGCCCTCCGTTGGGGTCCCCTTATTTCTTAAGGCCATGCATATGGATCACGTTCACAAATTTATCAAGATAACTCCTACGCCAACGTGACCAAGGAGAAAAAAAACCCCAAAACGTTCAAACAACCACTATTAGCTTACTCGGTCAATAATGTCAACAAGTACCAGTCAAAAGTTTGGACACACTTTCTCATTCAATGGATTACCTGGCTTTGGAACTGGCCTCAGTTACAGTGCAGAAACAAGAACACCCCCTCCCTCTCTCTCTCTCTCTCTAACCCTCCCTCTCTCACACTCAGCTGCAAGGAAAGACTGAGGTAAAAAAAAAAAAGGAAAAAAAAAAAGAAAAAAAAAGTCCTCAGATTGAAGAGGCCTCTCTTTCAGCTTGGCAGTGGCTAGCTCTCAGTCTGCCTCTCTCCCCCTCTGCATGCATTTCAGTCTAACTCACATTACTGAGTCTGCATTGTTGACCAGGAGCAGCAAAGCCTAAATATAGTCAAAAACCCACACCGGCTTGGGGGAAGAGAGAGCGAGCGTCAAGAGAGAGAGGGAGGGAGGGAAGACACGAAAGAGAGAAGGACAGAGAGAGAGAGAGAGAGAGGGATAGGGAGAGAGAGAGAGAGAGAGAGAGAGAGAGAGAGAGAGAGAGAGAGAGAGAGAGAGAGAGAGAGAGAGAGAGAGAGAGAGAGCGCGAAGGGGAGCATGCTCAAAACCAGAAAGACTATTCTTGGACAGCATCCCGCTACTGTAAATAAGAGGCTTGAGATATGACTCACAAAGTAAAGGAGAATGAGAGAAAGAATTGGACAGAGGAGAAGGGGGGAGCTGCAGAGAGACACGAAGTCTAAACGACACCTACCCTGAGAGTCCTCCTGCTCCTGCTCTTGAGACCCACGGTTCCCCATGTTGAGTGTAAAAACCTGCGTCTGGACAGTAAAAAAAAAACAGAGGGGGCTTCTTGTCGAACCCCCCTCTCTTACTTCTTCCTGTCCTCTCTACAGGTGCCCTCTCTCAGAATGACTTCTTTTAATGCTCAGCCCTCCTCCTTCCAGCTTGTCTTCGTGTCGCTCCTCCCTCTGACCTTCCTGATTCCTCCCTGCCTTTCACTTTTTTTTTTTTTCACCTCCCTCCCTTTAACCCCCCCCCCCCCCCCTCCCCCTGCCTCCCTTTGTGCTGGCAGGCAAACTAAACTGTTAGTGGACTGTTGAGATCAAAAGCAGCCCTATGTTAAAACTACGTAAGAGGCATGCGTGAGTAAAGGTGTGTGTTTGTTTGGCCAGGTATCAGTCAGACATGAAATAGGATACGGGAAGTCCAGTTTGACTTATAAAATGTATGAGTTTGAAGGCTTGGAAGACACAGAAACACAGCACAGCACTTTACAGTAATCTAATGTGAGATTTTACCATACTGGAGCCTGCTTTCCAAAGGCGACTCAAGGCTAAAATGATCTAAAAAATCATTCTAGCCTCAGGATATTTTTGAAAACAGGGGCCCTAGAAGAGGGGTGTCAAACAGATGGCCAGCGGGCCAGAACTGGCCCACCAAGGGGTCCGGTCCAGCCCACTGGCTCATTTTGCAAAGTATGAAAATTGCAGAGTAATTCCACTTTTTCTGCTGCTTCAGAGGGTTTTTTTCCCCAACATGACCAGAAAACAATACTACTATAAGTATGAGTACATATTGTCATATTTAAACCATTCATATATTCAACATTGTAGAACATGTTGTCAACCAGCAGCTTCTGTGCAAAATCAGTAAAAGACATTGCACTTATTTTTCTTAACCCTTACATACTGTTCATATTCTGACTTATAATTACTCCAATTCCCCATCAGTCATTAATACATGTTTGATTAATCCTTCTGTAAATGGAAAAAAGACAATCACTGTTTTACGGTCCAGGAGAACATTTTATAGAACTTGAAGAATACAACATGTTTGAATGCTGATTCTGGAATCTTTTTTTAATAAACACAGGTCAAATTTGCACATTTGCATATATAAAAATGTGTATCAGCTGTCCAATATGTAAAGAAAAGATGCATTTTTTAAATTTTTGTATATTTGGGCTCATATTTGGAAAAGTCCAGCTAAAATAAATGTGTAATATGGTGTTTCTACAGCTCAAATTCAACAGTATGTAAGGGTTAAGACCCTACATACAGGGTTAAGAAGGTGTTTTGTAAATAGATGGTTTATTACAGTAAAGTTATAATATACATATTATATATCAATTGCATGTTATAATGCAATAGTTTTACTGGTCCGGCTCACTTGAGATGGAATTGGGCTGTATGTGGCACTAAAATGAGTTTGACACCCCTGCTCCAGAAAGTCATAGTGGCAAATATTTTATCTTTGGCGCTGAAGATTGAGAGATTAACAGTAGAAGTGCAGTGTAAACATTACAAAATAATCAAGTTCATCTTTTTCTGCGACCGTGTGTGTGTTTATATTCACTGAACCGTCCTTGTTGGCTTGCAGGCAGTAAGATAAGTGATCTGATCCATGCTGGCAAAGACATCACAACCTACTACAAAGGGAGTGGTGGCTGCTCCGTATAAGATTAGTTAAGCAAATCATACAACCTGGAGGGAGGAGGGGAGGAGGGTGGGAGTATTAAAAATATCCTGTCACTATGCTCCGTCAACACACCAGAATATATGTGTGTGTGTGTGTGTTTACATCCACCAGAAAACAACTCATAGACTGTACCACTTAGAGGACTAGAGTGTGTGTGTGTGTGTGTGTGTGTGTGTGTGGGGGGGGTGTTAGAGTGATATTCTGGGATTCTTTTTCTATATTGTATTTTATGCTGATCCTCAAGGGTGATTATTGCCACTCACTCAACCACACTCTCAAACCAAGTGGTTAAAGCCAGTCAATCAGACACTAGAGCTTGAAAGCCATAACTCACTGTCATATGACTAGTTTATTTAGGGTCATGTGCCACCCTGATGTCATGACATGTGACTCGCAGAATGACCAATGTGACACAAACAACTTGGAAGGCAAACAGGTGGGGATGTTATGTCACGGAGATGGTGAAATAAATATCTAGCGTAAATAGCCATGCAGCTCCCGTAGCGCCAGTTAGCCGGCTACTGTTGAATTAACACCGAGCCCGGCAGCCCCAGCACATACTGTGTGTCTCTGCCTGGTTGCTATCAGAGGGAAAAGGGGGTGGGGGGCACCATTTAAAGATAATTATTTTGGAATATGTGGAGTCCCCCTTTAAGGGTTTAACTGTGATGGATTTTCAGGAATACTTTTTATTTATTTATTTTTTTACCATTTTCATTTCAAATAATAATACCACCACAACTACTACTACTACTACTACTACTACTACTACTACTACTACTACTACTACTACTAATAATAATAATAATAATAATAATAATAATAATAAGTAGTAGTAGTAATAATAATAATAACAATAATAATAATAATAATAATAATTATTATTATTATTATTATTATTATTATTATTATTATTATTATTATTATTATTATTATTATATAATTAGGATCTCACTAGAATAATAAGGAAATTCAGGTGATAAATTGCCACTAAGGATATATTTACAACTGTTTTCTTTCAAAATAAGAGCCATAATCTCCTTATTTCCCATCACTTGGATAAAAGAGAATGATGCAGGTGACCACTAAACAGAGACCACCTGAGAACATGGAACTCTGAGGTGAAGGATCAGTGAGAAAAAACAACAATAGATACAGGCAATTTGGGAAAATCCTGAATCTTGTATATTACACTGGAATGATTTCTCTTGTACGCAATCTGAAATTTAGACAAAAACCACTGAATCCTCTAAACATAGGTATATTTCTTGGCTATATCGTGTCCGCTGGTTTCCTGGCAAACTTTAGAAGTCGTTGATACCAGCCAAGAAATAGTTTGTCACATTACTCACTGTAAAACCACAACTTGCCATTTTTACACTCAAGTTTTTGAACACGATATATAAAGTGTTAATTAGTGAGCATTAGATGTTTCTTCACCTTTAGACAGAGCTAGGCTAGTCATTTCTCTAATATATGTCTAATCCATAAAGTTGTATCATTCTGCTCATTTAAATCAGGTTGAAAGTACACACATATCTAAAAGTGTTGATCTATTCCTTTGAGCAAATTTATGAAACTCTGAGATGAACAGAGGAACTACTTTATATTCTATAAAAGGATAGGGGGAAAAGCAGACTTCATATTTTATTACTAGTTGTAAGTGCAGAATGTGCACAGGCATTGTTTATCATCAAACAGTACTAAAGTGCAAAGAGCATGATACGGGAAACCTAGAGGGAAGGATTGTGTGGGTTTTTTTTTTTTTTTTTTTTTAAACAGGCCTGCATTGAAGCCTGAGTATCCTATTGCTGATGAGCTACAGTTTAAACAAAAGGCAGCACATAGCTCAGATGCCTACCAGTGGGGGGTCAGCAAGTTTGTTTTCAGGGCATCATCAGTTCTTGCGGTGCACTGACACTCGACCGCCTCTAGAGGGTGCAC
Source organism: Scomber japonicus (assembly GCF_027409825.1). Taxonomy (NCBI): domain Eukaryota; kingdom Metazoa; phylum Chordata; class Actinopteri; order Scombriformes; family Scombridae; genus Scomber; species Scomber japonicus. The sequence goes on from NC_070583.1 coordinate 8,674,022, forward strand.
GCACACATGGGATGTGCTGCAAAAATGTCTGCAGTGCTGTGTGTGTGTGTGTGTTTGGCACGAGTTATGTAAATTTAAGACCAATGAGGACGACTGGAATGAATTACCAAAGAAGTAAAAAACCTTCAGAGATGTCCACGTGTATGAGCTGCTGTGTGATGCTTATATTCATTTTTAACGCTCCAATGCTGCTGTTATTATATTGACATACTTTAACTTATCATACTGGTGTCCCCATGTCACTTATTCTGCTTTGACTTCTGACATTTTGCAGAATGCAGCCGCACCCTTTGCTGACGACTTCTTATCTAGTAGCTGCATTTCATTATGCTCATATGGTTTATGTCTGTTAGTAATATTAGCTGATTGCTCCCTGTGTGATTGCTGGACGTCACTGCATAAAAATCACAGTCTAGAAATACATTGCTGCCTTTAGCTTTAAAAAAAAAATTGCACTGCTTTGCGATATGCTACAACATGATTTAATATATGTGTATGTCTTGAGTTGCTCCACGGATTTCTACTGCCACAATAAAAAAAGATTCTCAGCAGATGCACTTGAGTGTTGTTCCGTGCTCTAAACCTGCTGGTCTGTTACTTCTCATTTCTTATTAAACGGAAACGCCCTCAGCAGAAAGAAGTGTCGAGAGCACTGACAACACTTTTGGGGGTTGACTTCAGATAAAGGATAATCATAAATCAGGGTTTCCGCCTGTGTATTTGCGAGCCCGGTGGCCAGAGTTGCTCGGCGACTATGCGCCCCACCCTCCGTCTCTCTTGTCATGCTTCGTCATGGAGGCACATTGCCAAGGAGAAATATGGTAGAATTCAGAGTGACGCGTCAGCTGTAGAGTCGGTTTTGACAACAGTCTGTCCGCACCCTCCCTCCCCACTTCAGCGTCTCTGTCCACAGAAGCAGCTGAGAGGACAGTGGCCAAACATACTGTCTTCACCAGGCTGACTGACAGAAGACATTTACTTCCTGTGGAGTCACCTTGCTCAACAGGAAGAAATCGATAGTGTGTGTATTCACTGACATGGTTAGTAAGTTGAAAAAACACATACACAGTGGGATTTGTGTGATTTAAACAGCTGCCTTTCTATGTGTATTGCCCATGACCTGTCTCTCTCTCTCTCTATTAAACAACAACCTCATACAGACAGCTGCTGTGATGACTTCCCTCCCTTGTCCTGTCTATAAGCATCAACGCCCCCTTCTGCTTGGCTGGAGTAGTGCTGTGTATCTCGCTCAGAACAGACAGCTAGCGGACTGTGAGGAGATATTCACTGCAGTTTGACTACATTTCTTCTGTATTAGAATCGCTGACTTTACCTTTAATAATCTTATGCTATACTCTCTTGCTATTTATCTCTGCCGTGTGTCTCTCTCTGTGTGAGTGGCTCATGTGAGGCCCCGGGTAGAGCCTCTTACCGTAAGTACCATATTCAGCCGGACTGGTGCCTGGGTAGAAGCCTGGGGTGCCCGCTGGTACTGGGTATTGCTGGGGTGTGGCCACGTAGGGTGCTGAGCGAGCAGGAAACTGAGGAAACAAAAATGAGCGGGAGCATGACAGATAGGACAGGAAGAGAGGGAATAAGAGTGAGAAGAAAAAGGGGGAGGAAAGAAGAATCGTTACATACTGCTTCACGGGTGTCAATCTGTAAATGATGAGCACACACAGGCCTGCATCAGATACAGCTCGAAGATACTTCATAATATTTCATGTATAAAATGTTAAAGTGGAAGTCTGCTAGAAATCTTTGATATGTTCCTTTAATTACATTACATGTCCCCCGGGTATGTTCACATCTTGGAGCAACTATTTTTAAATTTTGTGCTCCAGACTCATGGAATACCCTTCATTGCATGTTAAATACTGAGCAAATATAATCTTGAAATTTGAATCTTTCTTAATGTAATTGTTTTCATTTGGAATGGATCTTTGTATTTCTGCTATTTGATTAATTTTTATACATTATATTATTTTTTACACCTTTTAATTCTGCTGTTTGTTTGTTTGTGTTTGTGATCATGGCTTTGTTGGAAATGAAGATAACTCCTCAACGACGTATCCCAGAGACAGTAAATTAAGGTTGATGATGATGATGATGATTATCTTGGACATACCCTGCCCTGCTGCCATAAATACTCAGTGTTTGAGCTCAGAGCTACAGACAGACTGGTGAAGTCAAAAACACAAACACATAGTTGGCTTTAGTCTTTCTTCATGATTTGTGAAAATAATAAACATATGGAATATCACCTTTTAGCTTGTCAAAATAATTACATTATCAGCTTATCATACAACAACTATAATATAAAGTCATTATCAAACTCACCATATATCTGTCTGTGTTTTTACAGAAGCGTAGCGCTAACTCTCCAATCCTGCCCCCCACACCCCATGCATTATTATGCTATTATATTATCATTATATCAGTGGTTAAAAATGGTCGTGATTATTTCCTAGACAATATATCATCCAGTAGTTGTCATGACAGGGCAGGCCTACCTACTTTATCCTACAACTGAATTTTTCTTTTTCTTTTTAAGTCTACATTTTCCTGTTGTCATGAGAAGTCAGTACGCTGACTGCTACACTGTGAAATTTCATGCTGATTTTCTGCTGGATGCAAATCATTAAAGTCCCACATGCCTGATGTTATACACTCAGAGTCTTAAATGACTGCTCGCCATCAACAGACATAGAGGCTCCTCAGACAGACAGAAATCACTTGTGGACTATTAATAAATGGATGTGTATTGTATGTCAGCAAGGTTAGGAAGGTTATTTTGGAAATGTAATAGGTTACAGATTACTAGTTAACCTATTTAAAATGTAATGCAACTATTTTAATTACTTAATCAAAGTAATGTAACTTATTACATTTGATTACATTTCTAATTTTCTAACCAATGTTTTCAGCTGTTAGGGTAAGTGTTCGTATTAAGCACCAAAATATAAGTTCAGATATTTTTCATGGATACCGACATGATTTATAATAGAGATCATTTCTTATAAAGCAACATTTATCTCTCATTGGAAAATGTATACATTAGTTCATGTAGATTTTGGAATATAAAATAAAGATATTTGATGATAATTTAACTACACATTTTTTTCCTCAGTAACTGTAATAGAGAACAGTTACATTTATTTTGTAATTAAATTATGTAAAGGTTTGTTTTTCCTCCTACCTGTCCCGGTATGAAGTAGGCGGGTCCCTGCGGTGAGCTGGGGAAGGGTAACTGTTGGCTGGGGATCATCATCATTTGGGATCCGGGACCCGCCTGGTAGACGTGGGTGGGCGTCACGGGCCGTGGGGCGCTGCTGGGCGGGCCGACCCGGGGCCCGCTGTTAGGAGGCAGGCTGGCCCTGTTTGTGTAGTAGGGCTGGAGAGAGGAGGTGAGGGGTAGGAGAGATCAGGGGAGGTAAGGAAGGTGGTTGACAGAGCAAAGCGAGGTGAGGATGACCAGGGGAGCGAGACAAAACGAGAAGCCGCAGGAAAATGTTGAGAGAAGAAGAGGATGGAAAACAGAGGAGGGAGAAAGACAGAGGGGGAAATGAGGGAATTGTTAGTTACCTTTCTGAAACCTCTGACATAAAAACCATCTCCCATGCCCTCGTATGATTTTTTATCTCTTGGACCAAGTGGAGCTAGCTTGTCCGGCCTAATGGCTAGGCTTCATAGTTTGTCCATGAATCTGTGGCTAGACTCCAACTGGAAACATATTGGCCCTGCCTGCCAGAAGAGATAAAGCAGCCTAATGCTGGTTCATTCAGAGCCTCCTCATTGACATTCTGCTGCTGGCCTGGGAGCTAACCGCCGTAGCCAGCAAAATGACATCAAGCCAACAATGCACGACGCTGCCAAATATTAGACACACACACACGCACTTCTCGAGAGGGTGCGAAAAAACCACACAAAAAAACAAACAAAAAAAAAAGAAGGAAAATTCTGGAAGAAAGAGGAAATTGAGTTACCTGTAGTGATCTGAAGCTTCCCTTCAGCAGCGCAAACACAGATCACACACAGAGACACATCAAATGGAAGCGAGAAGAGGGGTGGGAAAAAGAAGGGTTGGTGGGGTGGGGGTTGGGGGGTTGGGGTGGGGTGGGGAGGTGGAGAAAGAGAGAGCACCACAATCAGTTCGAGCAAAGCGCCCAGAAACCATCCATTTCTGAGCCAAGCACTGAATTAACAAGCAGCATGCAGAGAATAGGCGAGAACAGCGAATCCCAATAAACTAAGACAAGTTTGTAATGAGTGAGATGCAAAAACACCAGAAACCATCACCACAAGTTTAAACTAAGACTGGTGCTGGTGGGGTGTTTTTCAAATTCCAACACTGTAGCGCACTAGATCTGGTTTGATTTAGCTGATACAGATCTGTTTAAATATATGACAGTTCAGCCCTGATAACAGGACATTTCTTTATAATAGGTCAGTGGATCACTCAATGTAAGATTCTTAAACATTCATGAATAAATATTTTCATTCAAGCAAAGATCCTCCCCCTAAAGAGTTATTTCATTATTGATTTGATATTGTGGTGATTGATTGTGTAGTGGAATCAATGTCCACAGTCAATGTTTTTAGTCCATACATCTACTGCTTCTTGCATTTGCAGTGTGACAGCATAGAAAAATCAGTCAGGTGAGTCAGTTGTGCTGTTAGTACCTGTTGATGTATAGGCCGGGGCCCTGGGGCAAACTAGAGGAGAAGAGGCAGACGGGACAGAGGTTAAAAGGTAAAAAAAAAAAAAAAATAGCAACAAGATCCATGCTTCACTCTCCACCGACAGGCTCCTTCCTGCTCTGAACCATTCAAAAAGGTCAATTAAAGGCCAGATTCACATTATAATGCTCATGTGTGAGCATGTTGCACACTCAGCTGTGAGACTGTGTAAGGTCAAGTATGAAGAACAGGCTTTAATACTGACCGTTCAAATGGTGCAGAACTGGTGAGAAGCAGGCAAACACGCATGCAGGCATTTTTAAAAAGAAACTGACAGATGCATTCAGGAGGCTGTACACAATATTTCCACTGGCTAAGATTTTTAGACAGCGACAGACTGCAATTATACCCAACATGTGTGACATTTGCAGTGGGAAGGAAAAGACCTGTTTCAGCAGTTTAGCTCAAATTGGTTTAAAAAAAAGTGAGACCTCTTCTGAGAGTCCACCTGTGTGTGTGTGTGTGTGTGTGTGTGTGTGTGTGTGGTTGTTCTTTAGGGGGTCGGTGAGCAGTGGGTGGGCCTACCTGTCGGGGCTGTGGTGTCGGGTTCATTTGTGGAGGCGTTGGGGTGGCAAACACGACGGAAGGGGGCTGCCCGGGGGGGAACGAGGGCTGCAAGAGACAGGAAGTGATATTAGCTGGAGACGAGCGGGATGCAGGAGGAAGAGGGGTGTGAAAAACGTGAGGATGTAGAATAGACGAATGGGCGACATTGTTTTATTTTAAAGAATAGTTGAGCTGATGTCGTGAGAGGCTGGAGTAGCATTGGAACCAGTACAACATTATATGGACTGTTTTTTTTGGGGAGATGCACCAAAGACCAGCTGGGGGCTGCAGCAGCGAGTTTCTTCCTTAGAAAAGCATATTGATCTGCTTTTCATTATCTGCAAAAAAACTTGTGTTATAAAGCAGTGCCCCTTTTTTTCACATCAGCGCAAATATGCCAGAGAGAGAAAGAGTGTAACGGAGGTTCCTTACCTGTGAAAGGCCAGGGGAGGGGGCAGGGTGGGGGGTGGAGGGGGGTCCTGTTATAGGTTGTGGTGCTTTATTCATTTCATGGAGTTCTGCATGGGGAGGCGGAGGTGGACCTGTGTACGAATCTGTAAAAAAAAAGAGGAGGGGGGTGGGGGGTGAGGGAGGAGGTTAAATGGGTCTTTTGGTTAGTAAATTGCCAGCCATTACTCGAGTTATCGTGGCATTCGGGCCCACTGTGGTGAGGCCTAATGGTCCACGATGTAATAAAGTGTAGCATAAAACACAGAGAGGAATGTAGGATCTTTTTTATCTTTTTGGTTTTAAAGAAAGAGTGTTTGAACATTTTAGTAGCTGAACAAACTGAATTTGACTTTATGTTCCACTCAGATTTACACTGAGGGTTAAGGCTCGGTATACTCACATTTATGAATCCTTTTAGGTCCTGAGTGTAATTACACTGAGGAACAGTTTGTCCTGAAAGACAGACACAAACAGAGAAACCTTGTTAACAAAGAGCATTGATCGGTTAATAACAAATAGAAACCTATTATAGAGGCTCGTGTAACTGAGTAGACTATAACAAATAGCTTCTGATGATGGGAGCCTGTAATTTCAGTCCTGGGTGTATCTGTATGAGGTAAAGAACTAACAGTGTTAAAAGCTGAAATTTTAACATGTGATTAATAACATAAATCATGGCTGTATTCCAGTCACGTGTGCAGGTTTAAGAGCTCTCGAGTTGTGCGTGTTGGCTCAATGGCTGGAACACAGTCATCATTAATGCTATTGTAATGGTGTGTGATATAACACACCTGTGCTTTTTACTGCTGTTCTGTAAAACATCTATTCTGGTCGGTGTTGTTAACGAGTACAACCGAAGCGGCGAGCCTCGTTAACTACACTCTAAACCATAACATGGATCTTTTCATCACTCTGGTGGATGATTCAAAGATACTAGCTATGAGGTCTAATCACATCTATAAAATAATCTATCTCCAATACCAACAATATCCCAATGTCTGCCACCTAACAACATAGCACGTGTAACATCACAGTAAATGCTAAAATGTCCTGTACTGTGTTACAGTTCTTTGTTACTGTAGTACAAATTACTGTGACTCTGTCCACACAGTCTGAGACAAAGGAGGATCTGTTATTGTTTCCATTGAACTCAGGAAATGTGCCTCCCAACAAGTGCCAACAGACCAAATCTGTGATACCAGCACTGACACTTTAATCTGAGAGTATATATATATCTGATACCACTGCAGTTTTTCCCCCTTTTTTCATTAAAAAACCTGTATATCCTTCTTTGTAGAACTTGGAATCATTGATCTATGTATTTATCTACATATTAATTAACTACAAGTGGAGACCTCTTCTTAGTGGGGCTCAACAATTAATTAGAGCCTGACAGATATATTGGTCAGCCGACACTATTGGGTATTGCTTTTCATTTTGTAGAGTTATATAGGCAACATTTTCTGTATATTTGACCCTTTTTCTTAATTCAAGTTTCATACATTTTTTCTGTTTGTTACGCATGTTTGTTTTTTTTAGCTAATTGTAATTATTAATTAAATGTATCGAAATTGCAATACGGCCTATCACAATTATAAAATTGCAAGAAGGGCAATTTTTGTTTAAGTCAAAAATGTGTTTTAAAAATAACATTTGAAATGAAATCTAGTGGTGGTGCAGACACATGTTCTACAGACTGACCAAAACATCTTTGTTTGCTTCAAATACTTACAAAAATCACACTATAATCACTTTGTTTTTCAATGATAATGAAAATATGTCAAAATGATAATTCCCTCTAAGAAATTAAAAATGATATCGCAAGTGCAATCAGTCAAAACTATTAACAATTAGATAGTCTCACTTCAAAGGCTTAAATGTTGTATTAGATTTCTAAAATTGTGTTGTTACAACATCTTAATGACTGACTCTGAATGTGTGTTTCATCATCCAACTAAATAGACCAATACTGATGACAATATCTAGTGTATCCAGTGCATCTAAAAAAAAGCTGAATTATTTTCCTCTGTTCACACTCTCTGCAGCATCTCTATTTATTTGTGTCCACTGGCGTATTTTTAACTGATCAATTCATGCAATTTGTCCAGCTTTAGAATTGACTTTGCATTCTGCTTAAATACACCACTTGACATAAGAAGCCCACCTTTCATAATGCAGCTTTAACTCAGAATAACTGACTCCTGTGTGATCACGCTCCTCAGGTTATACAGTCCCTCACAATAGTGACACATTTGGTATTTATAGCTGAAGCCTACATTATCTCTGCCAGTGACACGCACACACGCCCCTTTCCCTGACACACACACACACACACACACACACACACGCACTCACACTCACACTCACTCACACACACACACACACACACACTCACACACTCACACACACAGCAGCAGAGTAAAAAGCCTGAGTCATGATGAATCAGGGTGTTTTTTCTCTTCTTTTTTTTCTCAAAAGAAGAGGAAATCACGCTGCAGAAATGGTTCTAATCGAAGCTGTTACCATGACTGTGTCCACATACAAATGAGAAAGAAAAAGAAGAAGAAAAAAAGACAATGGGTTTTAACTGCGCTGATTACATCCACAGCTCAGAAAAAACACTGAGTGTCATGGATGGCAGGCTGGTCCAAAACTGGAGCCTTGGCTTTTAAGAGGATGTCAGCAGTAAAGTCAAATAAAAGTTAGTGGAAGTAAAAGACTGTTGGAGGGGTGACGGCCAGCAGTTCAAACACTCATACACATACACACAGAAAGATTGTCCCATTGAGCAGAGGGGCTGGCTCTGAGATGAAATGCTGAGTAAACAACCTCAGGGCTAAAAAAAAAGAGGGTCTCGAACTAACCCTGCACTGTCTAACGGGCTCTACTCCACTCACTTATTGAGGGGGGGGGGGCACTTCACCTCAAAGTACTGAGACATGGTGGGCTTCTTACATAACTACAGTGGCCACTCACACACACATATCTTCTGCACCACATAGGTCAGCCTGCAGAATCTGCACTGCTACAAAACCACCTAACAAAAAGTGCCTGAGAGGCTTCTACCGGTCTTCTAATCACACATGGTCCAGGTTTGACATGCAGTGCCGTGGAGAACCGGCAACCAGCACCATCGCTGCTGCTGCTGCTGCTGCTGCTGCTGGTGAAACATGCTCCTTTACAACTGTTGCGTAAGCCCCTCCATGCACTCCCATGACCCGCTGAGGAGGAGGAGAAGGAGGAGTGGGGGGAGAAGTGTGCTGAAGAAGTTGGCTATCATGTCACCTCTGAAAGGGTGTGGGTGCACAAGTGATCTAGGCTCACTGTACACATTAAATTGCTGCTTACTGGAACTGGGCTTTAACACGGTGCTGCCTGCGCTAACAACTAGCGTGTGCAACTCCTCTGTATATACAGTCTCGTACCTGCCGCAGAGTCCCTGTGTATTTTGCTGGGAGTAACATACAGACATGGGTGGCTCCGGGTGGAAGGGTTCAGCTCCAGCTTCACATCAGCTCTTACTGTGGAAAACTATAGCTTACATCTACACCACAGGCCACAAAAATGGGAGCATCATGGAAGTCTTGTATATAAAAGAAAAGTATTTTTGGTCAGCCATTTATAGACGGAACCAACACATTTCTAACAAATTAGGGGTGATTTACTTCACCGAGAAGATGTCAGGAGTTATCTGAGTTATGTCAGATTTCTGTTACTCAACAAATCAAATAAACAGAATAAAAAAAACAAAAAGAGAAAAGATAACTAACTGTATTAAACTAAAATCTGCTCACATTAGTCAATATTTGAAACAAGGTTAGTTTTGTGTAATCATATTTCCAACCATGACGTGTCAGTGACGAGCGTTTAACAATGACTGTGGCTTCAGTCAGAAATTTCAAGCTGGGGAAAATGTACAGACAGTGAAAGTTTAGCTCCAATGACACAGCATCACACCAGCACAGCCTGTTCTACCCAACCACCCCCCACCCCCTCCTCCCTATATGTTCCTCTGGTTAAAACCCACGCATGCCCAGACTCTGTGCTTTCAAGTTTCACCACAGGAAGCTCGGTTGTGTCCTTATGTCAGACAAACTGTGACAGCCTGGCTCTGACACATCACCCATGTTTGTCCTGTGATTGCACTTCTGCTCTTCCTTTTTCATTCATTCATTCTGTCTCTCTCTCTCTCTCTCTGGGCTACAGCCGGTCATCCATCACTGCATGATGATATTCTCCTGGATGATGTGCAAATGATAAACAAGGCCTGACAGACATGGGAGAGAAATGTGCCTTTGTTATATGCTATAGGGTGCACTGTGTGACATGTAGAGGAAGCAGTATCCATTTTGGACACATATATTCTAAGCTAAGGTCACATGCCTGCTGATCCCCAACATCCAGCCTCATGTCTGCAGCATCACTAGGCGGGGTGGAAGAAGTGATCGACAAAACATGCTCTGACACCATGTGTCAGTGTCAAAAGACAGCTGCCATGCACAAAGCCAAACTGTGGTAACACGCCGCCCGCTTCAACTAAGGGACACTTTTGCTATGAGACAGGGGCGTGTCTGCCTGTCTACACACACACACACACAAACATACGACAAAGACAGACAATTGCATGGGTGTATAATAAATAAATACACATACACACAGGCTCTATCACACACACATCGGTCTTGCAAACACTCTCAAATAAAAAAGGTGCGAAGTAAGACGTTATGCTGTTAGCCATGCTGCTAACTTTCCTAGGCCCAACCTGGATTTTTACCACGTGGTTTCCCCCCTGCTATTGGCGCGATGCACACATCCCAGCTGCCGGCATCATGCCAGCCACACCTCATGCTGGCTATATATGATAACAATCTACTATATCTACTCCACGGAGGGAAGAGAAAAAAAAAGCATGAAGCATAGCAAATAAACAGAGGCCTTAGCGAGGAATGAATGGAGAATTGGAGTTAGTTAGCTCGCATTTTCATGTATATTCAATGACAGGTTTAGCTGCTGACGCTATCATTGATGGCGTCACATAAACGAGTGGTGTAGAAGTAGAAGCGCAATGAGTCAGACACCTCCGTTTTCAATTTCGCTGCCAAATATTAAACATCTGGCTCGGCTTGCTCTGCAACATCACAGTGATTCATGTCGACGTGATGCGGTTTCTGTTAGAAGCAGCACCATGTTCACCAACTTCGCACATCTCAACGGTTGACATCGTAAAGGCGACCTGTCAAATCACTCACGAAGGTGTCAGAGCTCCGAGGTTCAAAAGCAGCTGCCTCTGTCAAAGCAGTCTCTCCTCCTCAACATCTCTACCCCTTATTTTGCCTTAAAACTACTTATACTTAATACATCCAGTTCTAAATTACACACGCAGATGCCCACACTGATGTATTAGCGAGCGGATTGTACACAAGCAGATCTTTCAGACACCTTTTACACACTTTTCTACAGCCCCAAATGGTTTCAGAGACATCTCCATCACATGCTTCTAAAAAATATCAGTTTAGCAGTCAATTCACAATGACAACTGTCAGGGGCGGTCTCTTCAACGAAGCCTAGGCTGACGAATAAAGAGTACACAAGCTCCACAACATTATCCCGGGAGGCAGATAAAGAGCAAATCACGGCTTCTACACCACCAGAGATTTAACCTACCGCTACCTGCTTAGCCTAATGTGTGGCTAACTAGCAGCTAACAGCATTCATTACGTCCCCCCCTTGCCCAAAACAACAACATTGAGACGCGACAGTCTATTTGTCGCTTCCCCCTATATGGCACACTACACATGCATTATGATACGTTTGTAACCGTCAACCCGCGTAAGTGCCAACGTTGGCTGTCTATAGCAGTATTAGCCGGCTAGCCGGACTAGCTCAAGTGAAGAAAGAACACCCACGTCGTGTTAGCACGGAGAGCTAAGAGAGCTAATCCCTGAAAACACAGCAGGAGCCGCTGAAGAAAGTCACCACCGCGGCGTATATGTGGAGGCTCAGAGGTGAAACGCACTTCTGAGTGTCTTTCCCAAAGTGTCTACGTAGCGGTGACTTGTCGCTTTTGTGAAATATTGAGCATTTTCATAAAGCATTTTCCTCGGGAGCGCAGCATTACCTTTCTCTCCTTGAGTCCGCAGAGCCGGACGGACGGAAAATCTTCCCGGAAGCCGGTAGCGAGGTAATTCCGGCAGAATCCCAATCACGTGTAAAATTTTCCCAGTATCAACCATTCAATTAAAGATCCCCTCTAGACATGTTTTAAGATGTATATAAAATACTGTTTTTAAATAATCATTTGTTTCTGGTATGATTTCACACAAAAAAAAGTTAAATTATCTTGTTAAATCCTTGAAATGACACCTCCGTCTTCCTCATTAAAATTGACAGTCTAGAAATATGGAAATATGCTTCATTTCAGTATTTTAACTGCTAAATTTCAAGATACAAGATGTCTCCTGCTTCGCTGTAAAGTCCATTATCAGTGTCTGTGCTCCCGAGGCTTCATGTGTCCACATCACACTTGTGTAATTGAATATTGGACCAGGATTGGCTTCCTAACTTCTTGTGATGTCACAAATAATGCTCATATACCCACCCTTTAAAATGAGATTATTAATGAGCACAGAGAAGAAATGAACTGGAGGCCAAGGATGTGGTGTTATACTATGAAAAAAAATAAAAAATAAAAAATAAAGTTAAACAAATGGTCAATTTATTAGTTTTACTAGGAAAATATCACCTCCATAAATCCAAGTTCTTGAGGCCTCACCCAAGAACTTTGATGACTGAATTTAGAAAGTATTTAGAGTCTATCCAACTTATAAATGAGAAATTTGCAGTTAATATGCTCCAAGTGGCTGATTTTATTGCATGCATTTATCAGCCAGTTTATGTCAACATAGCCAGTGTACTGTATGGCCACAACACTATTCTGTCAATAACAACACATTTTCAAAAATAAAACACTTATAAATGTTTTTTTTGCAAATGTCCATAATTAAACTCAAGGCCAAGGACAGTGTTACACATGAGACCAGACCTTGGACAAGGACTCAAAGGCCCAAAAGAAAACAAGTAAAAAAAAATAGCAATGAATGTTGATTTAGTCTTTGAAATTGAATATTTGAACTACATATTTTATATGTTAATGGGCAGACTTGATAGTTCTGGACAGGAGACTGACCAGTGTTATATCTAGTTCTTAGATTTTCAGACAGACAACATATGACATGTATTTCTAAAACTATTATAGCAGAATTTTACTTCTGTGTATTGAATATTCACTGGAGGTTAGTTAGACATGGTTATAAAAGCTGCTATTCATTTCCTCAATCAAATATAATCACCTGCAGCCCTTTCAATTTTAATGAGTGTGCTTGTGAGTGACTTATAAACCAGTTCCATCACATTCTTTGCACCTGATCAACACAACAAGACAAAGCAATCGTATTTCCACCACGTGGATCTCAAGTTATTTTATTTCGATTCAACCTTTTACAGCACTGTAACAAAAAAACAAAACAGAAGAAAAAAAAAACGTGATGAATACATACTTTCAAATGCTCTAATTACAAAAGATGACCGAGGATGTAAAGAATAAAAACTATGAAGCACTGATGTGAACTGAGCAATTATTCATCTAGAGATGACTCAGACATATAGAATGGTGGTGAACAGTTCCCACTCTTAAACTGCTCAGTCAAAACAGCTGGTTCGGTAATGTGTGGATCAAAATTAGAGCAATGAAGAAACCATCTATGTGGGGTAGATGAGGTCCCAAGTTTACCTTCCCCTGTGTCATAGCAGTCCAATTAATCAGACCCCAACCATCCATTTTTAAATGCTTGCTGGAGCCGGGCCACAGACAACAATGAGGAAGAAGGGTAGGCCTGCACTGCTCTTTTCAGTCATGCAATAAACAACTAAATATAAACGACTGCCGTGAGCAGTGGAGGACCACCCTTACAAAACACAGGGAGAGGCCGATGAGAATGGAGGGGATTTTTGGGGGGAGGGTAGTCTAAGTTTCGTAGTTGGGGTTTTTGCGGAGGATGACAAAGCCCTCCAGGATGGGAGTGACGGGGAGGTACTCTTCTGTGGCCAGCTCGGCCCTCTCTCCGTGGGCCAGCAGCACCGGCGTGGTGTGGGTCTGGAAACCTGTGATGGCCTTGGGCTTGCCTGCCTGGCCCACGACATCCACCGCCTATGGACACATCATAATAACAAACTCATGAGAAAAAGAGATTCCATTTTTTCCTCCAGCTGTTCTTACATACTTTTCTTTATTGGAAATCATTAAAAAAAAGCCAAAATACACAATCATTGTCATTGTGGTTGAGTTTACCTGTCCAACTCTGACAGATACAGGAAGTGGTCGTAGCTCCTCGTCGAAGGTGACCAGCATGCGTGGCTGCATGGCTGCTACCAGGCCATAAAGAATGTAGTGAGACTTCCCCAGGATTACTGTAAATCACACAGTGAACAGCAGGGGGGGGAGGAGGGGGGAGAGGTATTAACACAAGGAAATCACTGATAACAAAAGAAACAAATAGACAATGATGTGTGTGGAAGCAGTGAGCAAAAAAGGCAAAGGCAGCAGGAGCCACAATGAACTTACTGTTCTTGACGTCGAGGAAGGAAACGAGCACGGTGAGCAGCCCAGCCACGGCAACCTGACTCATCAGCTGCCTGTCGCTATGGTAGGGACAGAGTGTCAGTGTGCCTTTGCCCAGGTGAGTCAGACCCTGCGGAGACGCAAACAGCAGAGAGTCAATATTCACCTCATACACACACTTTCCCCCTATTAGTTCATCTGTGTCTGGTAGAGTTTTTTTTTTTTTTGTTTGTTTTTTTATTGCCACCCACCTGAGCCAGTCGGACCATGAAGAGGTTGTTAGGATCTTTGGCGTGATATTGTGCCAGCTGCCGCAGCATGGCGGCCAGACGGGCGTTATTTGTGCCTGAGGAAATAAAAAAAAAGGAGAGCTTGTTAAATATGTTATTGACACCTGTGGCACTTCCAGAGGAGGCAGCATCATGCATAATTCAAAGTAACAAAAACATGACATGCACTTTTAAGAATGAGACACTATTTTTAGTTAAAATAGATAAATAAATAAATAAATAAATATTAATGGAAATGTTTAAGTTTGACACACACAATCTTTAAATTGATTGAGTTTCAAACTTTCAGCAGACTCAGCTTTTATGTAAAATAAATAATTAGAATGAAGTGGAAAGTAGAATTGTGACATTATGCATTGTTAAGCAGTAAATAAACAATATCAATGCATGTTTCCCCCTTTGTTTTTAAGGGTTTTTGAATGGGTGTTAAATTATCATTGGTATAGTGTAGGCTTTATTTATTATGCTATAATTCCCTCTCTGCAAGTTTGAATGTATGACAGTAGTATTTAATCAAGATAAGAGTCTATGTTTGAGTAGAAACTAACAAAGGAACAATGTAGTGTAGATCTAAAGAAGAAATGACAGATGATAAGGAAATTAAAAAGAAATTAAAGATGGAAAAACAAATACAAACTGCTGGCTAAATGTCAAAAAATATTAATTTATTTATTATGATTAATCCCTTTTTGAAATATATGACAGTTTTGTCTATTTAAGAGTAAAAAATGTTTTAAGCCAATATATGCAAGTCATGATAGCAAGACTGTGACCACGAGCAACGATTACATAATGAACTATTTATTTACAGTCTATTTAAAAATGGCCTACTGCGCATAATAGAAGTGAAACATTTTGAGACAACACTCATACTCATCATTATTCCTTATATAAACTGCCCAGAGCCCGACTTACCGCTGCCCACCATGCCCATGGCAAAGATGGAGTTGTGGGAGACCTCTGGGTCGGCATCATGGGAGAATTTGCTGAGGGTGTCCAAGATGTTCAGACGAGGGTTGGACACTGAAATGAGAGCCAGGGCGAGGGGCACCGCTCGCCTCAGGGTGGGCTCTCCGTAACGCAGCTGGTGAAATGAAAGTGGAGAAAAAGACAGAAAAACATTAAGATAGGAACGGAAATGTGGCTGCGGTTATTTTGACTGCCGGTTTCAGTAGTTACAGCAAAGTATACTCATTTGACACATGACAGAGATAAATCAGAGGAAGGAAAAGATGTGACATAGATAAAACTAAAATAAATAAGGTGTTCAGAGAATAAGACACTACTCAGTAAAAGCATTAAGAGATAAGAGATTAAATAAGAACAGAAGGCTGAGGATGTATAGAGCTACTGACCAGATGTCCAAATGTTCGCAGTGCCATTTCAGAACCGATCTCCTCACCCATGGCAATGAGGGCAATACCAAGAACAGCCACACCCTGATAGGAAAACATCAACATGTTTTTAAATATTCCTCACATAAAAAAAATCACCAGCATCTACCATATAGCTGATAAGAGAACAACATGGTAATAATAACTCTGGTGGTACCTGGTGTGAGCCCATGTCTGCAGTCTCCTTCTTGTCTTTGTCCTTCTTATCCTTCTTGTCCTTGTCCTCCTCTTTTTCCTTCTCCTTGGCCTCGTAGTGCTCGCTGCAGATGTGGAGGAGCTGCTGCACCTTCAGCACATTGCCAGAACCTGGGGGGGGGGGAGGGAGGGCAGGAGGGCAGAACATGACAGTAAGTTATAACAGTGCTGGAAAATGAATAGCCTAAAGCAGCAGATTAATGAACAGATAGCTGCACCTGTGCAAACAATAAAATCACTTAGCAGACAGAGAGTAGTGGGACGCTGACCTGCATATGCACATATGTCCACTAGTGTGTTGGCGAAGCTGCGGAAGGGTTCGGGTACAACCTGTAGAGCTGCCAGGGTCGTCTCAATGGCCTCTCCTTTACCTGAGGACAGACAGTAAAAGAAGATGAGGACAAAAGCCTTTTACGATATTGTTTTTGATATGTTTGTTATATAATATTTGCTTCACACACTCTCTCATGTCAAGTTTTTAAATTTCGTCACCTGCAGCCATGCATACTCACCTAGGTGGTTGAGACCCAGGCCTAGAGGCAGCCAGCGGGCGTATGTGTCCTTCAGCTCCTGTTCGTTCTTCTCCATGATGGTCTGTACGATGGTGGAGGTCACGTCACCGTTACAGGAGCCCACAGCGATCATACCGCAAGCCAGCGCTGTCACTCCAACCACCTGGAGATTAAATACAGGCACTTAAATGTTGCTGAACTTAATATATGTAAAGTAAGTAGGGAGCTTAATAGCAAAAAAAATAGCATTTATACCTCCATGCTGGATTTGGAGTCTCCCATGACGGGGAGAAGCAGAGAAAGGACATCTTCTCTGTTGGAGCCAGCATAGGCCAGACCCAACCTGAAAATGACATGATAACACTTACTATTTTATCTTTGGAGGAAAAAAAAGAAGCACAAAACACAGACTCAAGTTGACGTAAAAAAAACACAGAGATACAGTAATCTAATACTTCTGCTCACCCAAAGATGGCTCCTATCCTCATGACGTTGCTGTTGTGGAGGACGTAGTCGGAGAGCAGGGCGAGGGCGGGGTCGCATTCATTCCTCACGCCCGAATTTACAATGCCACAGGCCAGGAGAGCACCGGACTGCACGGGGAGAGACGGAGGACACAGGTGTGAGAAAAGAAACTCAAGGGCTGAGTTTTGTAACTGGAGCTAAAGCATCCTTTATCACAGGGATATTCCTTTTATAGCTCTATATATTGGCAGCAATCTGAAAAAGCTTCCGGGACATTCTAGCACAGTGTTTACCTTGATGTAGTCCTCAGAAGAATAGAGGTATTTGTCGATCTGTGTCAGGCCGCCGTCCACGTCCCACAGCAGGATCATACCCAGGGAGGCTGCAGCGCTCAACATGCCTGAGGAGATTTAAGTCATCTTTAGTCACTGAATAAAAGAATTAAATAGACTGAAATATGCACAGACTGAAAGAGATCCGCACCGTGGTCTTTGTTCTTGTACAGCCATTTGTTGCCGTCGTCTGTGAGCAGCTTGTCCTGTCCGAACGCCGCGTTGACAAAGCCGTTGACGAAGGAAGAGGCCAAGTTCATACGAGCTGAGTCCACCTGGGAGCCACTACCTCCAAACCCTGTCACATAGAAAAATACATGTAAGTTTACCTGGCTCTGCAGCAGCAATCCTTATGTTGACTGGTTGAAATATACCCACCCACCCACAGACCCACAGACCCACAGACACAGGACTATTTGAACTCACTGTTGTTTTCCAGGTGTGTTTTGTAGATGTCGTCAGGGACTTTGGGCTCCATGATGTCCAGCTGTAGAAGAAAGGATGAGTGTGTTATGAATAAGAACGTAAGGTGTTGAGTCATTGAAGAAGCCATTAGACAGTGGCTCTGAACTTCTATAAAACATTATTCTTTCTGTATCACCCCTCCATTTTGTTTAAAAAAAAAAAAAACCCTTTCCTTGCCTCAGCTTCCAATGATGAAAGTCATTTTGTGCCATCAGCCTTTCATTCATCACCAGCCTTCACCACTCGCCGCCTCCGCTATTTGTAATTTTCTTTCCACAGCCATACATTCATTCTGTCTCTTATCGTCTGTCTCTGCACACTATACCACTCTATTCCTTTAAATCTCCCCCCAAAACCCCATTTAGTGTTTTACCAGTCATATATCATATAGAAAAACCATTTACTCTGATAATAAGCTGAAATCTTACTGCACAAATCCAACTCACATTTGTTACGGCTGCTTTATTTGTCCTTTTTAGGAATCTCAAGGTTCAGGGTTCTGGCAGTTTCCCCTCAACCATTTCATCACATAGAGAACTGTTTTTATAACATCCATGACTGTTCCTATGAAGAACTTAGTCCGATTAGCCCATTTGTCTTTCTACAGTCAGCTACAATTTTTATGAACTCAATGCAATGTGGTCCAGTATGAAGGAAAAGATGTGTTCATATAGTGATGGTGATAAAACAGCTCTTAATATAAATCTACGTATGTGTATGCTGTTAAGAGTAGTTCCTTTTAATGGACTGATTGTTTTTATGTGTAATTTCCCATTTATTTTCACCTTTAGCACCACCTTGCACTACTGACAAGAATTTTCAGCAGCACCTCCTTGGCTCATTTGAGTTGCCCACTGAAAGCTATGTCCTTGCCTTTTCTTTTTTTTTTTTAACACTTCTGATCATCTGATATTGCTGCCTTTTGCTTATCAATGTATCACTCATCATCATAGCACATATCACCCAGTTTTTCATGTGTTCATGAATGAAATATCCATGGCAACTAGAAAACTTGGATCCATTTATTCTCGGTCTGTAAATGCAACCTTAACATCCGACTGTGAAATCAGTCTCAGATGTCCTTTCTCTCCGTCTTACCTCTCTGGCCAGGGCCAAGAAGTTGCTGTTGAGTTGCACGTTGGACATGATTTCTGTCAGGTCCTCATAGTCCTCTACGTCCTCATTAAGCTCCAGGAACATGCCGTGGCGGCCCAGCATGAAGGCCATCTGCTTCTGAATAACTCTGCGAGGCACAAACATGCAGGGAGTTAGCATTAATTATGCGCTGTCAACCACGATGCAGTAGCGCTTGCGTTTCAAAAAGTGTGATTACAAAAATCACAAGCATCCGGTGCATTCTGTCAATGGTGGGGTTTTTTTTAGTGCATACATGTCTTTGCAGGATGTGAAGATGTTTTCTACGAGCTCCACGTCGTTGAGCATGAGGGCCAGTCGGAGGGCCTCTGGGTAACGGTTGAACTTCCTGAAGATGTTCAAGGCACATCGCAGCAGGGCAGAGTTTTCTGGCTCAGGAACGTAGCTCACACAGCTGGAGGAGGGATGCAGAAAATTAAGAGATTTCATTTCACTGACAAATAAGTCGACAACTCCTAATTAGACTGTTTACAACGTAACAAACAAAACACAAAGCGTAAAGCCTGAACATACCTGGTGAGGTAGAGGCAGACCTTGCCGTAGGCGTTCTCATCAATGTAGTCCTCCAGCATGTCCAGCCTCTCGATCTCCATCAGCAGGTCGCACGCCTCGTGCTCGGCGTTGTGCGCCATGTTGTAGGGCACGATCTCCTTCACCAGTTTCAGCAGCGTCTCCTGCTGCGTCTTGTCATTCTCCTCCACCTCCTGCCACTCCTTGGCCACTTCGCCTGCCAGGTGCCTGAAAGATGGAAAACAGCAATGTAGCAAACTGCAGATACAGCAGTAGGTGTCGAATGACATTCAAGCTTCCTGTTTTCAGTCAAAGGGAACATTCTCATCCTCATCTGCCAAGTTTTTTATATAAATGTGTTTCCTTCACATCAGTCATGGACTTCAATATTTCCTTTTTCCTGGTCTCAGTCTGACCTTTATATTTGTATTTATATATTTATATTATACTCTGAACACAATATGTCTTACAGCTACATTGCATTCTAATGGTAAGTGGAAAAAATGGAATCAGTCAACACAAAAAAATTGCCATGACACAACTGACCAGCAGCTCTACTGATAGCTCAAGTACAGCCTCAGTCTCTGTCCTGTTAGTTTTCATTGCTCATTGTAATTTGTTATCTAAGAATGCTTTCATTTCTCTTAATGAAAAGCTGAAGCGTGAAAATTAGATTTTTCCCTCATCTGTATTACAAGCCTGATGGATATCCACTATTATTAATGGCTGGAGGAATCGAACTGGATCACCATTTACTTCTGGAACTACACCAAATCACAAATTTCCTCTGCAGTTCCTCCATTGATACTGAAGCTTCTCCAGTAACCACCAGAGCTTTAAAGGGTCGATAACGCTGAGTCATGTCTTACCTGACGTATTCATGTCCCCAGGAGGCCAGCTCTTCCTGGGAGCCCAGCAAACGGTACTTGAGACACTCTCTCTCGCCGCTCATGGTCATGGCGAGCACTGACACCACATCAGCACAGAAACGCTGCAAATACAAAAACACCATCTGCTGTTTGAGCTGGATTTTGATAATAGAGTCATGTTTTGTGTGTGTGCTTGTGTGTGATAATGTCAGTGTTTGAAAAGTGCAACAGGTTTAATATTTATATTAACGCATTAGGAAAATATGAAATAATTATGAGATTATAATGCAATTTGCATAATTATGCATCTACAACTGAATCACTGCTTTAATACAATTCTAACACTGGAATTGTATTAAACACCATGCAAGCATACACAAATACCATCTACTAGGGCTGGACAATTAATTGAATTTTAATCGCAATATCGATTTTGGCCTCCCACGATTATAAAAACATAATAAGTCGATAAAACGAATATTGTTCCGCCTGGTGCAGCGCACCTGTGACATAAATCCAACACCCCCGTCTTTCCCAGCAAGTTCTGTGTCCCGCCCCTTATGTTAGACCCTCTGGAGGAACAGTGTGTTTCTGCGCAGATCTGGGAGATTTAAAATGACAGAAAGGCCTTTGGTTGACAAGAAGAAAGGTAGGACTGGGACATCTTCAGTGCTCTCAAGTTTCATGAAAAGTTTGGTGTGACATCACACAGCTATCAGGACACTGCGCTCTCACACGCGCTGCATTGATAGTCACACACATACACACACACACACACAAGCGCCCGCAGTCACTCTCTAGCGCGCGCTCTTGCTCGGGCGTCAGGGAGCCTCTATAATATATGCAGAGAGTTGGGATGTATGGATTACATAATATATTAATGTCTGTGCGGTGGGATCTGTCACTTCTCAGCGTGAGAAATGACAGGTGTGGTGTGAGAGCGTGTGAACTGCTTGACACAGTGCACACCATGACAACACAACCAATTTGTTAAATAAGCTCAGCAGCCAGGGGATTTTTGTTTTGGTAGGTTTTGGCTATTTATTTTTATTTATTATTTTTACATATTGCTATTATTATTTCCATTTATCATTATATATTTTTTCTTGATTTTAATTTATTTTTGGTTGTGCTGTTCAAATATATTCCAAGTTGAGTTCTGGTGGTTCAATAAATGCTTATGTTTACACATCTATGAATAATCATGTTTTATAATCGCGATTTCAACATCGATCAAAATAATCGTGATTATGATTTTTGCCATAATCATCCAGCCCTACCATCTACCTCATTCATATTCTGAGAAGTAAACAGAACATGTAATTTCTCATCAACAAAATTGCCAAGATATGTAATACTAGAAAGAAAACCAACTATGTGATGCTTCATTTCCATGAACCAATACCAAAGCCTTACCTTGTTCTCTCCGGGGGCCATACCATCATAGATTTCTTTGAGCTTGCCGTAATGTGGGCGCAGGAATTTGAGGGGCTTGGGTACTGAGGTCATGGAGGTGGTTGAGGAGCGGATGAGTCTGCGCAGCTCTTCCAACGCAGCACGGTACAGCTCCGTGTTCTTCTCCTGTCAATGTGAAAGAGAATGTGGAATTAAGAGTTGTTTTCACACCTGAAAACATGCACTTGTAGTAACATGTTAAAAAGTTATTGGAATACTCACACTCAGTCTCTCAACCATCATCTCCAAATCCTCTTGCAGCTGCTTGTCTTCCTCTGACTGAAAACAGATAAAAAAAAGAAGACAAATAAATCATCTGTTCTTTAACAACACCATTTGATTATATGATAATATGATAATATGGTGAATATGTGATATTTTCTAAACAAGCCTCACACAGAGAACTACCAGACTACTGTTGGTGCTGCTTGTCAGTGTCATGTACTGTTATGAATAGATGTTTTTACCCCAATTACATGAAGAAGTAAAGATGAGACATGATGTTAGCACTCTGTGGTTGTATCTCCTCAACACTGTTTATATCATGTGTTATTTTGTTTACGCAATTAATAGAAAATTAACACAAGCCAACATTGAAATGCTATTAAATTTGAAATGTAAGATGTTTTATTCTCCAACAGCTAATTTAGAACTTAACCATTTAAAAGAAGATGATTTTTATTTATGTCCACATTTGGTATCTATTTAATAAACTCCTCAAAACACACCAGATGTATTTGAGTTCAACAGCATTGTAACTACGTCATATTAATTAAATGTAAATGTTGAAATATGACATAACGTATAACCAAGACAATGCTTGAACTGAGGTCTACATGAATATGCACTGACTACCCAAATCACAATAGTCTCAAGTGACAGCTCAATGTACTACAAAGCTGACAGCATTACAAGCTAGGCAGCCTGCTATAGGATGACTTCATGTACAGTCACTATTATAATGTAGCGTTGGTTCAATTAACTTTAACTTAGCTGCTGTGTCACACAGTGGCTAACCTTGGCTAGCGGAATGCTAGCAGTTTGGGGGAAATGCTAACGGTAGCTTACCGGCTGAGTTAGGCTAGGCTTAAGTTAGCCAATTGAGGGAGTTTAAGTACAGAGCTTTAAAACCACCACAGCGCATTACTACGTTAGCGTGAGTATATTATATATGAGAAATAACAACAAGGTAAATTAAATTTTATTAGTCTTCTTATCATGAATGGCTGTTTCTTAGGCCTGCTCAGCGGCAGTGACTCAGGCGAAATAACAACGTTACTAAACCTAGCACATGTAAAACATGCCAATTTACCAATTCTTGCTCCTCTTTCTTGTCCTTGTCTTTCCCCGAGGGCTGCTGGCCCTTATCCTTGTCTTTTTCCTTCTCATCGGTCTTTTCGGACTGCTTATTCTCTTTGTTTTTTGCCTCCTCCATGACTGCGGATCTATGAACTGTGGGTTAGCAAATGAAGCACAGCGCGTCTTCTTCTTCAATAAGGAAAAGCTGCTGCGCTTTTTCTTTACCGCCCCTACTGGCGGTGCGTTATTACGGTTTTTTGTAGATACTTTAAGTCATGCAAAACATGGGGATAAGTTTACGGTCGGTTACACGATATGGAAATTTCCCCGCTCAGAACTATTTAAAACTCCGATTTTATGATAGTGTTTAGCAGTGTTTTTCACACATCACATACGTGATACATTTACAACAGACAGAGTCTCATTCAAACAAATGTGTGTCCATATATGTGAAGAATATAATAATAATAATTATTATAATAATAATAATTATTATAATACAGACAAACTCAGAATACTCAAAAATGATCAAGTGAGTTCCCTAAAAATTATGTATGGTAAGAAATACCTGCAGGTATTACAATGTAATTTGGAAAGGCGCAGGAAAGTCATATCTCCCACTTTTTTGCAAGTGATTTGAAGTAGCAGAAAAAGAAGAAGTCACATGACCACGTGAGATCACATGTCCCTGACTGTTTCCCCAGTCTATATCAATATGGCTATACAGCAGACGTGTGGGTTACCTGTGTGTAAAGCAACAATATGTTTTTTGTTGACTCTCTTTGTTTTGGGAGAGGGACACTTTAAGGGCTGCAGGAAATTTACCGGAGTGCAGGATACCAGAAATGAAGATGCGTTTAAGGAACTGTGGTTCACTCAGAAACTGAATCACTTCGATGGTGCAGACAGTAGAGTGTGGAAGCAAGTAAGTCTGGTCATGTGTTATGTGTGTCCTATAAAAGATTGAAATTAAAGTGTTCAGATCATGCTTATCCTGTATCTTTCCATATGTTAAGAAATGTACCTTCTTGGCCTATTGTAAAGACTATGTGCACTGATGCAAAACTGGCCCCTGACACTTCCCTGTCTACATAACCGTCCCTTCTTTTGTCATTTCTCAGAGGTACTTTGTGAATGATGCCTTCTACAAGCCAGGTGGCCCAGTGTTCCTGATGATAGGTGGAGAGGGCCCAGCCAATCCAGCATGGATGGAGAGTGGCACCTGGCTCACCTATGCTGAGAAACTGGGAGCTCTTTGCTTGATGTTGGAGCATCGCTTCTATGGGAATAGTCACCCAACAGTGTATGTTTGACCTTGCTGGTTTGGTTTTTGTTTGAGGTTGTATTCACTCCAAGCTTCTTCAGAGAAGTTTATTAAAAGTCTGACCAGCATGAACACCAGAGAAAGTTAGTTTTTGCAGTACAGGTGTTAGTAAATCCTGTATTTCTTATCAGTGTGAACACAAAATAGTTTCGTATTGTTAGTTTCACTTTCACAGTTTCGTTCATGTGTCACTTTGCCTTGTAACAAAGAAAACAACCTATAAGTGTTAAAGCTGTTTGATGTAATATCTCAAATGTTTTATTTAACATAAAGGGATGTACAGTGGTGTATGATTTTTCAGTATATGACATTCTGGTAGCTCTACAGAGAAAGATTTAAAGACACATTACATGTGTAAAAAACATAACTAGGCATTTAAGTATAGATAAATGGATGAATGGCATATGATTTCCCAGACAAGGATTAAGTTTAAGACATACGTTGTTTCTCAATGGATATTTGTCTTTAGTCTAGGACTAGTCTTAATGTCTATTTGAGAAACAGCACCTTAATGTTACAGAATACTACGTTTCCACATTAACAGTTCTAACACCCTGAGGATAAAAACTCCTCCTCAGCCTGTTTGTCAGAGCTTTAAGGCTGCTGAAGCGTCTGCCAGACTTAAGCAGTGTAAACACTAAACAGTATGATACTGCAGTAAGAAAAAATCATTGCTGTTGCACCATAGAGCCATACATTAAACGTCCATGTCAGTTACTTTTGTTTATGAATTCTGCTTATCCATTACTTTCACAATGGTTGCTTCCAAGGCAGAAAATTTGGTTTCAGTTCATTCACCTCAGCTGTTAAGCTTCTTAAACTGTAATGTTGCCACGTGCTGTAGAATGACATTAAATGAAATCAGTCCATTAGTTTCCCAGTGGAAATACAGTATGGACTGTGACACAGAGCAACCGTCTGCATCACCCTCATGTGTTCACAGCACATTGAGAACTTTCAATAACTCTGGTTGCACAATACTGTGAGATCAACAAAAGGGCATACAAACCACCAGCTTCATGTTCCTGATGTGTGCAGTAGCTGATGTTTCGCCACTAGGTGGCAGCTCTGCATTCACATAAAGACAGTACTTTCTGGTAGTATTTTGTATAGACTAAATGATGGATGCATTCTCTCTTCTCTCCATTTAGTGACCTGAGCACAGACAGTCTACGCTTCCTCAGTAGTCGTCAGGCATTGGCTGACCTGGCTCACTTCCGCACCGAAATTGGGGAGGCCAAAGGGCTGTCAAACAGGAAGTGGGTGGCATTTGGCGGGTCGTATCCGGGCTCTCTTGCTGCTTGGTTCAGGCTGAAGTACCCTCACCTGGTACATGCCTCTGTGGCCACCAGCGCACCTGTTCATGCTACTGTCAACTTTCCAGGTACAAAGAGACATTATAACATATGACACACACATTTAAATCGGTCTTCATTCTCACCTTATAAAGTATAGTCCTCATACACAAAATTTCCTTTTTGATGAACAGAGGTTTATGCCAAACTTTATAATGAAATCAAGGAATATAGATAGATTTGCTATCAGGAAACAAATTAAATAGCACACAAAAGATGACTGAATGTTTCAGTATTAAATTCAGCTCTACAGCACTTATTTTTTTTAGAAAGAAAACCTTTTATTCTGAACTGATTTGGCCTGGAATTCCTACTGTGTATTACAGGATCAACAACTCTATAGAACACTCCAAGAGTTAATATGAAATTCACAGCATTTTTCTAGTTTTGCTCACTGTTTTGGAAGTAAGAGTTCCAGACAGATCAAAGATGGGGAATGGTCCATTCTCTATCTGTGTCTGTGTTGTGTTTGGCTGAGTTCTTTGTTTTCCTCCGGAAGACAGCAGGCTGGAATCAAGGTCAAAGTGGCTTTGAACATGGACCTATGCTGTTCCACCCACACGCTCACGCTATCTTGGAGACACTATCAAACACAATTGAACCACATTCCCTTTTGACTGTTAAGAAAATATCTGAGACAAAACACACAAAGAAGAGTATACACGGTGTACTGACGTCGGCTATCTTTTTAATGCCCCTTCCGATTGCACCACACGGTTCTTATTTCCCAAAACAACAGCAGTTAGTCAGCATTATTACCAGTAAGAGCTTGGCTTTCACTCCATGTGGAAATATTCCAAGATATTGTTATGTGAAGTTTCTCCCGTGAGAGGCTGTTATTAGTGTGTTGTAAACTGTGAAGACTCATCATTTCATTTTCAACCTTGCCCAAATCCTTTTTTAAATAAATACTTTCCAAGCACTTGAATAGCGCTTCATTCACACGTTCTTCGATGACGAATTGGTGCATTTACAGTTGCTCAAAATAGTCCTGTATGTTTAACTGCCTTTTTGTGTATTATTTTGGTCTTTTTTTTATAGCAGCCCAAGTTTGAGTGTCCACCTCTCCCTCTGTCTCCATGTTTTACCAGAGTACTTAGAGGTTGTGTGGCGTTCGCTGGCTTCAGAAAACGCAGAGTGCCCCCTACTGGTGAAAAAGGCTTCAGATACCCTTGTGGAACGCCTCAAAGACCCCAAGACCTATGACAACATCACCAAAGATTTCCAGTACAGTACCAATACTCTTTGTAACCATACATTCACTATCATGTAACGAACAGCAGAATGTGAAGGGACAAGGCTTGGGATGATGAACGTCATCTTAAAAGATCTGGAAGTAGGAATAGCATTACAAGACTTTTTTAAAATATCGGACTGATAAATGTAATCTCAACTAAATAACCAGCCAAACATGATGTCTTGAGTAAGCTGGTATGAGATGGGGATTTAAATTATGATATGTTGTCAGTTCAGTCATAAGAACATAAGGTAATCATTTGTAATACATGATATCTGCATGTAAACTTTCGGATACTTTGAGATTGTTGAAATGTAAAGTGCAATACAAATTACATTTATTATTATTATTATTATTATTATTATTATTATTATTATATTTTTACTATTCAATATTTGATTACATTTGTTGGATTTTTTTTCTTTTTTCTTTGTTAGAATTCATTCAATTCCATAATTTTTTACTTGAAACAGCCAAATAACTTTTAACTAGTACAGCCTGGTATAGTTGACTCTTGAACTGCACATTTCAGTGCACCTGAACACACAGTACAGTGATTTTTACGTTGCTTAATTAGACCTCTCGACAGGACTGTGTGAACATCTCATTCTTCTCTCAGCTTTTTTTGCTAATTTTAGGGCAGGACAAATTAGACCTCTGTTATTCTCATAGTAAAGGAACTTTGATGACCTCGTTAAACTTGTTAAAGCAGAAAACTTCAATCAAATGTGAAATCAGCTGTAGTAAAGATTTATAGAACGTCTTGGCTGTCAAATCACAGACAAAGAACATGGAGAATGTGATGAAAGCTGTAGGTCTGATAGCTAGCTGTCCTGTACACATTTGTACAAGAATGGTTGTTGCAGTTTTGTGGCAATCAGTAAATTAGGCTATGTGTATAATGTATTGTTGTTATTTGGGGATACTGTCTTAAATTGATTGTTTGACATTTTTGGAAATTCAGAAACGATTGATACCATTCTCATGTCCATCCATTAAATACGAAGCTACAGCCAAACAACATTTAGCTTAGCTTAGCATACAGTCTGGAAACAGGGAAACAAACAGCTAACCATGTGTATGGAAAGCTCTGTGCAGAAGTAGCATAAATGACTTACCAAGAACTCTAAAGCTCTCCAATTAAGACTTAATATCTGTTTTGTTTAATACGTACAAAAACAGGGCAATTTGTATCTCTATAAAGACTGGACTATATCTTGGCAGGGTGCAGTGAATTCCCGGAGACACCAGTTGCCTGGAAAACTCAAAGTGAAAACAAGGATCTGGGAAATCACTGCATTGGCCAAGAAGTGGTTGCACAGATAGCCCCCTGTAAAACCACAAATTGTTGTAAACAGGTTAGCTTATTCCCTGTCTTCATGCTAAGCTAAGCTAAGTAACTTCTGGCTGTTGCATCATATTTCATAAACAGCTGTAAGAGTGATATCAATTTTCACATGTAACTCTTGGTATAGAAAGCAAACAAGCATGTTTCCCACATTCAAATATTCCGAGCTCAATGCGGTTATATGAGAGTAGGTATAGGGTTAGTATGAGATCAGGTGGACTGTAGTGACAGCTGGAGCTATGTAGTTCAAAGAGCAGCGGGGGTTGTATTGGGTCCTGGTTTGAGTCAGGTCCTGTTACAGCATGATGAGCGTCCTCGAGGCCTTTTGGACTGAGCCTGGGACTCTGGAATGTCGGACCTGCTCCAGAGAGGGTCTAATTTAGTCTCAGACTCATCTGTTTGTAATACAATGGGCAGATACCCGAATTAAGAGTATGAGCCAGCCAGACAGTGTCATCCACCCGTGATGTGATGCAGATGCGATAACTTGTGTTTATTGTATGATTGAACAACACTACATTGATTGTCTATGGTAAGCCCTTAAACCAAACTGAACATTTCCACACGCAGGTATTCATTCATAATGATGATTATTATTTTGTCCAAGTTTTAAGTTGTTGCAGGCTTTACACCCTGCATGATACAATTCTAGTAGAAGTGCAAAGTACTTCTCAAAAGGTGTTACGAAAACATACTTTGTCATATGGCTCTAGAGGAATCTTGCCATATAGATAGTTTTGATATTAACTGCCAAGATTTTGAGATAATCGCACTTGAGATTCATGTCTGATAAAACGGATATGCTGGGAATATTGCTGGTGTCACCACAAGGGTTCATAGTGAGGTCTGAGATATCGATGTTGAAATTTTTAAAGATGTACTTTTAAAGATGTAATTTATATTTGTTGCCATTGCGCTGAGGTAATGTCAGAAATATCAGTGATGAATGTCTCTAAACCTGGGCACAAAAATAACAAAACTATCTGCATGGCTCCAAGCAAAGTGAGAAAATATGTTTTTATTACTTATTTGGGTGAATTGACCCTGTACAATGGTCTTTGGCTTCTGTTTAACCAAATGTGACTCACCCCAGCATTTATCTTTGACATTTTCTCTTGTGACGTTATTTTCTCTCTCAGTGCTTTTCATTGTTTTGTTTCGATACTGTAAGCATGGAGTTATTCTTAGCATGCTGGTGCTATGTCTGCAGTCATGGGCTGTCTCTGGTGTTACTTTATATTTGCGTATTTTAGGTTGTTATAGTGACTGTACGGTCAGTCAGCATGATGAATTGTAAAGCTTAAATGGCTTTTATAGTTGCACGGCCAGTCTGACAAATGTAATGCTGTCATGGAGACACACTTGTCTTTGTGTCTGCACTGCCCTGACCACATTGGACACTTTTTATTTTCTCGCAGATCGTGCAGAACGTAGATGCAGACATGTTCTCATGCAGGCACAAACACACAAAGGTCACAAAAGGTGGTTTTGAGGCTTGTCCGGCTTCCAAACCACAGTTCCTCAGAGAATACAGCACTTGCGTCATGATTTCATCATGATGGAAGTATCTTTCACCCCACAGACACACAGATGAGTCGTTTCTAAAATCGGCAGCATTACTTCAACTTGCCAGAGTGAGAATACGAACGATAAATCGGTTGAGGAAGCCATATTTTTATCACCTCAGTCTTTTTTTATAGGCACTCATGCACGTCTACATCTTAACACACTGGCTCTCAGTTAAATTATAAGGAACGTTGTCGTTTCCACTTTGACACTGTACCTCATTACTGCCAACTTGACAGACGACCCTAATCAGTATCTGTGTATGCACTGAATGAATCACTGTTCCACTCACAAGCTAAATTAACTGTTCAGACCCTCCCTTCTTGTGGGAAAGGCTTTATTCCCTCAACACAGTCTGATTGGTTTTGGATTGCAGATTGCCTCACCAATTATCTGTGGTGGCAGCTGCTCTAAAGAAATGTCTTGGTGGTTATGATGGGTAGTAACACGCTCGAAACACTTGTTGGTTGCTAGATGTGTTCTTTCAATTAGTTCTTTTTTCCTGAGGACACAGGAAAAGAACTCTCTGTCTCCCCAACTCTTCCACCTTTATTAACCCCCATTTTCCCCTTCCTCCTCCATCCTCTTGTTCCCTTGCTTCCTTTCCCTCTGCCTTCTGCCCTCTTGTTCTATCCTCTACTCTACCCATGTAACCCCCTCTTTCTTCTTTCCTCCCTCTCTTCTCTCCTCTCCCCCTTCCAGATTGTGTTCCAAATTGCAGATCCAGACAGAGATGGACTCTGCCTACTTCCTGGAAACGCTGGCTGGCAACTTCATGGATGTGGTCCAGTACAATGAAGACAACAGGGGGTTTGAGGTAAGAGAGAAAAGACATAAAGCCAAATAACACCATTAAAACATCAGTAAAACACAGATTTTTGGAGGCAGACAGTGCTGGGTTTTGGATCGAAGCAATCAAAAGCTTATATATTGTGCCAACAGTTGGTGTCTTTAATGGGGCACTCCAGTGACACTCCCATAAACTTGCAGGATGTCCAAACAACCAATTTTAAAAAAGAATAAAACTGATGCAGCACAGGTTGAGTTTTCCTCATTTTTGTCCCTAGGTGAGATCAAGTTACAAAAACACTGGATCCTACACTTCTTAAACCTGCAGTGTGGAACTTTTACATATTAATGAACATCTGTCACATTCAAAGCCTTGCCAATGAGTTCATACAATGCTAATGCCTGCCACAGGACTTATGTGATGCTCAAAACAATGTATCTACCATTTTACAGCTGCAACAGGAGCAATGGAGTAGGCTAGCAGTCTCATGTTTGTCTATCATGAAGTTACAACCAGCAGCTGCTTGGTTAAGCTTAGCATAAAGACTGAAAACAGGGGGAGAAAGCTCTCCTGACTGACATGTTGTATCTTGTGTTTTTTGATCCACACCAAAACCAAAATGTAAAATGACAGTTCTAGATAAAGGGGGGAGGCAGCTGTAAGGTTGCCAGGTAACCAGCATAGACTCCAGGATGTCATTGCACACAGCCAAGAAGTAGTTTGAGAGCGAAGCACATAGATTTATTTTCCAAAATGTAGAACTATTGCAATAATTCTATCATTTTCATGCCAAAATAAGTATTATTTGCAGCCCAAGGGTTAGAAAGACTAAACAAACATTTAGAGTATTTAGAGGCTCAACAGATTTTCAGCTTCTTCAAAGATAATCCAGCCATTTTCAATGTAGACCCCAATCATGCTGACTGATTCTAACCATAATTTCATCAGTTGCATCACTATAGGCATATTTTCATCTTAATGCAGGTCTCACCAGCATTGTCCTAATGCATCAAAGACAACTACAAATAATTTAACTTAGAAATCAATCACTAAAATCCCCCCTACAATTTTACATAATTGATATATTGATGATATGAACAGCACCATTGGGAAAAATTCATTGGTTGAAATAAGATAGAGGAAACCTTTTTTCAAAATGTGTCAGTGGCCAGACCCAATAGAGAGATTGGACAACTTATTTTAAAACAATGCATTGGATGTGACGTGATTTATGCAAAGTTGACCTGATTCAGTAGAAGGAGACATTAAAAAGGAATTTGTTGAGAACCTTTGTCTAGTCTTGGTTGAGTGGAAAGCAGCTATGAGGTGAAGGAGGGTTGCAGACAGCCCAAGCAGTATACTGAAACATAATAAACCCTCCATTGTCTAACAGCGAGAGGCCCAGAAATACTGTCATGCAAGAACGTCTCCAGGGTTGTCTCAAGGGCTGGTTGCTTGCTCATGTCTTTATCTTTATAAGAAAAGTGATGCCCTCTTTTAAACCTATAGTTCTGTGGCTTGTGACCCAGGGTAAAATGAGTAAGGACATTGGACAGTGGGAGTATGGTTAGACTATGTTTTTGAAGACTGTAAGAAAACTTGATTGATATTCTTACAGTAGAAAAACATATGAAACATAATCAACAATGGTGGTCCTCCAATGAAACCCATGTAATGACAATAACACTGGTGAGAATAAAAACTGAGAATGAAATTTGAAAATGGTGCATGATAATCAATTTGGGATAATGGTTTCAACATGAACACCATGTGTAGAATTGAATATTTCTGCAGTAAATCAATCTGCATTATTGTCATTTAACTGTAAAATGAGTGTGGACACTGGTTGCTGATATCACATTTTTAACAATACTGGTCTTACACAGACAGTATAATGAGTCTGTCAAAACCTAGTGAGCAACGGGGTACTGGATAAGATGCATGATCAGAAGACTTTTTTTCAGAATTTTTTGTATATCACCATATGGTGATTTCCATCACACTGGTGGTTTCCATCACACTGCCTGCATAATGGAAAACTGAAACTTTGGCTGACATTTTGGGAAATATGGTTATTTGTGTTCTGCTGAGAGCAAAATGAGAAGCTTGATATCACTCTCATGTCTATACAAGTGTGAAGCTACAGCTAACCAAGGGTTGGTTTAGCTTGGCAAGCAGACACAGGAAAGAAACTAAAGAAAACAAAAGGAAATAAATACGGGACCAGCTAGCTTGTCTGTATCCAAAGATAACAACATAGCACCTTGTAGTCTTTTTGTCACCACGAGGTTACCAGGCAAATACTGTAGCAGACGGTCCAGGACATCACTGCTTCCAGCCAAGAAATTGTCCAGCAGATAAATCTCCATAAAACCACAAGTTGTCGTCTTTACACTTCAATTTTTGTATGAATTAAACAAACAAAATGTTAGGTGTTAACCCTAACCCTAACCCTAACCCTTTCCCTCTGTTTTC
Organism: Scomber japonicus; assembly: GCF_027409825.1. Taxonomy (NCBI): domain Eukaryota; kingdom Metazoa; phylum Chordata; class Actinopteri; order Scombriformes; family Scombridae; genus Scomber; species Scomber japonicus. Next base: position 8,707,411 of record NC_070583.1, read on the forward strand.
AGATTTTAAGCTAAGCTAGGCTAACCAGCTAGTGATTTTAGCTTTATGTTTAGAGTATAGATATAGAAGTGGTGTCAATCTTCTCCATTTAACATTATCTCTGACTTATTTTTTCATATTGCTAATACGGACAACAAAGTATCATAATCCACAATACTGAAACAATCCAGTAGTAAAATTATATTGTGCAATAAATTGTAGATATTGATACATTGCCCAACCCTAGTCCCTAACATGTGGAAAATCTTAAAGCTGTTCCACAAACTCCCTAATGACTCATATACTGTACAGTTCCCAAATGTAGTGCACTGCTTGTCTCCTTTTTCTTATTATCTGTAACATCTGTCACCTCTTTTTTTTTTCTCTTCTTGGTGCCCATTTTTACAAATTACCCCTCTTTTTCCCTCCTCTTTCTTCATCCCATCCCCTCTCTGTCCCCCCTGGTGCCTTGAGGAGACGTGAGTCCGGTTACCAATAAGCTGATGTGAAAAAGTAACAAAAGACTCTTTGGTCTCTCTGGTTTCCTGTCGCCCCGAGCTAAAGAGACGCTTATAAAAGAACCGAGAGGAGCGGTGGGCCACAGAGTCCACCGAGTCCACAGCACTAGTGGACAAACACAGCCAACAGCTGCCTCTGTGACACAAAGGGCCGGGTATAGAGCAAACTACCAGGTTTTAGGTACCACCGAGGAATTTGTTTATGAAGTAGGAGCGATGTGTAACTCAATCAGAAGAGTCAGAGCGGTAGCTTCACAGTCGAGGGGTTATCAATGGGGTGCTTTATAAAATACGGAACGGCATTATGTAACACTACAGCTTGCACAACAAGTACTAACAGCTCCTCTTTTTACTCAGAGTAGAAGATGCATGATGGGATAGTAGTATGGACTCATTTATAGGCTCTGCCAACGGTTTACTCGTGCAACTCTCATTCCTGCAACATTTTTTGTTTCGAGGCAAGTTTATACCTGGAATAATGTTGGACTAATGACACTGTGTAGCCATGGTACCATTTTAAGGGCATTGTGGGTATAGAGAGAGGGGTTCGCTACTACTATCCATCAGTTCCGATGAACGGCCTTGTCTAAGCATTGGGCTAACCTTCTTATTCATGCAAAGATAGTTTTGATCTGTATAGAACAGGGCCGTCAAACTCATTTTAGTTCAAGGGTCACATACAGTTCAATTTGATCTCGAGTGGGCTAAGCCAGTAAAACCATCTAGGGGTACCCTGTTAAGAGATACTGATGGAATATGTCTGAGCCCTCCAAGGTAAAATTTGTCCATCAAATCTGAATCACATTACAAGTCAATTATCAAGTTGGACGTCCAATCAGAAGCCTTGACTGTGAATGAAAAGTGAAAGTAAGTGAGAATAGCCGCATGATTTATTGAAAAACTTTACTTTTCTGCAATTTTCATACTTTAAGTTATCCAGTGGGACAAATTGGACCCCTTGGTGGGCCAGTTCTGGCCTGCCAGCTGTATATTTGACATTTCTGGTATAGAACTTGAGCACTGCTTATCCTTAAGGTTGTTATATATTGTAAACCCCCTATGATGCATACACATGCCTATTGATTATGGCAGGAAAGCCTATGGCATTATTCATATCTTAACAATAACCTTTTCTATGATAGATTTTTGATTGTATGTTTCAATTGGGAGTCCAGTGTTAACATTTGACAATATTTTGTTTCCCTATAAGCATTGAAAACACTCAATCAAATAAAGATTAAACAACGAAAATACATCATAGAAATCTCTTATTGCAGCCTTAAAGTTCTAACTTAAATATTGAGATTTAAGTAAGAACAGTTGTTGGACATGGACATGTATTGTTGTTTAATACACAGTAAGAGAAAGCACCATTAAAGTGAATAGTGTCTAAGTAGCCTACATGTGATTATGAAGAAAATTATTGGCAGTTAAGTTTAGTATGTAGGGAAAACTGAATTGACCATAGGCATAATACTTCATAATGAAACTCCAGTTAGCTGACATATGCACGAACGTAATTTCTCTCTCATCTCTTGCGGTATTACCACTGTTTATAGTTTCAGTCTTACATGACCATGCCCCTCTCAATTTGAGTGAACTGCTCCTTTAACCAGGCAAATTGTTGGGTGGCAGTGAACAAAAATGAGAAAATGACCTTCTGCCTGGAGGCTTGCACGTGGGAAAAAACCACAATGATTTCTATTGCGAAACAGTCAGGTACACAAACTCACTCAAACTCACAAACACACCTGCCCCTCAAGTTGCGAGGGTGGCTGTGGTTTAGGAAGTAGAGCCGTCCACTAATCAAAGGGTTTAGGGTTTGATCCCCGACTCCTCCTGACTGCATGTCAAAGTGTCGGTGGATAAGATACCGAACCCCTAATTGCTCCCATCGGTGTGTGTGAGTGTGTAAAAGCACCGTGTAAATGTCAGAAGATACTACAGCATCATTACAAAAAAAAAAAATCTTATCCCTTTGATGTTTTCAGTGAATTTAGGTTTTCTCTTTTTCTTAATGTTTTTTCCCTTTGAAACATTTCAAAAGGAAATGTTTCAAAATGTCAGAATGTTGAGTCTTGTTATTGTGTGACTAAAATGTAGAATACATTGAGGACAATAGATGCTTTTCTACAGCTGTATTCAGGGCAATCAGTTGGCTTATTCTACACTATTATCAGAGTGGCACAGAGAGTTTGTAGCTAAAAAACACATGAGAAAACACTTATCTCCCTAGTAGTAAACTCATGTTAGTTTTTATCTTGTTAATTGTGAATCACCCCCCTGGAAGTAGGACATGTTTACACCTCTTTTATTTCTTCATGTTTTTGTTTTGAAGTTGTCCTCTCTCAGCTATAAAATTAGGATAATTTCATCATGTGTACACTTGTGTGAATTATGTGGGAAACATTAGTTTATATCTCCTGTTCTCGTCAATCTTTCAGTCACAGTTCAGGGAATAAGCCCAGCCACAGGAAGTGTTCATAAATGACTCTATAATCATCCAATTTGGAGCTAAATTTGGATGAAATTATGTTCACGTGATATACTGAAGAGGTGATAAGAAAAGCCACATAACCTTAACTAATTAGATGTTTTCCGTCCTTTTTTTTGACATGGTGGTTTTGTGTCCATGTAGGGCGTGATGGGTACCAACATCACCATCCAGGTGCTTTGTGGAGTGATGGCTGACACCTCCCTTGGAGATCCTTATGCCCGATATGCTGCTGTAACCCGTCTCATGTTAGAAACCTTCTCAATAAATTGCCTGGACGCCAGCTTCAATAGCAACCTCAAAGCCATGACTAATACATCCTGGGATGGGCCAGCTGCATCGGGAGGTGGGTATGGACATGTACTGCTGGGGAACGGTATATTTCCGTGTGTAAATAAAGCTATTTTGGTCTGTTCTTACCTCAGTAACTTTTAAAAACTATTTTTACACACTTTGTACGTCTGGGGTACATTTTGTTGTGAGGTTGTCAGGTGGTATGTTTTTTTTCCTGCATAGACAATGTGATGTCACAAAATGTTCCAATGTCGCCTGAAAATAATACAGTGAGCAATCAAGCGTAACGCCAATTTCTCCATCATCAGTAGCCTCAGGAGACCGGAATATAACCCGGCCACAGGACCGGTTGTGTGTTGAAGATGGGATGTGGTTACAATCATGACCCAGCAAGACCCATTTTTGGGTGTTGTTGAGAGGCTTTTTTGGGATAGTGGTGTATTACTCACTATAGAAGAAATAAAAGATGGTAGGGACTTGGTAAAGTGGGTGCACCAAAATACATTTAAATACTAAATACCTCCTGGAATGATGGGAAGAACCTAAAGTTATGTCTTTACTGTCTTGACTTGAGGTTGATTTTAAGCCACCCAAATACTGTGTGTGGTCATGATCTTGGTGTAATATTATATTAAATAACAATACAAAGTTTTCATCTGGCTCTGAAACAATAGAATTTGAAAAGGAAAGTGGACTATTCAAAGAATGGAGGTAGTGTCTGGGTTAAGCACGTTTAACCAAAAACTGGTTGTCTATATTCCACATTGTAGCCATTAATCCAACCCTCAGCTTCAGTTTCATGAGTAGGAGTAGTGGAGGAGGGGGATCACTGGGACAGGAAGTGGTCTCTTTGAAACCCACTGGGTTGCATGTGCATAAAATTCTTCCCAAACCTCCCCTAACCCTAACCCTAACACCCCCCCCCCCCCCCCTTTCCCCTTGTCGTGTGGGTTTCGGTTGCACTACTTACCTCTTTTAATAAGACCTGAAAAACTGAAAGTGAATTCTTCTTTTTGAGGAAAGGGACTTTTTTTTACCTCATTGTATTTAGCTTGACCTGCCCAGTGTTGTCTACAAACCCAATGAATAAATTGTGTGTCTGTGTGTGTGTGTGTGTGTGTGTTGTCAGGGAGACAGTGGGTCTATCAGACCTGCACTGAATTTGGATTTTACCAGAGCACCGATTCGCCCAACCAACCATTCGCTGGCTTCCCTCTTCCGTAAGTGCACTTAACATTTTGTCTCTTGAATTAAACTCATAAGTATTTATTCCTGCTCTGTCCCCCCTGTCTAGCACATCATTATGCCATGGCCATTTGATTTCTCCTAGCCTTTTTCTAATTGTATCCTCTCATCCAGGTATCATGTGAAACAGTGCATGGACTACTTCAATGTCAGCGCCGAGCAGCTGGCCGAGGCCATAGTCCAGACCAATGAGTATTACGGCGGCTATGATATCCGCTCCACCAGGATAGTTTTTCCCAATGGGTCCATCGATCCCTGGCATGCATTGGGGATCACCCAGGACATCACGGCTTACCTCCCTGCTGTTTTCATCAAAGGTGTGAAAGAATATGTATACAAAGAATAATAGGTGGAGGTAGAAAAGCACTGATTTTCTCAAAAGAAATGTGATATTTTACCGTTTAGAAATAAGATTCTGAAATGAATAGTGACTCAAAAAACCCTCAAATGCTTCAGTAAAGCCACTGTACTGATGATGCCTTTACTATCCAACCTTCTATTTTAAATAGCAAACTAGGATGTTAGATATGGCTTGGCATTTTAGTTTTGTTTAGTCACTAAACTCAAATACACATGAATAAATAAAGTAAATAATCATATGTCCTGTTTCTACTCCTCCATCTCCATTAGAAATAGTGAAAAACCAAAAGGGCAATAATAAATAAATAAATCAGTTTCTGGCCAAAAAGGTGTAGGCTGAAGCATTTGCTTATAACACTAAACCCTTTTTACATTCAATAGATCCCAATGTAAATAACAAACACAAAGCGTTTATTATAATTGGCTATATGCACATATATACACATTTCTTCATATGTGCATGGTTATATATCCCCAAAAATACCAAGATTACACATTAACATTAACACATAATGTAATCCATTACAAAGTTCATATACAATGAAATTCCTTATTTGGAATGAATGAGGTGGTCCCTCTCTGAATGGGTGTCAGTTGTGGGCAAATTAAGCCAAAATATACCTGTGCAACTTTTTATCATAACTTTAAGATAGAGTATGGTGAGATTATATTATAGATTATATTTTGTCTCATCATTTCCTTATTCCTATTCCTCAGTTTTATATTTGTTAATCTTGTTACATTGACAACTTACATTACACTTACAATACATTTGTCAATTTACTCCCTTTTTACGCTACTTAAAAAAAACCCCAAAAAAACCCAGGTTTAAAAGAGGACTGAATTAGTTACAGGAAACATTTTTTAAAAGCAATATTTGTATCTACATGTTAAAATAGAGTCAAGTTTTACTTCATATTTTGGTTAATGTGCAATTGTCAGTTGGCCAGTTCGATCTGGCAAAGTTGGCCTGTTTTACAGCATGATTCAAATTTGTAAGAATTAACATGAGGTACAAACATTAAGGCAAAATCATTCAAGCCATACATAGAAGTAATGTAGGTCCACTTTGTTCTTGTTTGTGTATAGAGAGTTATAGCAGGTGCCTTTTAGGTAGACCTCTCATTTACCGGAGTTCATTACTAATCCTTTTTGAATTCATGTATTTCCAGACAAGTTTTAATGTAAGACTTTTCTTTGCGTTTGCTTTACATTACAGAAGCTGAACTACTGTTTCAGAGCAGAACAATGGCGTGCTTGTTCCTTATTTCATTTTTATTAGGTGGATAATTGTTCTTGTAACTCTGAAAATCTCACTTTTACTATTTTGCTCTGTTTTTTTTTAAATGCAGGAACAGCCCACTGTGCCAACATGTACCCTGCCAGACCCCAAGATCTCCCCCAACTGACTCTGGCCCGCGACCACGTCTTCCTACTCCTCCAGCAGTGGTTGAAGCAATAACTGACAGCCTGAACAAGCCAATCAGTAGCTTTGCAAAGCCAGCTCATTACTCTTTGTCCAGATGGTTGTTTGACGTTGGTACAAGACTTCTTATTTTAACTGCCAAGTTTGTGATTGTTTTAAAATGGCACTTTATTGCAAATACATATCCAAAGTTCAGGTATTTTGAATGAGAGAGACAATTTTAATCATATGAATAAAGATGTTTTTTTTTTTAAAGATTCTGCACTTTCAGTTTCATTCTGAGTTTACACTGCAAGAACATTATCTGTACTTGGGGCTCGGGCTTGTTTTGTGGACAGGGTGGAAATTAAAGAAGGAGTAGGACCTTGTCTAATTAACACTGGCTCTCTGAAGGATGCATTGAGCTAGTTTCCCAGGCAGGGACTAACATTTAATCAATTTTTAAACCAGATTAACTTGGTTAAATAAACCTTTATGGAGGAACGACAGATTGATGATACATTGATTATTTAAACTATTTCAATAAAAACCCTAAAAGCAGCATCCTCCATTTGTAGTTACTGGCAAGCAAAAATCACTCAATAATTTTGATGATATGATTTTTCAAGAACAGTTTTCTTACCCACAAAACTGCTCGTGCAAGTGTGTGAAACAGAGCAGAACGTTTGCTTTTGAATAGAATACACCATGTCATCGCCTTTTGTTGCACCGTATTGACCAATTCTATCTGCATACAGGAGATCTTGTGCAGCCAAGTATTGACAAATGCATTTTTTTACATTGAGAAACTCTATCTTCTACGAACTTTCATTACTCACGTTATCTACAAGTTCCTCAATATTACCAATGCGCAATGGTGGAACTTTACTGTAGTATTTGATGGTTGTGAAACACCCAAAAAAAAAAGAAAGTCATGTTTACACAGGCAGCAATGAAACACAACGGGAACGTTTCAGCGAAGAATTTGTCCCAGAAAGCAACGACTTCACTCGCATGTGTTTGCATGGGGATGTGTGTTGCACAAACATGCACACATCTGGTGTTGTTCAGAACAAGTTTCGTCTTGTTTGATGATGTAACTAAAAATGTTGTCTTGGCTGCTCAACAGGGGCATGATGATATCTCCAGTGGGACCCAGAGATTGGTGTATCAGTCATACCAACCAGCAGTTTGGAAATGAAGTCATTAGGATTACGTTGTTGTTCTCGCCTTTTGTCTTAAAATGCATAGATTAAGCTCCCGAGTAGGTAAAAAAAATCATTTGCATGGCAATATTATATTACACAGCTGTGTGTTCATTCACTACCTCCTCAAATCTCTCTCAACACACACACACACACACACACACACACACAATAACCCACCCCGCTTCCCCTTAAGAGTGTTTATTTTCACAACAGTCACATCTCTGTGTCCCAGCTGGACATGCAAACCCCCCCCCCCTCCCCACCAAACCCCCCACCCCACCCCTTGCACAACCACACACCCACAAAGACTCAAGACCAAAATCCTCCACTAAATCCAGCCTCACTTTGGTTATCCTTTTCCTGTAGCATCGAGTTCCCATAGTCTCCATCTCCAGTCAGAAGCTATGTGAAGGGAATCTATTAAAGCTAATGTTCAGCCAACAACATATGCATGGGTAAAATGTATAGTGTCATGACAAGCTGAGATGCAGTCTTTATTGAGCTAAACATTTGCGATGGATTTAGTTGTAATTGCCCATACACTCATTTAATCCCCTGTAATTCAAACCCTAATGCACCTACTCATAATCCTTTCTTTGGGCAGCCAGAGGGATGTAATTGAGCTTCAGACTCTTTTCAGGTATATGTGTGTGTTTGTGTGTGTCACCACCCAACTGTATCACCTCACCGGATACAAAAGAATGAGGTGGTCCCTCTATGAATGGGTGTCAGTTGTGGGCAAGTTAAGCCAAAATATACCTGTGCATCTTTTTATCATATAACTTTAAGATATATATATATATAAATATGGTGAGACCTTATAATATAACAAAATAACCAGATCATATTTTGTCTCATTATCTTTGCTCTGTTTAGAAAATACTGTATGTCAGACTGTTATATTAAAGGGACACAAGACCATTTGACTTCATAATGAGAGAGTTTGTCCTGGTGTCTAATTTCGTGATAGGCATGTGAACGCATCAAGGTGAGTTTGAGTCGCTCAGTAATTTTCCGTTTCTTATGACATAAACATGAGCAATATGACTTCTCTAAAATGTTATTTCAAAACATTTCCATTCATTGTCACTTCCTTCTGTAAACAACTTTTAGTTTTTAGGTGTATCAAGTTAGCCACAGTTAGGTAAGACATTACCGGAAGTAGCAACATAGACATAAAAAACGTCTTTGAATTTGTTTGCCTTTCAGAATATGAGCCACCACTCAGGAACAAGATGTATCAAAGTATTATAAAGAGAGTTATATTATAAAGGGAGTGATATATGATTGGCAGAGGTGGACAAAATTAAATATTAAAATATTTTTAACCACATGCCTCAATATTGATAATGCGATAATATTGGTGCTTTTAGAACACATTTATACAATGAGACGTTTTGATAAATAAGTAATGTAATATAATGATTAGTTGCAAATAATAGAACAGCTACAACAATCTGATAAGTTAAAAAACATTCCATTACTTTACTGTAGCCTAATGCAGCTTTTAAAAACAGGAAAATATATATTATTATATTTATTATATGGCATAAGTTAAAATGTTTAAAGTTTATATTATATTATATTATGTTATATTATATTATCTAAGATGATATCTGTTAGGGAATTTTCCATAACTTGATGTATCAAACATTGGCATACACTGGGTCAAATTAGACCTTGTAGCAATCTTGACAGAGTGAGACACTGTCTCCCCTTGAGACAGTAAACGCAGTTGTCTGCTCCTTTTTGGGGAAAATAAAAAGCACTTTGATAGTGTTGCTATGGCAGCCAAGGGCAGAGATGTGTTTGCCTGTCTCTTTCTGAATGTAGTAGAGGTGACTATAGTCAGAAGTTGGATACTGTTGACCCTGAGGACTGGAGGACAAGGGCGCTGAGCTGCGTTCCTTGACAATGTTCTCATTTCTAGACCAATAGATTAAATTCTATACACTGTAAATGTGTTGGATCTGCCCATATTTGGCATTATCTGTGTGGCTTACATATCACCAGAGGACTGAAACTTCAGAATTGAAGGGAAAATCAGGTCAGAGCATGAACTAATTATTATTTCATTCTCCTTGATCAATAAACCTTTTCAGCATTTAAACATTTTGGACTCCTGTGAACTTTCCCCACTCATGTATGGGCTGCGGATTAAAACCTACAACAATATCTAGTCTTATATCACAATATTTATATCAATATAATATCGATGTATGGCCCAAGTATAAATGGGCAGACATAATTCCTGGGTTATTAAGGGGATTTGTTTATTTTTACTATAATTCCATCCGAAAGTAACACAATGACACAATGTATGACTACCTTGTTCATGGGTTTTATACACTTTCTGTAAGAAACATCTAAAAAGCAAAAATCTTACCAAAAGGGTGTGTGTGGTCTCATTTGCGTCACTTTTGGCGGTCCTTAATGTATGGTAATTGATGTGGTTTTATTTTGAGGTTGTGACCGGATGTTGCCGATGTGTCATGCTGAGCTTGACACTAACTGATACTTCATGCTGCTGTTTGCTTTGAAGGCGGAGTTGAGTCTATTAAAGTCCACATTGAAACCGCGGAGGAGTCAGTAGTGGCTCTCGCTTTCACTGGAATAAAGAGAGGTGTCTTTATATTTTCTTAACAGTACGAGCCTGAGTGTTTGGTTTGGACTTCAGTGAAAACCGGACTGTTTTCACCTGCGGTAACAGACGAACTAACCTCTGGAAGTGATAGGTAAGAACCAGCATATTTAACTAAATGTACTTAGGACGGGAACTAAAATAATTCACTCATATTAATGTCGTTTTTACACCTTTGAGCCTGAATTCTGGCGCAAGAAGCTTTTTTTTTGGAGCTATTGAAACAAATTAGCATGTAATATTAATGAATGCAGATATCCCGCCAGGTGGGTTTCATTTAACACCTTCATTAGTTTAAATAAAGATGGCTAAAGATGATTGTTTCTGCATACCAGTTTGTGTCAATACCAATAGTGATTTCTAATTTAAGTCCCCACAATTTAGACCGAATGCTCCTTTAATTCAAGAGCAGAAACATGATTGTAAAATATGCATTTTTGCCATTTGTGTCACTTAAACATCTCATTTCTACATTGGAAAGAGGCACAAACATCTATCCATCTATCTATCTATCCATCTATCCATCTATCTATCTATCATGTACATAGCAGGAAGAACACTCTCATAAAGACTGCCTCATGTGGCACAAGGCCATTATACACACAATTTATGACACATATTTTAACAACACACTCATTTGCATAATGTTCTAGTGTATTCTACCTATATTATTCAACATGTCACGATTTAAGCCCACCTACAATAAATCATGTCCTTTTATATAGATGTTCTGTGTCCCCTCTAAGCAAGCAAGCCTGCAGGCATTGTGGCTGGCTCTTGCGGCTACATTTACTCTGCCTCAGTGAGTGGGGCGCAGGCTGATTCATGTTCCTAAAATGGCCTGAAAGATTTAATTTAGTCTAAAATTAAAACGAAAGAAGGGAGCAGTTTGAGGAGGCTGGTGAAAAATGGCGAAACTGCAATATTTAGACAGAGTGACTAAGAGTTAGTGCTGGATTGTTGCCTATTGAAGAAAAAGTGCATGTGGTAATTGTAGTTAACCATTATGCGACATGTGAAAAGGATATCTAACTCTATTAGTAGTGACTGCCAGTTCTGTTTTCATACATCTATAGCAGCTCAGCAGATGGTTGGTAACAACTCTTTCTTTATTTCTCACCAGGTGCTGTAGATATCCAAAAATGAAGCACCTGTCATTATTGTGCCTGTATGTTCTGGTGAGCTTGTATAGCCATCAGGGTGTGTTGTCCCAGACTCCCTCCTATGGTGAGCGGGGATCAGATCTTGGCATACAGGTGTTTCAGCAAGTAGCCCGCTCCAAGCCTCTGGAAAATGTGGTTTTTTCACCCCATGGAGTGGCTTCCATCCTTGGCATGCTGCTACCAGGAGCCAATGGGGAAACCAGAAAACAGCTCCTCAATGCACTCCGTTACAAGAAAAATGGTAAAGATTGTTTGTGTCCCTATTGTAGAAACTGTCCTCTGATAAACATTATCAAATTTAAGTAAATTAGCTTTCTGCATGAGCTGATTTAAGTATTTAACATTTCAACCCTGAACATTTGTTGAGTCATCATTCAAACATGACCTTGTCCACACAGGTCCTTATAAGATGCTGAGGAAGCTGCACAAGAGCTTGACGGCAAAGTCCAACCAAGATATAGTTTTAATCGCCAATGCCTTGTTCAGCCAGAAGGGTTTCCCCATGGAGGACACATTTGTATCCACCAACAAAGCCAACTTCCAATGTGAGAGCAGGAACCTGGACTTTGCCAACAACCAGGCGGCAGCAGAAGAAATCAATGCATGGGTCAACAATAAGACCAAAGGTGGGAGATGTGAACAGTAACCTTCACATTCTTTAAGCCTTTCAAATGTGTTTAGTTGTCTATTTTCTTATACTTTGGACAGTAGGAAGCCTTTTTTTCTTCGGTCCAGGAAATGATGCTGCATTATTACTTCCTCATGTCTCTTGAACTGAATTCACCGGTTTTTATCAGATCTTGCTGACTGAATAATGATCTCGTGATGCATATTTATCCAGGTCACATCCCCAGCCTGATCAAAGCAGACATGCTGGACCCGGCTCTGACCCGTCTGGTCGTTGTCAATTCAATCTACTTCAAAGGCTTATGGAAGTCCCGCTTCCAGCCCGAGAACACCAAGATGAGGCCCTTCAACGGCGGCAACGGGAATGTATATAAAGTCCCGATGATGTCTCAGCTATCCGTCTTCAACATCGGTGAGCGGTCGGGATCTCAGACTTTACTTGCATACATTTTCAGAGTTTAGATACGTCAGGACAATGAATAAGACATTTTCTGTGCTTTATTTTACCACCAAATTATCTTCAAGGATGTTATTTGTGATAATTAGACAACTCTGTGGTGAATAGTTGTAATATTGGATTCGGACTTGGCGAAATGAGGTAGAAATGAGCCTGATAGGAAGGTTGAGGGGATTTAGTTAAGACATGTCGTACAAAATCACATTTTAAACAAGGCATGTTTAAAAGCTTAGATCATCTGTGAATGTAAATCTAGAGGAATTTACATACAAATTACTTTTAAACCAGCTTGTTCTGTGTGGAGTTTCTGTGTGTCTCTCAGGGTACTCTGGCTTACTCTCACACACCAAAAACATGCAGGTTAGGTTGATTGGTGACTCAAAATTGCCCGTAGGTGTGAATGAGTGTGAATGGTTGCCTGTGATTAACTGGCAACCTGTCCAGGGTGTACATTGCTTCTCTCTCTCAATGTCAGCTTGGCTCCAGAGTCTAGATGATAGACTCTGATTCTAGAGGATAAGTGGTAAAGAAAATGAATGGTTCTGTCAGTAGAGGTTGTTGAGGTGTGTTAGTCATTCATGGTCAGGTAGTAGATGAGTAGTGTGCAAAGAGCGAACAGCAATAACTCAAAATGAACTCATTCAAATCGGTATGCATTTCTTCGAGTAATTACTGGATGTGTTTCAACTGTCGTGACTGTTCATGCTTCATCAGTGATGGTTTAGATGAATAGCAACAAATAGCCAGCTATTTTACTTCAGCCAAAACAAAAAAATATAGCAAAATAAATACTGATTTCTATGATTAAACTTGTTCTTTTTCATAGTGTAGTCTCATTCAGTGCCAGTTTACATTCCAGAACGTGATATAATCAAAAAATCTATCATTTTGAGTTCATGATTCATAGGTCAGGTTGTGTTGTGTATTGTAATGAAACGTTGGCTTAGTCACACCATCTCTGCTGGATAATATTGAGGCCTGTGTGAAATGAAATGATATACCAGTCAACGCTCTATATTTAGACGGCTGTCAGAGTTGTGTTAGCGCAGTGAGAGCTGTGAGTGGATTCTCACAGGGCGCCGCAGTTAAACTAAGGTCACGTTAAGCTGCGTGGGACAGACGTTTGTTTGTTTTCTTCAGCATCCTGCAGTGTGGCTACTTTAGTATTGTTTGTTGTCCTCAAATTACCACACTTCAGTCATAAAGAAAACACTACATCAAGAAAAAAAAAACAGCTCTAACTCACTCAACCGTAGCTTTATACAGTCATGTTGTAGGAATATAATCAAATTTACACATACTTGGTTTTATGGCTTAATAACATAATGTAGTGTGATTTAGTTTAATGGCCGTGTAAAGCATGTCAAACTGTGCAGACAGGTTTGAATGAATGCTCGTGGTATGAGGCAGGTACTGCTGGGACATTTGTCATTCTTCCTCTGCAGCTAAAAGCCTTCATAGGACAAAAGTGCTAAAAAAATGTGAACACACTCAAAATGTTTTACATAGTGCAATACACGTCAAAAACCTTGGCAGCCTAATATAAATGAAAAGCAATCATCCTTGCTGATATTAGTTCTGCTACTCTCCCCCGTAGATTGGTATTTAAGTATTGTTCCAGTGAGTCTTTTTTGCATTTTCTAGACTTAACATTTGCTTTCTGGTGGGTCTGGTCTGTTTGCTCTCAGGAAATGAGGCATTTTCCGTTTCCAGTTTGTTTAGACTAAATGAAATTACTCTGCTGCCGTGATAACCATCGCGGTCAAAGAAAAATATTGTCACCCGCAGAAGCTTCTTCAGGAGAAAATCCAACAGATTGTTGGACAGAGGAGTGTTTGTACTTGTTGCAGCCCAAACAAGCATAGCATATGGGTACAACAGAGTCACAAAAGCTGAGAAAAGCTGTTTATCTTCTTATTTTTTTACATTTACACATTTTTCTAGTAAGTAGGAGATTTGTATGAGAATGTTATCCTTTGAGTCAGATTTAGTGGTTAATGTCATATCTACTGAGGTCTTAGCTGCCTATCAGTCCGGCATGTCTGTCTAGTTTCATCCTCACTATGAACTATGAACTCATAACCTCTCCTCCCCTGTCAGGCTTGGCCACCACGCCTAATGGACTGAAATATAAGGTCATCGAGCTGCCCTATCACGGCAACACGATCAGCATGCTGATTGTCCTGCCCAGCGAAGAGGACACACCTCTGTCCAGTGTGATCCCACACATCAGCACAGCCACGGTGCAGAGCTGGTCCAAAGTGATGCACATGAGGAAAGTCCGCCTGCTTATTCCCAAGTAAGATACACAAAGACACACACACATGCAACAGCTGCTCTTTAAACTTATTTCATTGGAAAACATTGATGTTATTTATGTGTGTGTGTGTGTTTGATGTGTGTAGGTTTTCTGCTGATGCAGAGGTAGATTTGGAAACTCCTCTCACAGCCCTGGGAATAACGGACATGTTCAACGAGGCCAAAGCTGACTTCAGAGACCTGAGTGAGTCACAGCACAGTCCAAACCCAAAAATGACACAATGGCTCTAAATATTCAACACATTTATTTGGACACGAGTGAGGTTTGAATTGTTGGCTGTTTACTGCTGAGAGCCAGTCAGTCGTATGAAATGCGTCTGGCTGCCCAGGGTGACAAACGGATTCACTCCTGCTCTCTCCTTGAGTCTCTACAGCACTTCTGAATGGAGTTCACTACTGCCATCATGTGGTGTAGAGTAAAGCTTTCATTTATTATAGGCTTACTCAATAATGAACTAGCCAGGCTGACATTATATTTCTGTATTGAGCATCAAAGACTGTTTTTTATATGAGAACATTTGCACAAAACGTTAGCAAGATTAATTTGTTCAATTTCCCTATTGAAATCCAGAATACTACTTCATTTCCATACCTGTGTGCAGCCCAGCTATAGCACTAATTCATTTGCATTGTTTAATGTACCAACAGACTGAGGGAGATGTCTATCATGCACATTATTTATTCTCATTCACTCAGCATCATTTTGAGGGGATGACAGCTGCCAGTGATGCACTGTCCTATAATTTTGTTGAAGCCATTTAAGTAATAATTGCCTGATTGAAATGTGTTTATTACTGGAAGAAGACATCAAACAGGAAGGCACAATAACATTTGTGTGAGGCTGCATGTAAAGTAAAGCTGCCCTTTCCATGCTCATGCTGTTATTACAGAATGCAGAGTAAGTGAAGACCGGAGCACTTTATATTTGGACAGAGTGCCTAGATGTTGAGCAGCATGCTGAACTGACAATAAGCAAAAGCAGAAGAAAATTGTTTTTTGGCTCATGGGGGGAGAAAAAGATTTGATATATATTTGTGATTCAGTGATTTAGTTCTGTTGGGTTTTTGCTGTCTGGTTGAAAATACTCTACATAAGCTACACCTGTGGTTCTTCTCGCCTTGCTCCTCATCTTCTTCAAGACACATTTAAAGGATTAAATGATGAGTAGTGAGGGCAGGAAGAAGCATACATAGCTGAATGAAAAGCATCTTGTACATGTGCACATCAGGCTACATAAATGTGTGGTCCAGTCATGAGCCTTTTAATGATTTCTCTTCAGTTTACTTTGGTTCATTTATACTGTTGATCACTTGTGTATTATTACAGTAAAAGACCAACATTGGCTGAGCAATATCAGATTGGTTATAATGGTCTATTTTCATAAACTAACAGACAGTCACTGTTTTCACAGGTGCCCACCAAGTCTATGTATCCAGAGCACTCCAGAAAGCCAAAATAGTGGTGAATGAAGATGGAACAAAAGCAGCAGCTGCCACTAGTGAGTGTTTGTTCAAGTGGAAAAAGTCAGTTAATAAGGTTATTTTAATATAAGTACTGTTCGAATTCTCTAATGTGTTTGCTTTTTGTATTTAGCTGCCATTTTGCTGGCTCGGTCCTCTCCACCTTGGGTTTCAGTGGACAGACCTTTCCTCTTCCTCATCCGACATAACCAAACAGGTAAACATGTTTCACTCACCTTTTTAAAGGTATATATGGTAATCAAAGTACTTGTATATTATTGATCTCAAAGACATAACATTGCTGCATCTGCATGTGAAATGACTAATTTGCCAATTGAACCAGATGATGGTTTTATTCATTATAAACATTATTTAGTTCCCTTTAAAACCAGTTGAGACTTGTAGAAAGGTTGAACAAATAGCGAAACAGTTATATTTAGCATAACAAATATGTGTGATACAGTGGCACAAGCACAAAATTCCATTTATTACTGATATTTCATAAGAATATTTGATGTAAAAGTTTGGTGAGGAAAGTGAGTGTGATGAAACTCAAGTGTGTGTCATCAGTCACACTTAAGGTTCAATGGTACATGTTCTTTTGCAGTGTGCAGTGGATTTATCTTGAGCCATAGATGGATCAGGAGTTACAGGCCAAAATTTTCCATTAAACCTAATAACTATATTTTCCCAGGGTTATCAATACTTTTATTTTACTTTTGCATGTGATTGGCTGTTTAAGGCAGCACTCCTTCCATGAAGGCATGCTTAAAGCTGGTTCAGTCAAGCTTTGGGAAACACAGTTATAATTTGAGATTGGTAGGTTATCCAGTTATCTTTGGGCTTAGCTTGGGTTTTCCAGTATCAAGGAGCTGGCTCGCTTTTAACTTGGTTGGATCAGCATGTTGGTAACTTGTGCTCCACTGGTCTAAAGTCAGACTGCTGATCAGTCACATCAGTCAGATCACTGGGGGAAAAAAAGAATCGTTATTCCTTTAGGATGCAGCCATAGACACAAGTACAGAGTTTATAATAAAGTGACAAATGATAATTCATAAAGATATTTTTATAGATCATTAAAAATCACTTTACTGTTCCAGCCTTTCCATGTCCACCCTAGATTTGAAAGACATTTTCTAACAAACAGATTAGTTTAATTTTTAAATGCCTAATGAATGTAGTTGTAGTGATTGTAGTTGCATTTTTAATTTCTTTCATTTCCAACAAGATTCCTGACTGCAGTTCAGAGTAACTTGAGGCGACTTTGTAATAATTGAAAAGACAAAACATTTAATCAAAACCATTGTTTTATATCTTATATTGAGTGCTACACCAATGGTTCTGGCGATGATGTACTTGTACTGATGCTGCCTGTTTCACGTGTACTTGCACAGGCTCACAGCTTGGTGGATAAACCCAGAGTTAAGTGAGGCAGTTGATTACCAGCTTTGTGATACCAGCTCTCTAGGATCTCCCAATGAAGCCAGGTTAATCTAAAGACAGCCAGAATACGTTTCACTTTGTGACACAGACCCAATCATAAGCAAGATTTAAGTGAAATATGTCTCTGTAGCCCAAAATGTGCAGGTTGATTTATGGTAGGTCAAAACTAAAATGCAAATAGCTGAACTTTAATCTTGACTGTCTAATATTCTTAGTAAACTATATATAGCCTACACTCTGTCTTGAGGTTGAAGTCTTGTAACCTGAAGAAAGCTTTGCTTGACACTGATGGATGTTCTCTGTCTCTGTCCTCAGGTACCATTCTCTTTATGGGCCAGATCAACCAGCCTTGAGTCCAGCCATCACTGGCCAGCCCCTGGTAGCGTCATAGGCCAGCACAGGAAATGCTTATACACTGCCATGCATGAACACACACACACACACACACACACACACACACACACACACACACACACAGACACACACACACACACACACACACAGACACAGACTCACACACTTTGCTGTAGACTTATGTACAATGTGGACATTTGATATTATTTGTTTTAAGTATTGCTTTTTATGTTACCCATTTCCTATAATGCATAACATGCTTTATAAAAATGTTTTGCGGACTAAATTTTCCAGCTGTTTTTAATTTTTTTGTACACTTTATTTTGAATTATGTTTTTAAAAGACTTTGAATGTCAATTGTGTATTTCCTGAAGTCTGGAGTAGGATAATCAGTTTATTTATCATGTCACTTTTTTCGGTTTAAACGTTCTCCATCTCAAGTCATGACACTCCAGTCTTTCTTCAGTTTCTTCAAGTTATGACAATGTAACTCACACCTCAGCTGTTTTAAGGTGATTGTTTCCCTCACTGAGGAAGTCTTCTGTTGTCATGTTTGCTGCATGTTTGATAAAATAAATACACATATTTATAACATCAATGATTTTGTCCTAATTATTTTTGTTTGTTATTTCTGACAAGATATTCAACGTAATGAATTGTTGTCCTGATGATGGTGCTTCATTAAAAAGTTAGAGGATTATCAAAGTAATCCTGAGGGAAATGTCTTTACCAAATTTCATGGCAATCTTATCTTATAGCTGTGAAGGTAATACAATAGTTGTTTGATGTCTGCTGATAGGCGGTTCCACAGTTCAGAAGTATAGACACTATTGAGCTTTGCTGTAAAGCTTTAAATGATCACTCAAGTTTCTACTTCTTCTTAACAGACAAAATGTGATGGTGATTCAGTACAGCCAAGTTTAATATGTGTTCACTCAAGAGTACCTACCTGCAGGCTGGGCTGAACTAGATACTGAAGGCTGGATAGGCTGCTTCAGGGCTTGTGCAGTGGTGTTTGTTTTGACCCTGTTATTTTGCCTCTCAGCTTTGCAGAGTGCCTTAATGAATATAAATGAAAATGTCCTTGTAGCTGCTTAATATCTCCCAACAGCAGTTTCCAGCCTTTACACAGTATTGAGCTTTACTCACCAACGTCAAAGGGTTTCATCCTCTAGGGACAATGAATGTCAGCAAATGTCTTAATGTCTTAAAGGTGCAATATGTAGAATTTAGTGGCATCTAGGGGAACGGACTTGGCAAAAATGGAATATTATGTTCATAAATATGTTTTAATTGGAGTATAATCACCTGTAAATTAGAATCATTGTATTTTTATTACCTTAGAATGAGCCGTTTATATCTACATATAGTGGATCCTCTTCCACAGAGCCCACCACGTTTCTACAGTAGCCCAAAACAAGACAAAGCAAACACTGGCACTAGAGACGGCCGCTTTCGCAAGTGTTATTGTCTCAGTAGGTTCTCTCACACGCTTGAAAGAGAGTGGTATTCGATTAGTTGCAATCTGCAACCTTACCACCAGATGGCACTAAATCCTACACACCGCACCTTTAAGTCTGGATTAAAAAAGGTAGACAAACAACAAGACAGACAGTCCAAAAACAGACTGACGTTGTTGCTGCCTGCTGTTGTTGGATGAAGCCCAGAAGTGTGATTGCTTATGAAATTATGGAGTTTTCAGTTTCCAACAGACTGGTTTACTTGTTTAATGTGCCACATCGTGCAAACTCTGGTTGAACTTGATTCATTTGTCTCTTTGCTGATATCATAAAGTGGTGCCGTGCAAAAACTTTGAAAACCCTTATAGTTCAGACATACTGAAATGCTACAGTCATTATTCAGAATTTACCAAATATGATGTTTAGTTTTGTGTGGGTTTCCTGCTTATGTTAAAATTGATAAATAAGCCAAAAGGGTTGAAGAGTGGGAGTATTCACATTTATGTAAATATTAGTTAGTTCAAGACTAAAGTGATGATTAAGGAACTAACCCAAATGAGTTGGCAGAATGAATGGAACAAAGAAAGTAAAGGAAGATATCATTTTAAAAATAAACCTTTAGTTGTGGGTGCAGCTTCTGGAAGATGAAATAGGAGAGAGGAGAGAGTTAGATCAAAGAATGTTCAAACTGGTCTAAACAGTTCTCTCTATGTGACTGGAAACCATAATAATGGAAAGTGTGACTAATGTGAAGAGGAAGAAACAGTGGACCATGTTTTATTGTATTGCCAGAAGGATGTTTCAGAAAGAGAGGTGTTAAAGAATGCACTAAGAAAGATTGGGAAAGCCAAATATTCTAAAAAAAAGCAAAAAATCAGTGTTGGAAACTCCTGCGAGAGTATTTCACATCAACAACATAATGAAAAGAATCTGAGAAATATTAACATTAATTATTTATGTATTTTATTTTCATGTTTTTCCATTCTTTCACTTTTTATGATTATTTTTCTATTGTTTCGATTGTAGTTCTTTGTTTGGTAGAAATATTAGAGAGGTATATTTTATATCAGTAGGTGGCGGTATTGCAACCGAAAGCTGGTTGTCAACCACCAATAAAACCAAAAGAAAAAGAAGGTCTCGTTCATGTCCCATTTATCCAGCCTGGAATCGTTCTGCGCATTGTTGCTGTCATTACGGTAACCCTGACAGCGGCTCTGGGTGTCAGCTGATCCTCAGTTGGAAAATCAGCTGCAAGGAAAACACTGCTGGTTACTTCAAGCCATGGCTGCGGAGATACACTCGAGGCCCCAGACCGCCAGACCGGTACTTCTGAACAAAATCGAGGGACACTCAGATGCCATCAATGCAGCTGTTTTAATACCAAAAGAAGATGGAGTTATTACGGTCAGCGAGGACAGGTGAGGTCGCTCAGGGGCTAACGCTCAGAAAACCCACAGTAGCAGCTAGCGGGCTCGGGCTATTTGCTGGTCGTTACATTCATACTTCTTAGTGCACTATTTAAAAAAAGGACACAACTAACATTTATTAATTCCCCCGTTTAAGTATATATACATACATAACTACATTTATATTTTTTAGTTGGGCTATTCCATATAGAGCTACGGTTAGCTCAGGCGAGTGTAGGGATATATACAATTAACACATTCATTAACCAAAGAGTGAGTCATGTCCATGAAATATCCGTATCCCAGCTTATCATGATAGTAAACAGAGAGATAACTTCTTTTTTTTTACCTCGTAAAACTGGTTTTACGACTCTGTTTTGCTATGCGTAACAGTTGTTAGGCTATTAGTTAAGCTACAAGTCGTTAGTTTATCCAAATAGCCTGACATGCTGCCTTCAAGTGCTCCTAGTCATCTTCATCACAAGGGTTTTTAATTGGCAATTACATGTAATAATCTTATCCATTTATTTGCTGTTAAAGATAGTAATGCTGTGACGTTTGTGAGTTTGTTTATGATTAAAACATACCAAGAGCATCTTTTCAATGAAACCTTAGCAGCAGCAGTGCATTGTAATTAAATGGTCTCCACACCGGCTCTCACTTTGACAGCTACCAGATAATCACAGCTGTGAAGGTATCTTTACTTCACATTCACTGGGCGACGGTGATGAGGTGTACAAGTGTTATTAGGGCTGTCGTGTTTGATGGTTATAAGTGTGAAGAAGCAAGCAACATCCTCATTTAAAGACAAGTTGCTGTGAAGAAATAAAGTGCAGTTTCCATCATACGTCCAACCCACTTGATAATTGAAAAGGGAAGTTGAGGTGAAGATTGTGCGGCTCTTTGACATTCAGGTTCCTTACTGAAACCTTTCATTTCCTTCTTAAAAAGGTAAAAAGAAGCTTGTTTTAAATGCACTAAAATACCAGCAGTTATATGTCTTGTAAACAGAGCATGGAAGAACATACCGTGCAATCTGTGCAAAGCTGTCCATTTTCATGTACTGTGTTCAGACGGCCTGTAAATGTATACTATACAAACACACCAGAGCTAAAGTGTTAAAATGTTGCCACTGCCAAATAAGACTCAAAAATGCTCATTTACTGTCAATACATCAAAGTGTGAGGAGCTGGTAAACTGATGACTGCTTTGGGAAGTGGTTCAGTATTGAAACATCTCTTCTTTAATGTGGCCTCAATGTGTGTTGATTACGAAACTTGTGTGCAGCCAGAGGTGTCATTCAGATATGACAGAAATGTGACATCACCAGCTGTAATTAGCACAACACAGTTTCTATACATATATTACTCTGCTCGTTTGAACCCTCTTTTGTGTACAAAGTAAAGCATTGTGGAGAGAATTAGGGCTACTTTTCCAGAAGGGGATTAAGCCTGTTTGCACAGTAGATGCAAACAGTCTTCAGAGGATATATCCTTTGAGTATTTCCACTGAATTGTGCAGCATTCTTCCATCAGTCTCTTGTTTTTGACAGCAGGATATGTGTGCGTGTATGTAAAATGTTAGTAATGCATTTAAAGTTGAGATCCTGCATGTCCAAAATTGAGTTTTGTAACAGGAAGTAGACAGACTGACCAACAAGTGACCTTTGTATCAGTATCATAAGACACAGGAGAGAGCTCTGATTATATTTGATGATACATTTTGACATTTATCCTCAGAACTATCCGGGTTTGGCTGAAGAGAGACAGCGGTCAGTACTGGCCAAGCATCTACCACACAGTCTCCTGTAAGTAAGACTGCATTATCTCAGCGGAATAATAAATGTGTGTTTGGAAGAGAAAAGAAAATAAGCCTTTTTATTATTTTAAACCACTGCAGCCTCTCAGCACACACAGTCTGCAACGTGGCATACTGTATTCTGCTGCTCGTGTTGAATACCACCCTCACTCTCTCTCTCTCCTGTAGCTCCATGCTCTTGCATGTCGTACCACCATGACAGCAGACGCATCTTCATAGGCCAGGACAATGGCGCTGTTGTGGTAAGTGAAGCTAACACAAACAAATGGACCCATATTATTGCTCCAGGCTTCCTGTTTTAGAGTGTTCAAACAATCTTGCCATTAAAAAACCTGCATATCTGGTTCAAATGGGCCAAATGTCTCCAGGGGCAGGATGATGTTTGATTTGAAACTTGTTTTTTTTCTTTGTTTGCTTCCCTTTTAGGAGTTTCTCATCTCTGAAGATTTCAATAAGATGAACCACGTCAAGACATATCCAGGTGAGATCTTAAGATAAGGAGACAAACTGCATCCTTCGCTCTTATTTTCTACCAGAGTGTATTAAAGACAGGTGTTATAAACAGGAAGTGTGTGCATGAAAGAAAATCTGCTTGGTCACCTCCTCCTGCTCCTTTTGCTGTCACTTACAGTTGGAAAAATATTCTGGTGTGTATGAGGCTGAGTAAATGAGCAACCATTAACACAAGACATTAACTATCATCATTAAGAGACTCAATGAAGGCCTGTTTTAGTGACATCATGTCCACTGTGGGTATTTGTACTTCAGTTATATGAGCTTATACTGTTGTTCTGGATACAGCATGTAGATCTCTGGAGTGACTTTCATCTGTGCATGTGACTTCTCAGCTGCCCCTCCCTGCCCCAGGATACATCAGAGGGTTCTCAAGGGAGAGCTATGTTGAGCATGAGTGACTTTGCTGAAAACATCAGTAAACTACTTCTCAGTACTTTTACTAGTGTCAATGTTTGTGCTGTATGACTGAACAGAGTGAGCTGACATTTAAACTACATAACTGATGCCGACATTGCCTTTATGCTGATAAACATTAAAATTAAAGTTCAAGTTAACACATATACATAAGTAAATAATAAATGAACTAGAGGTTCATTGTGCGTGTGTGTCAATAGACTCTCACGTTGTAATATGCTCAGATAGAGTCTTGCATCAGCCTATATTTGGACCCTGGATACTTGGCCTCCCCTAAAAATGATCTGTGGAGTCTTCTACGTTACGTTTTTTGTGTCCTTGGGGACTGATAATATGTTGAATACATTTCCTTCCTCATAAAACATTTACAAAGCTGATTTTTTTTGAATATTTTAAATCACGAGTTGTTAACATCCACGTTTGCTAGCTTACAGTTGTCATCTTCCTGCCCTTGTTCGTGTTTACTCTTTTCTTCTTTGCTGCTTAAAAGAAGAAAAGAATAGGGTGAAACCGGTGGAATGACTGTATTGCGTTGCGTGTACACAATACAAACAAAACAAGGACCCATGCATAAAAACATTGCTCTGTAGCGCTACTAGTGGCCAAAAACTTCACATGGAACCTTTAAATTGTTCCAATAAATTTATGTTTAAAACCTTTAAGTGATGTCATATTCTGGCATTATTATCATTATTATTATTATTATTATTATTATTATTATGACCTAGTTTCTGCTTATTGATATTGACAATGAAGAAGTCACAGCCTTCATATAGGAAGCAATCATTTTACAGTCTTTACATCTTGCTACCATCGTTATGAACAGAACACTGTATCAGCAGCCATTTAGCCTCTTCAGTGGAAAATGAAACTTAAGGAAAATAGCCAGCCTCTTGCTTTAGAGAGAGGCAACACCACACGTCACCACTGGAATGCTCCATCTGGTTTCTACCACTTGTAGCAAAATCAAGCAGCTATACTCCTAAATAGCCAAAAATATGAGTCACAGTCAGATCAGACGGGCATTAGCATGTGTCTGTGCACTTCAAAGACATGCAGGAATTAACATTACCATTTTGGCTGTTTTGGCAGGGAGCGGTACTTTCCCAAGAGCTGCAGACAAGGGAGTGCTGATTTCTTTTCTTTTTTTTCCCGCAACCCATAGATCAAAAGAAGTATTCAGTTTGATTTGGTTATAAATTGATATGGTTGAATGAGGAGGGGAATTTTGGAAAATGCTTTTCTCTTTTAGTTCAGATTAATTGCATTATTCTGTAATCGTGGTCACGGTGGCTTCACGCAGACAATCTTGAGCAATAAACAGTATTGCTCCATCAGACATGTGAGACGGCAACAGTCTGCAGAAAACACAATACTGTGTGAAATAGATTAAGGTCTTTAAAATAATGTTCCTTAAGTGATTGTTACTTTAACAGATGCCAGGAAGAAAGGAGGAGAGAGGAGGAAAGTTTCAGCCTCAGTATTAGACCACAGTTTGGTCATGAGGCAGTTTAATGGAAGCAGACAAATAAACAACATTTTTTCCCATTGATTAAAAGTACAAGCATAGTAATCCAATGAATCAAGTTTGTTTGGTATTATCACAGTGAAATGTGATCCTGTGACAAACTTCAATTAGTGCATTAAAAAGAGATTAAATATAAATAGAAATAGTTCCAAATATATGTGCATGATTGGAGGGAAATCCACAAAAACAACACTCTTCTGTAGGCAGTCTTCTCATTTCTTACTTGATTTACTGTTTACGTTGAGGTTAGTAGCATGTGGCCCCTGGAGGAGGACAGTCTTAACCACTTCCTCACTCAGCTTCGTGATCGGCCTGTCTAATGTGCTCGTCTTCACATCGACCTTGGCCTGGCTCTTGTCTGGGACTACCTGAACATCCTTTCCTGTGACCAACATGTATGTGTGTGTAGGTGAAGGGGTTTGGAGGTGCAGTCTTTTCCAGGAATTGTTGGCCATTTTTGCAGTCTTTGTAATCGTTCTTCCGCACCTCCTCAATCAAACGCTCTTCTACTACGTCCATGTTTTCGCTCAAAAACGACCAAACTCCAACGCTTTAAAAATGGCGGTATGGCAGGAGGGGGAAACCAGAAAAGCCCAAATGATGATGGTGCGGACCAATCACTGCCCTATCGTCAGGCACATGGCCACGCAGATGGCTCCGTGGGGCTAGGGTGTCAAGTTGACACAGTACTATAAACCTGGCTTCAGGCAATTGAAGCTCTTGAGTCTCTAAGTGGTATATCTGGTACCTTCCTCCCAACTGCAGCAGGGGTAGAAAAGGCTGTTACCTGAGTGGGTGGTTGGGATCCTATGATTCTCTTAGGCTTACTCTTGCAGCACCTGGTGTAAATATCCTTTAGGCAGGGTAGAGCACTATCTATTGTATGTTCAGCCAAACAAACCACTCTTTGCAAAGTCACGTGTACCTGTTTCAGTGCTTTTTTTGTAATGGGAAGTGCTTTTTCCTGTCAGGACAGCTCTTGATGGTACAGAAGTAGAAATTCCTCAGTACTTGAAGGGATACTACTGAGTCAGTATGCAGCGCCCAGGTCAGATGCTCTGGTGTTAAGGATGAGGGTAGACCCGTTCAGGCTCACCAGGCCTGAGTGGCCTGTGCAGATTTCATGCACTGTGACATAATTAGTTACACCGTACATCAGTGATTGTAGCCTACTGAACTCTTATTTTTCCTTTTTAAATTCTCTTATCTATCTTTTAAAGGCAAAAATAAACTATGTGGAAGTTCTCCACATGCTTTGATAGTTTCATGACAGTAACATCCCTTTCTCTGAATCTACATGCAGCGTTTCAACAAAACTCTCCATTGTTGTATAGCTGCGGTTTTGTATCAAATGGAAAGGGCTCTTTCCTCATAGTTCAACAGGAAATAGCATTTTGTCTCTTTGGAAATTTCTTTCATTTGTGATGTACTGTGCTGCTTGTCTATCTTGTGTTGTATACTTCATGTGAGCAATTACTGTGTGTTGCGCATCAGCATGGTTCCTTTATTGAAACTGTGTGTTATATTAGCCAGAGTTTAAACAATGCAATGCTTCAAAAGGGGTTGAAATCCTGCTGTCTGTAAAACTACACATGTTGGATACAGAAATGACAACAAAACAAAAGGTTGCACCTTAGAAATGATTCCCAGATGGACTATAGTACAGTCGGCTGAACGGATTTGTCTGACTTAGTCCAGATTACTGCGATGGTAAGCAGAGCCTCTGATGGGATCAGTACTCGGGAAAGGCTAATTAGTCTTTATATGGTGCTCATCCACGACTGTTTGTAGAAAAAGCTCGATGGAATAGATCTTGTCTGATGTTTATCCAGCATGTGCCTGTTTAAAAAATGGTGTGTGTGTGTGTTTTCCAGCCCACCAGAACCGTGTGTCAGATATGGTGTTTTCCCTGGAAAGCGAGTGGGTGGTGAGTACGGGCCACGACAAGAGTGTGAGCTGGATGTGCACCCAGAGTGGCAGCATGCTGGGGAGACACTACTTCACCGCCTGGGCCTCCTGCTTACAGTATCCTTCATTCACTCACTTTTCTGTGTCAAGCACATACTGTACTAGCGCTTCTCAGCTGAGTCGTTAACATATCACGCCTGTTTTAAACCCTGAACTCCCCTCCCGCTCAGATACGATCACGAGACACAGCACGCCTTCGTCGGCGATTACTCAGGACAGATCACGCTGCTGAAACTGGAGAAGCAGACGTACTCCACCATCACCACACTGAAGGGTCATGAAGGTAACAACACACACACATGCTGCATGTACACCTGCCCACAGGTGAGGCATCATGTTTATCATTGACACAGCTGTTAGTCATTTAATGTTTTTGCAATGATAGAAGGCCTAGATTCTTTCACAGGACTTCATTATGTGAAAAAATGAAGCTTTGTTTAAACATTCAAAATAAATGATTTTAGTTATAGTTTGAAGAAGCTAGAAAAATACTATAAGACATCTATGTGGCTCGCTGAAGGTTTTGAAAAGTCTGGAAAAGCACTGAAATCTGCTTCATGAAAAAAAAGGCCTTAGAGATTTAACAGCATAAAAACAGATGATAGAGATAAAACAAATGTCATAGGAGAGGTCAAGAAGCCACAGACATATACAAGCCTCCCCATAGTCCAAAGGAAATAAATACAGACTAATAAAAAATACAGCAGGATTTATTAAAATATGAAAGAAAATGAAAAAACAAGATGAGCTAAAGAGCAGGAGACAACAGCACTTTAAAAACAAGGAGCTACATATGTGAAACAAAGTAAAATAAAAATGTAGACATCAAGCACTAATTAGACATGAATGAAATGCGATGATAATTGAAATTTTTGAAAGATAACAAGTTCTTGTAAACGTGTACTTTGGCATTCCGTACCAGAACATTACTATATCAGAGTGGCCATGTTTCATTTAGTAAAAAAGGAAGATGAAGATAAGATGATATATCTGTCTGGTGTTATAAGAATGAATTAGAGAATCAAATGTTAAAAAGAGAAATGGAAAGAATGACATATGAGTACATATGAGAAGCTTATGGAGATAAGAAAGATATGTATTGTCCAAAACAACACTACCATGAAACAAATAGGGGTGAATCATGGAATAATATAGTTAATAAAAACAATCAAACATCTCGGTTTGATGAAGATCCTCAGTGATTTCACAGTTTTTGTTCAAATAAAATGAATACCATCAACTAAAATGCAACTAAAACTAAATAAGATGCTGCTCATCTGAGTCCAGGTCCCTTTTTTGAAATTAAGTATATAATTAGGAATTGTTGTTGTACACTGCTGGGAAATACTGAAAACATATAATAGTGAATAATTCCAGGCCATTATCCTTACTGGTATCCTTCTAGTCATTTCATTTCATTTTCATACTTAAACCAGTTTATGGTGAAACAACTATTCAGGACTGTATCTACCCTCCAGAAAATCTGAATAGAATTTTGAGCCCCAGCAACAGCTTTACACACTTCAACATGTATTTTTCCTAGCAGTGTCTCCAAGGCAGGATGTGACACCACTGAAAAGAAATCCAATCTTTTGGCTTTGTATGATGGCGATTGGGAAATGCTTTCTTGTAGTGCTCGACACATTCCCATAAAAGCATGTCTGGGTTGAGATCTGGTAACTGCTGTTTTCATGCATTTCCAGTTATTCAGTAACCACTTGAGCCCTTTTTAGATGAGTGTACTGTCATTCCTCTCAAACCTCTCATCTAAACACAGACGATGATCGCAGTACTCAGACGATTGTTTGTGTTCAGCGATTTTGTCTTTTACCTCTTTGAAGGTGTTCAGTTTATTTGCAGCTGTGCCGAGGAAATGGACTTCACAGCAAAAACATGCTGCCAGAACACCGAGTGAAACAAACCTGCCTTGTGCTCTTCGTTGGGCATTTATCAAACGTGAGCTCATGAGCTTGTTGAGAACAGGGTGAACGATGACTCATCTAACCAGATGACGATCTCAAAGACTCTAACCATCTATTTTTACCACAAACGCACCGCTTGCAAAACATCCCCTTTATCAAATATAGACATATGTTAATGTACCTTTTATAAAAGTCAGGACATTGAAATGCTTTCCTTGCCTCTCTTTCATCTGCAAATTGACTGCAGTGTTCACAAAATACATAATAATTGGACTGATAATGATAATGCATATGAAAGGTTGTGGCTTTGGCTCAAGCTGTGTACAAACTGGAGCCCCATCCAAATATTTAATGGAAAATATGATTAATCAAATTTGAAAGACAAAATGAAAAGGTCAGACTGTGCCTTGGTCTCATCAAGACTTTAACATTTTCCTTTTTTTTTTGTTGCCAAAATGAGTTGCATACTGTGCTTGTATGGCATTTAATTAGTGCCAAAAAACGTGGTTTTCATCATCAGAAAGTATTAAATTAAATTAAATGTGGCTCAATTTAGCAACTTTCTTCGTACAAATAAATTACTAATTTTTTTATAGGTGTCCTATCTATGGTTGTAAGGTGCTGTGTGGGTCATGTATCTACAGTTACTGCCAGCCTAATCAACCCCCCCCCCCCCCCACCACCTGCCAGAGGCTATTATTCATCATATGACTGGAGCGGGTCTGACTTCAAGAGCTTTATTGTGTGTCCCACATATCAGCAGCTGTGAAATGCTCGAAACAGTTTGCAGCGGCAAACATGAAAAGAATTATTTCTTTGCAAGCCAGCTTGTGTGGCAAATCAGTGATGCAACAAAATCAAAGCATTTTAAGTCACTGCAACTGAGGTTTAAACGGGTTGAGTGTTGTACTGTAACAACGTTCTATTTCATACACCGACAGGAGGACAGTGAAAGCATGTGCAATATGCTCTACCCACTCATCAGACTGGGCAGATGGTCTGC
The DNA here is from genome assembly GCF_027409825.1 of Scomber japonicus. Lineage (NCBI taxonomy): Eukaryota > Metazoa > Chordata > Actinopteri > Scombriformes > Scombridae > Scomber > Scomber japonicus. The sequence continues at coordinate 8,737,413 of NC_070583.1, forward strand.
GTTGTGTACAACTGTTCTCTGTTTAATTAGAGCCAAGGACTTGACAAAAAGGCTAAGCCAGAACAAAGCCATAAAAAATGTTAATACTGTAATTCCACAAAAACTGTTTGTAATGAAATCTGAGGCCATACTTTGCCAAACTAATGGCAGCAGCTGTTGGTCTGCTGTCTCCTTTTTTAGCAGTCTAAAGGAAAATAATTCAGCAAATTGCTGTAGTTTCTTATTAGTTAGTTAGCTTCTTGGTAGCTCCACAGGCTAACCCCTAGCAACAGTTGCTGTAGTTTCTCAGTAGTTAGTTAGCTTCTTGGTAGCTCGACACACAGGCTAACCCCTAGCAACAGTTGCTGTAGTTTCTCAGTAGTTAGTTAGCTTCTTGGTAGCTCCACAGGCTAACCCCTAGCAACAGTTGCTGTAGTTTCTCATTAGTTAATTAACTTCTTGCTAGCTACACAGGTTAACCCCTAGGAATAGTTGCTGTAGTTTCTCATAAGGCCATAAGTTTCTTGCTAGCTACACAGGTTGACCCCTAGCAACTAATATCAATAGACAGACACGTTTTTGAAAGAGGATTTTTATTGTGCAGTTTGTTAAATGAGAAATAGTTTTATTTTATTGACAACATAATTGTAATTGGATCTTTTCTTGCTCCTCCAGCTATTTTCTACAGCAGGTGTTAGATGTTAGCTTCTCACTATAAAAGATATGGACTTGGATGAGGAGAAAATACTCTGATGTGTTTTTTCCACAAAGAAGTTCAATTGCTCATTATGAAATTCTTTCTTCCTTTTTGGAAAATCCAGAATCTCTGAATATGAAAGTCCATTCTTAGTGTACGTGCACTGGAGGCTTCAGGTTTCCACGTCACACTTGTTTTATCATAAATCACACATCCTTGTCTTAAATTTCCGATTTAAGAGGAACCAAAACGTCTCTGCACATATATCATTCTGCACAGTGAAGCTCAAACATCCAGCTGAAGGAACAAGAAGCCAAATACATTTTTAAGTGGAGGGGAACGTTTCAACAGCAAGTTATCAGTTATCAGCATTGTAGCCTAGAGGAGTGCTACACTCTCTGGTATGCAAGACAATAAGTAGTATCCAGAAACAATTAATAAGTTCTTGGTAAGTGTGAAGTACATTGATTGAAAAACAAGACTCAGCTCAAGATTGTCTGTGTTTGGTTGGAGTCCACTGTAGTGCTCCCACAAGGCACTGGGTGGAGCCAACAAGTCAGACCATAACACTGTCCTTCCACAGGCTCTTTCATCACACATATATGGAAAACAGAAAAAAAACAGATTTAAAAAGCATTTAAGTTCATAAATCTTAGATGTTTACAAAGATCCTGCTATTATGTATCGAAACCCAAAATAATATTTGAGATAGCCTGAGACTGATTTTAGCCACACTCCTACATTTTTGATCAGGAAGTATGTCTGCCCCCCCCCCCCCCCTTCTCATGGCTGCATGTGGAGCGGATAGGATCCATAATTTTGAAGAAAATGTGTTCAAAAGTCTAAAAAGTCAGTATGTAACCTTAAGAAGTCACTACCAAACAGCCATTTTCTGTAATTAAAAAAACTTTTAGTTTTATTTTAGAAAATATAATTTTCATGTGTGTACCACTGTACAGAACTGTTCTAACTATGTACTGTCTAGCATCTTAGAGATAGACTCAAAAATATACAACCGAAACATATGCTGACATTTTGGGTTGTGACATGGTTGTTTTGGTAGTGACAAAAGGGAACACTTTATTTGTGGGAAACAATTAAAATTTTAGTACAGTTATGCAAATCAAAAGTATTTTAGTCTGAACTCCATGTAGTTAAAATTCTGTAAAGTGACATAGTTTGAATACCAGCTGAAATATAACTTAAAGGTGCAGTCTGCCATTCTAGTGGGATGTTGTTGATTTGAGCTCAATAGCCAATCATATGAAAAGCCCTCCATTCTGTGCTCCTTGAATTGTTTATAGTTCAGTCTGAGCTGCTTTTCTCCTGTTTACAGAGCCAAGACTGTGTATGAACACCAGTATTTGCGCTTTGCCATCTTGCCTTTGGACATCAACACAATCAAACAATGGTTACCATGGCAACGGCACTAGACTGCGCACATCTCTGACATATGCCTGTCAAAATATATTTTTTTCTAAACAGAAGACAGGTCCAACATCAGATGCACATCAAATATTCTTTATTTATTTTTGACCAGCTATCCACGACCCACACAGAATGGATCTGCGACCCATTTTTGGGTCACAACCCACCAGTTGAGAATCACCGTACTAGAGGATCAGACTATCAGAAAAGTTTAACATCGGCCACGTTGTGTTTCCAGAAACGTGGCCGATGTAAATATCAGGCTCGTCTTTTATACTTAGAATGACTTACAATGAAATAATCTATCCATTAATCTGTCTATTATATGGACAATCTACTAAAAATAAACCTGTAAGGGAGTCTGAAACAGTCTACTTTTTATGTAGAAAAATCAATGCGTGGATATACCTCTACTCACTTACACTCTCCTCAAGACCCAAACTATCCAATAGATCGTCAGTGACGTGTAAATCTAAGAATAATTACATGTTCTTTTGATATATTTACTGTCAGATGTGTGTCTGCTATACATGCAGGCTGTATATTTGCAACATTTATTAGTTACTATTCATCATTTTAAATAAATTAACATTTAAAAAAAAAAATAGACAGTCACGACCGAAACATGGGACAAGTACATTGAGTTATCAACTAAGATGTTATGGTAGTGTTTGATTTAATGTGTATTAAAACTAATGGATCCTGAAGTTTGAAATCAGTATGATCAAGTTTATGCTCTTTACAAAACAAATCGGATTAAAATGAATCCAATCCAATGAATTTCAAAAAATACACTCAAAATTATTTTAAATGATTGTTTTACCTCTGAAAACCTTTTAATAACATTGCAAAAAATGACTTCATAAGATAAAAATAAACAAAAAATTAATATAACTATCTATCTATCCATCCATCCATCCAGATAGAACCCATAGATAGATAGATAGATAGATAGATAGATAGATAGATAGATAGATAGATAGATAGATAGATGCACACATAAACAGATTGGGGAAAACCCTGACTTTTCACCAATTCGGTAGAATGGCCCATATAATAACTGTTTGCTTTCCTTTCCTTTGCTTCCAGGTAGTATAGGAGTCCTGTGGTGGGACCCCATCCAGAGGTTGCTGTTCTCAGGGGCCTCCGACCACAGCGTCATCATGTGGGACATCGGGGGCCGCAAAGGACGAACGCTACTGTTGCAGGGACACCAGTAAGTCCTGCTTTGAATATGTACATATGGCTTAAAATGTAAAACTGGGAAAAATGAGAAGAAAAATAGACAAATGTTTCTTTTTCTTTTCACACGGTGTCTATCTCCCTGCGGCAGTCGTCGCCACACTATCTTGTCACAGGCAGGTCTCAGTGGTGTCAGTAACAGCTGTCCCCAGGCACTGACTCTGTTTTTATCTCCACTTCTTAGTCTTCATACATATTTCACCACCCTTTACCCCCCTCCCCCTTTCCTCTACAGTAGTCATCTCAAAACCCATGCACAACGTAGCAGACTAGGCCACTTACAGCAGGATTTACAGAGGTTTATTTCTCAGACACCCATAAAAATGATAGCCGTAATGCTCTGACGGGTCCTAAATCCTGTTTGACCCAGTCCTCTTTTCTTTGTGTCCTTGTCGTCTCATTTTCCTCCTCTCCTCCATTTTAATAATGTATTTAATACACTTCTTTTTGTGGGATTTAACATTTATATAACAGTGGCGGTATGAGTGAATGAGTATTAAAGAAATTTAAGTTATTCTTTGTATTATTTAACCTTTTTATTCTGATTTTTATACTTGTGGTATTATGTATGGAACCTGCAGTCATTGATTTTTGGCCTCTAGGGCACAGAAAAACATCCAAATAAGCTGACAGATATATAGCTTTCTCTGTACAGCTTACCGTACTGTTATGTTATGCTTTAGCTGCTAAAGTCTCTACTGTATTCACCAGCTAGTAACTAACTGTGTCTGTCACTGTTTGCAGCTGGGCGGTGGGTTCATCAGTGGCTCTGCAGTAAATATGTTTTCAAAATACCAAAACACTGAGCTAAAAGACTAAACATATCCGTAGAACTAAATATATAGCTAATTTAATTTTCAATCATTTAATCTCTTCTCTATTATCTCCACTTCTCTCAGTGAGCGTGTCCAGGCCCTGCGTTACCTCCAGTTGACCAGGCAGTTGGTGTCGTGCTCAGTTGACGGAGGCATCGCTGTGTGGAACATGGACACACCCAGAGAAGAGGTCTGCAGCTGCTGTTAACAAAAAAAGAAGGGGGGGGGGCATACACTGTTGATTGATCAATACCCTTTTTTAGACCATTCAAGTTTAACCATTTCTAGTTTTTATAATAGTAGTTTTTCTCATCAAGACTATTGTAAATTGTAAAGTAATAGAATCTCTTTGATGGAAATTTCAAGGGAATAGTACTCACTGCTCACTTGTAGCTGCTGTGGAGCTTGTGGTATTTTAAAGGGGTCTCACTTATGGTTTGCATGATTCAAAATCATTATCATAGAAGTACTAGAATTTAGATTTTAGCAGCAGCTGCTCTGCATTGTGGTGTTGTTTAACATTTAATGGTGGTCTTTACCCGTACGTGTCCCTGCAGGCACCCCAGTGGTTAGACAGTGACTCATGTCAGAAGTGTGAGCAGCCTTTTTTCTGGAACATCAAGCAAATGTGGGACACTAAGACCCTGGGGCTCCGACAGGTAGGACAGTGGTGTCCTTACCAAAGTGCACCTGTATCAGGTTTTTTGAACTCTTGTAAGCTTTGCGGACATTGAGCTGTCAGTATTTTATGGGTGTGTTTCCTGTGTGCAGCACCACTGCAGGAAGTGTGGCAAAGCTGTTTGTGGGAAATGTAGTTCTAAACGCTCAACGTTCCCAATCATGGGCTTCGAGTTCCCGGTGCGGGTGTGTGACGCCTGCTTCGACACCATCAAAGAAGAAGAGTGAGTAAATCGGTCATGTAATTAATTATTACAAATTGGTCACTTTTATCTTTCTTTTCATTATACTCCGGTGTTCAGAGGCAACCCTGATAAAACTCATTGTTATTATCATTGTTTGTATTTGTGTGTCACAGTCGAACACCGTTGGCCACGTTCCATGAGGGGAAACACAACGTCGCCCACATGGACATGGACCCATCTAGAGGCCTGATGGTCACATGTGGAAGTGATCGCATTGTTAAGGTCAACAACTCTTATTTGATACCATTTACAAGTTCTCACATGTGATCCGTCTGTATCAAACACAGGCCCATTGAATCAGAACTGAAACCAACCAAATATTCAAATTAGTGTTATTTTTACAAGCTTTTATCTTAGATTCAAGTATGGTATAAAATAAGGCAGTTATTGAGTAAGGGAAGTTATCTTTAATCTAAACTCAAACTAAACTCATGTATCAAACACTACCCCTGTATGGCTTGAAAGGAAAGAAACTGTTGAGGCACTTACACACATAATTGAATATCTGTACAATGCCATGAAGTGGTGGGGTGCTGTGTATCAGGGCAACTACACACCACAACAGTATCAGACACTTTTGAAGAATACTAGTAAAGCTTGTCCAAAATGAACCACATTAATGTAACGTCTCTCACTGCTGCTGCTTTTTCTACCATAATCTAACTTTACATTGTGTAAGAACACATTTTAAAGGAGCAATGCTTTGCCTCTGATCTGCCCCCTTGTGGACATACAGTTTAATCCTCCAGGTATGCACAAAACATGGAGGCCAATGCTCGTGTTGTCATGAACAACCACATTAACTTGAATTCATGTCAGTTACAATGTACTCAGTTTTCAAAGTGGAAACAAAGTATCAAAACTGTCATAATAACTTTTTAAACCAACACCATGATTCTGGTGCTACATAATCTATCTCTATGGTAACACTCTATTTTAAGTCCCCCTATTTAATGTGGCATGTGTAATTCTTTCTGTAGGCAGCCATAAGTGGCTGACTTATGTAAGGCTAATGAATGACATTAGCTACAGTGAGAATAAAAGTTTTTTCCATAGAAGTAGATTATACTGAGTTTGGTCAGATGTTCAGGGGGTGACTAATGAAAAAAGAGTGATTTTTCCAGTCAGAGCTCACATCAGTCATGGTTATTTTCATGTTCATATTTATTTCAACTGCAGAACTAGTTTAAGTTATCAATGAAACACCTTAAAGTCCTAAATCTAGCTGATTGATAGAAACACTGTCACAAAGCAACAGCTGTAGATGACAATCTGCTTCATCTTTTACATCCAGTTCATGAGCGTTCTTGGCTTTGCACCACTTCTCCTGACATCGTCATTGGCTGTTTTTGTCTCCACAGATCTGGGATATGACGCAGGTGGTTGGCTGTAGCTTAGCAACAGGCTTCTCTCCACATTGATTGGTCCAGCCCACTACACGGTCCCCCCTCTCTCTCTAAGCTCCGCCCATCCTCTTCCAATGTCATGGAAACCGCTCTGTACAGTATATATCTCCCCATCACGCCTGAGCTCCTCAGCTACAGCCAGGCCTGCTCTTTGTGAATGTGTGTGTGCGTGTGCGTGTGTGCGTGTGTGTGTGTGTGTGTGTGTGTGTGTGTGTATAAGTGTGTGAGTGCTGATGGTGCAGGTCTCCACATTCTTTTCCCTTCTTATAACAAACTGTCCTTTAATTTCACTACTCCTCAGTCCTACATGAAGGTGAGCGCGACTGAGTTTTGTTGTTTTTGTTGACTTTTTGCTCTAATTGGAAACAGAACCCTAAGCACAATAATGGTGTGTAAGTGTGTGTACATGTGTGCATGTATCGTAATTATTCCTCCTATGGGAGGAATGGTGTTGATATTAGTGTTTACATTTAATATTTCTGATGCTTCTTTTTGACAAAGGTCATTTTTTTTATTACCTTTGCACTGTAACATTAGGTTTCACAAAATCACTGACCTGCCAGTCCTGTAAAAAAAATAACTAAAAAACACATACACTAGCTTGTGCTTATAATTGTGGCCCACTAACTGCATATTACTCAGTCACTGTAACATGTATAAAAACATAAAAATCTGTATATAGCCCAGTATGTTTATAATAGAGTTAGTTGCTTGAAATTACTTTTTTCCCCTCCTCTCCTTTATTGATTTCTTGTTTTCTCTTTCACTAGTTGGCCTTAAATCACTCTCAGGAGGTTTTACATCAGTAGGTTGTCACTGGGCGGGGCTTTTAATGTCAGTCGTAAACCATCCCTAACGTCTAATCATTGGAGCATTGTAAGAAAATCAATAGCAACCACTTGTTGATAGACCAATGAAATCTCTGGGTGCATTCGAAGATGCTGCCGCAGAAATTCGATGCAGTTGTCAGATGTTCCCGTGACGACGTTGACGCATCCTCTCACCTTTTTTAAGATGTCGAGTGAGGCGTGGAGTTATGTTGCTGTGGTTATGTTTTGGTCTCATCGGACACGTTGTTGCAGCCGTCCTGAGATGAACCATGCAATTTTGATGAGTTTGAGATTTCATTTTGTGGCTTCAACTTCTTAAAAGATATAGCACATCACTAGCATGTATCGCTCTCTTTAGAAAACTGGGTGTAGGTAGATGTGACACATGGCGCTGATGGTATAAACCCAAAACTCTAATGCCTTGTGAGAATTACTCCTCATCTGTAATTTCAAAAGAAATTAAAAAAAAAAAATTGGACATTATATCGTGGTGCAAAATTGGATCAACTTTAACCAGAAAGAAACAAAGGTACAGGACAGGTACTCTGAACTTAATGTAGCAAATGCTGGCGTGTAGACGTCTTAGCCAGCAGAATCAGGGCTGCCTGTGTTCCTTCAAAAGCCTTAAAGAGAGAAGGACACACTCACAAAGCCTTTTTTTCTTTTTTCTTTTTTTAAAAGTAGTTTGTCAGTGCTTACGACTGTTCACTCATTCACCGTCACGCACTCACTTTGTTATAACGCCGTGGATGTCTCGTTTGCGGTCCTTTTCATCCTGTTTTTCCTTTAACTTTTACTCTGAACTCTAAAACTTTCCAATGCGCACACACACACACACACATCTGTCTCATAGCGCTTTCACCACTGCACTGAATTGCACAACTCATGGTCTTCGTTGTGGACTTAACACATTTATTGCAAGTTCTGATCTGGGAGAGATAATAGCTGGATTAGATGTAGCGTCCTTGTAAGTAGTGGCTAATATCTAACGCTTGCCTTATTGTAAGTGGGGAAAAATGAGCATTGTATTGTTTGAGTTCCTGATTTTAAATAGTTACATTCCAGTTTGTTTGTTTTTTTGATTATGTAGTGTATATTTATATTTGTAGTAAAGTATTTATCTATCATCACTGTAAATGGTTGTTTACTTTTCTTCGTGCCCATCTAGTAGTCTTTATTTCTTCGTGTTAGCAAACTAAAGCCCATGCAAACTCTTTATGACGAGATGAATTGAAATGTCAAATCATGCAGTATTTTACATCCTAACAAGGACAGACAGAGACTGGTTGGTTAATCGAGTCACAGCAGTGCTTGTTATGTGACTGCTGTTGTTTGTTTCCCATCATCAATGTACAGATCAATAGATACCTAAATGTCACAATATAATACTCGGGGTTAGACTGAAAGCTGAAACTGATTGAATTAGTCAGTAGCCAATATTATATACTTCTGCTATCAGGGTGACATCAGTGGACATGAATGAATTCTGGCTGCTCTTGGGGGTAAAACGTGCCTTAAGTATCACAAAACGTTCCCAAATGTGTCATTAAAGGTGCATTAATAACTTTTTTGGCCATTTTGGTGTTGAAAAGATTTTAAACACTATAAAAAAATATAGTGAACGTGTAATCAAAAAGTCAATTTGTGTCACTTGGGGCAGCAGAACAAGCAGAAAACAACACTGACATATAAAGGAAAAAATTGAAGTCCAATTTTCACTGTTAGAAGTTCATTTTTAGCTCAGTTTTGGTCTCCACCGACTCCTGAGGAAAAATATCTGCCTTTTTATAGAAACTTATTGCCCCACCAGGTTCAGTAAATAGCTAAATGCGTGTTGCTAAATGTGACTGGGCATGTTGTGTATGTTAATCAAAAGCTTTTTGCTGCCAGAAATAAGATTAATGAAAGCAAAATTGTAGCTGAAGCTTTTAAAAAGGATGTTTTCAGGGATTGTACCGTACTTAAATTTCTATCAGATTAGAGATGGGTATTTACTGGCTTATTAAGAATTTTTAGTCAGCTCCCAATTTTTGGGAAACTCATCAGTTAGTCTAACCCCAACTATTATAAAAACTCATGCCACAAAGCATCATCATGGATCTACAGGGTTATTGACGATGCTACCGTACAATCAGGATTCAAGCTCTCTTTTCCTATTTCAGTTAACTCAACACAGAAGCTTCTTCCAGTCATTATTTCTAATCATGTCCTGGTAACAGATTGTGTTCTGTGATTTAAAAAAAGGAAAATGGCTTTCTGCTCAAACACTGACTCTGGGGTCTTAATGGACATGATGTTAAAGGTTTGATAGATTGGTTATTTGCAGAAAAAGCGAATGAAACACATCTCCAGATTGCCAGACTGTCACAGGAAGGAAGGAATAGATTTAGTCAAGTCATAAATTGTTTATTTCTTCTTTTTATTTTTATTAGTCACCGGATGGATGTCTTTTTGTTTAGTTTTTGTAATCTTCAGTTGATCAAACACTAGAATGGTCAAGCCTTCATGTTTATGAGAGACCACATTAAAACTTGATGACTCATTTCCCTCCACCACCAGGGCCCATATAGCTCAAACTCTGTACATTGACTTCTGCTGGACTTTTTTTCCTCTTCTAACTGCTTGTAAAAGACACTTGCTGTCCCCCAAAATGATGTTGTTAATGTATATCTCTAAATAATTGTATTTTTAAATACTTTTGTTGACAATACAGTACTGACTTTGGTCTCCCCGTGGCCTTAAAACTAGGTCGCAGAGAGAAAAGAATCAATGCTTAATAAAAATATTCTGATATGTTTATTTGACTGTTTCTTTTCTTTCTTCTTTGAATTAAAAAAAGTAACTTGGAGGCAACAAAGAGACACAAACAATCAGTCATTTGTCTTTATTCAAGCGTGCATCACAGTCAGTAAAAAGCCTTTTTAAAGGTGCTGGGTAAACATTACAAAGGTCATAAATACATGGATTTTATTGCACACTTCAAGTGATGCTGCTGTTGTGGTGCGTTTAAGGCACGCGGCTCATAGAGAGAATACTTCACCTCCAGCCAGAGTTCAACCTGTTGAATACATCGACTGCACTACGATACAACACATACACTTACACTGCTGTTAACAACAACATTACAACAGTAATTTGACACTTTTACGTTATCGAGACGTAGACGAGAACGAGACTGAACACATAACTGGTGTTGTGTGAATGAACACTGGCTGTAGCGTGTGTGTGTGTGTGACTTTGGTCGCATCAGATTCCCATCTGATTGACACCTCTCATAAAGTCACAGTAAAAGACTGGGATGTGGGCGGGTGTGTGTGTGTGTGTGGCTCATGAAGCTGTTCTCTCTATCAACGAGAAAATATCCTTTGAAAAGTCATTAAAAGCAGCATCACTATCAAACATACTTATACAATAACTGGTTTAGTCCTTATGAATTTGTGCTTATAAATAAGAAAATAGGTTATCATATAAGTAGGCATAAAGCATTATAAATCTATCTAATCCCGTGTCATAACATCTTAAAACTCAAACAGTAGCTTCATATTTGTCCCATATAAAGCCAGTGTTAACTTTCCAAATGTGTTGGCTAAAACAGACCCAGATTTATTCCCTCTCCTTCTCCCGGAGTGAATGTTGAACAAGGGATGAAATACTGAGCCCGGCCTCGGTCAGTATAAGCTGCTGGTGTTAGTGGTGGGGGTGTACTGGGTGTACTGGGTGTACTGGTACCCGGCTCCCACCCTCTCAATGCGGCTGGAACGTCTTGGCCAAGTCGTCCAGCAGAGACATTAACTTCTGCTCCTCCAGGGAAGAGCTGTGGGTCCAGGCCAGTGGCAGGTGGCTGGACACCATCTTTCGGTCTGCGCGTAAACACACACACACACACACACACACACACACACACACACATGGATGATATCATGAAGAAGCATACTTGTAAGAGCTATATTGATTTACATATGTTCCCTAGTCTGGGTCTGATGTTAAAGAAATATTGATTCACACAGGGATTCAGGGGAAATACAGCATCAGAGTTGAGTGATAGAAAGCCAGTGAGGACCAAACACATCTATAAATATCTAGCACCTACTTTTGAAGGTGATTGGTTGCAGAAGTGCGAAAACAGGATTAATTTTTTTCAACTCTTGTACCCAACGGCAACAGATTCAAACAGCTTGAGTTTCAAAGCATATTTCGGTAAGATCATTTTACTTTTCACTCTGCATGAGGAATGACACTGAAATAGCCTCAAAGGTGTCAGTAGTAGAAGTAGTAAAATATTGAATCTCTAAATTGTAGTATTTTATTTTTATATTATATAATAAAGAAAAAAGTTGCTGTTCTGTAGTGAAGCCATTTCTACTGCAGCTGGTAGTGCTATATGTGAAAAAAGATTTTCCCTAACATGTGATAAATGTGATGGCCAGTCAGAAAACTGTAGATTTTAAAACTGTGTGCACACAAAGCAAGCCATGTGTATGCATTGTTCTTTTTTATGAATCTCAATAATGGCAGAACTGGTGTACAAGCCTCATGTCCACTCCCATAATTAACTATAAATTGATGAAGACACACCCTTAATCAGCTGTTCTCGTGAAACAAACAGGAAAGACATAGTGCAGTTTGCATCAGTGAGGCCATAGCTGTTGTTATACATCACCATTACAGCTGTGGCTATTTATAGCTCTAATATCATTATTTCATCACATCGCAGTGATATCTCTATTATCATTATTAAACATCAGGAATGTAATCAGTGATTAGTTTGTAGCACTCATATGAAAACAGACTTTAGGTTCAGGATAAAATGAATAATATATACTGTATATTGTAATATAGAATAAAATGATGCTTCTTATGTATTAAAAGATATTGATCACACAATATAAATCAATATTAAGTTAAATACAATTCAGATCAAACTGTGAGTGTTGTGTGAATGTTTAGATTCTGCCTCTCACCTCATTTTCACTTCTTCACCTTTTCATATAACACATCTAGGATGTGTTATATGAGGTATATGAGCATGGGGTGCAGACATTTTCACCACAAATCCCATTTCAGCCTACATCTAAACATAAAGGAAACCTAATAATAACAATAATGCATTATATTCTACAGCAAATAATGAAATGTACTGCAGCCTCCTTCTTTAAGGCCACAGACGTCATTGTGTGTGCGTGTGTGCGTGTGTGTGTGTGTGTGTGTGTGTGTGTGTGTGTGTGTGCGCGTGCACGTGCGTGTGTGTGTTCAGAGAGGCACTGTACTCTCTGGTAGTATCTGGCACCAAAAGCAGCACACTCCAGCTGCAATGGACACAGGCCAAACTTACACACACACACACACACACACCCCATGCCCTCCATCCGACCCACAACTGACAAACGCATAATTCAACCAGCGACCTTCTCTTCTTTTCTGCTCCTCCTCCTTTTAACACAGATCCCCTAAAAGATAAAAAGGTGTTTTTGTATTTTTACCCTGATAGAAGCGTCCGCTGGGGTTTGTGATGGCAGCCTCAGAGATAGCCAGCCACACCACGGTGTCTGCCCCCTGCTCTGGGGTCCGCAGGCTTTCCTTCATAGAACTGTGAAAGTCTGGCATGGCATTGGCAACCGCTGGCACAGATACACACATACAGAGGGAGAGGGAGAAAAAAAAGGCCCCAGTGTTTATAATACAGAGTAAAATGATAGTGTATACAATTTGGTATGAATTCTTAGTGGATATGATACCTGGAGTGTCCACCCAGCCAGGATGCATGACTGAGAAGTGGATGTTAGTGTGAGTCTTGGCCAGCTGCTCTGTCATCACCACCTGCTGCCTCTGGAACACACACACACACATAGGCTACACACACACGCATGTATAAATGTGTTTTAAATAGGTAAATATGGTGAGGAAGCTCTAGGCTATGAGCATGTGATTATCACTCGGTCTAACCAGACATGTTGATAATTAAAAATAATTAGTGCATCAAACCAAGGCTAATACTCATATTTTTTAAATACTCTAAATTGTGTTCTACATGATATAAAATAAAATACATGAAAAGAAATTGGAATTAAATATCTTAACATTAATTATTCTAACACTAGAAATTCTAGCTTAGTAATTTAACACAATTCAAAGGATAAAACACACTAATTTACTAAAATCATCTAGATTTATATTGAACTGGATCAATTCATTGCATCACACACAAATCAGGTTTAGTGCAGTATTGATCAATTATTCAATGAATATATGATCAAATATCGTAATGATCAATTAAAGGCCCACATGAGCTCAAAAATAAGGACATACACTTTTTAAAAATCATTCTATTACTTTTTTAATCTTGTCTTAATGCCTTTTTAATGTCTCATGTTAACCACTTTCAATTGCTTTATAAATATCCATCACTATTTCCAAAAAGATTAATCACATTATTGTAGTTTTTATTTCCCTTTCTTTTCTCTACTTATAATTTGTCTGGAAATAAGCTGGTTTGGTTCTTTTCTGTAAAACTCTAAAGGACATCAAAGCCCAGCAGTGTGTCATCTGTGACCTTTGTGATGTTTTAAGCCAGCGATCAGGGACTACAGGCTCAGTTTCTACCTTGTGTTGGGCGTAGACCATGGTGCCATCATAGCGGCCTCTGTCAGACTGGAGGTTTCCTGTCCTGAGCTTCTGCACCAACATCCCCCCTGAAGACACTGTGATCTGAACAGGGAGGAATGGAAACATGGGGTGAGGGGCAGGAGAGGGAGCTGGGGTTTTAGAAGGCACGATGTAAGACCCAATCTCATATCGACTCTATACAGTTTTGTAATGTGTTTCAAAATGTGATTCACCCTAGTGATTAAACTACTGCTTATATGTTGCATTGATAGTGATAATGATACAGTTTTATAATATGAAATAGCACTGACAGTACTTGCATGTGATCTGGTAGTTTTGCATTGTTCTGACTACATTTAAAACTTATACATTACTTAAACTATTTTTCTAAAACTGACTGTTCATACAATTCATCCCTTTTACATTAAATAAAGTGGATATTTAAATGTCATAACTTTATACCCATCTCGCAAAAAATCCCTGTACTTCTTTACCAAAAGGAGCCAATCTTATGGGTGTGAGCAGTAATCAACCATTTCATAGACACATCCCAGTATCCCACACCCATTAAATGTTCATTCAAATGATGGATCATAATGATAAAAGCCTCAATATGTCACTCTTTGAATATTTTATTAAGCATTTTAACTTGGTGAGGAGATTCTGATTTGCGTCTCTCATCCATCTGACTCACCACTCTGGGATCGGCGCTCTTCTCCAGCAAGGGGATGAGACTCTTTGTGAGAATGTAAATCGCTAGAGGACAGACAAGGATGGGACACACACACACACACACACAACAACTTCTTAATCACATCTGTTTTTCCTCCCGTCGCTTCCTTCAAACCTCACCCCTGACATGTGACTCACCCAGAACGTTGGTGGCGAAGCTTTTCTCCAGCCCTTCGACATTCACATCCCTCTGACTCATGATAGAGCCTGCGTTATTGATCTGTGCACATTACGACACATTACATCATCTTTTATATCAGATTTGACAGATGTGACATTATGATTGCAATTAATGGCACGAAGCAATAAAAATAACACTGACCGAATGAATAATAATCTAATAACACATTTTCATATAGTTTCCAATATGAAAATAGGTTACTCATGCCACTCACCAGTACATTCAGAGTCTTGTACTTCCTCTTGAAGGCCTCGGCAAACTCCCAGACCTTCTTGGTCTCAGACAGATCCAGGATGTGGACGTACACCTCCTGCAATGACACCAGCCATTTCATGAGTAATATGTTTATATGAGCGGAGAAACAGTCCGTCTCATTTTTCAGAATATCTGTCGAGAAGAGAATCACACTCACTTTATTTCCTGACTCCTTGACGATGTCAGCCCTCGCCTCCTCAGCCTTGTCCTTGTTCCTGCAGACCATGTGGACGATTCCACCTGTGACAAAGATCCAATAAATATTAGTGAAGGGCAAAACTGGATCTGAATGCATTTTCAAGAGGGAGAAAAAAGACAGTAGGATTAATCTTCATCTTTCCTGTGATGAGTTTATATAATGGCTGATTGAGCCACAGTGCTCTATAAATAATTACCAAAGGCTTTTTTAGTTCCTGCTGTTTTCAACCAGTTAATGAAGATACAATATGTAAAACACACAGAATATACTAAATATGAAAATGAAAATTTCACACCATGCACAAAAATCCTTTGTAAACAGATTAAAAAGTTTCACACTGAGTTAATGCTTCCAAAATGGCTAATGAAGCATCAACTCAGTGTGCAGGCACCGTCCTCTAAATGAACTCTGCTGCATTATTGGGAAGTGCATACACTAGATTGTGTTTTTTAATTACAGATTTAAAATAAGAAATATGTGTTTTTACCTGGATGCACCATAACTGTGTACTTTATGAAAGATTTATCATCACTATGTGGTGTTTACTTAATTTAAGCATAAGTCTAATGTTACCTGACTCATTCAATTTATGATATTATAATTATTAATGTTTTTCTTCCTATTGTATGTGCAATATGTACAATCCAATTCCATCCATTGATAGTTAGATAGGAGGGCTTACATGCAAACAAGCATAACTACCTTCATACTGCTCATGTTATTTAATATATAGCATCTAAATACAGTATGTACTGGTGATGTTGTCAAAATGAGAGGGATAAAGCCAACAGCAGTGATTCAGAACCCTGGTTAGACTGCTGACTTCAGTTGTCCATACCAGTCCATTAGCTGACTGTAATGATTTAATATATGCTGAGTGTGCTGAGTGTAGCACTCTTAGTAATACCTGTAGAAGAGGCATTTTTTCATATACACTTTGTATATGTGTATGTTTTTTTAATATTAAGGTGGTGGCCTACATAATTACAATATTAGTGCTTGTATACTATTGGAAGTGTAGTGCTATTAACTTCTCAAACCACACAACCATTTCCATTTTAAAGTTTTAAATTAATTTAATTTAAATTAATTTGACTATTTTTTTTCTTTTTTAAAAATCTTTAACCACTTTAAATGAGTGTTTATGATTGTTTATACCACACAGCTCAGGGATATCTATATATGTACATATATAAAATATGGGTCATGGAGTCATGTTTTTGGACTCTTTGTGTTCAGTCATTTGCTTTTGCTCATTTATATTTAGGTTGTGTTTAGTGTGTTCTGGGTTTTAGTTCTGTATGCTGTTTCCCTCTTGTGTTCCTATCCTCCTCTCCAGCTCCCCAGTTTCCCTCCACAACTGCCCTGCATCTGTTTCATTAGCCCTGCCTTGTTTCCAGTGTGACCTGTTCTCCATTCTCTCGTTAGTTCTGTTAGTATTTAAGTTTTCAGTTTAGTCTTTGTTGACTACTTTGTTTAGCTTTGTCACATCTTTGTCAGTTCTTGTCAAATTTAGTTTAGTTTAATCAAAGATGTTTTTCTGTAGCCCTGTTTTGGAGTCTCTTGAAAGTTATTGTGACTTCAATATAAATGAGGGAGGGGAAAATGTATATATATATATATATATATATATATATATATATATGTATATATATATATATATATATATATGTATATATATATGTATATATATATATATATATATATATATATATTTCACAATAAAAGTTACTGACTAATCACTATGACTAGTAATAACACTAGAAACTTTCAGTGTGGATGTGTTTTGCTGACAATCAGGACAGTAGAGTTGGTACCTTTCTTAGCGATGGCCATGGCGGTGGCTTTGCCAATGCCGCTGTTGGCTCCTGTTATCATGAAGGAGCGTCCCGCCATGGACACCTCCAGGTCCTTCTCCACGAACCGCTTGGAGGCTGTCAGGAAGGCACTCCTGCAGAGAATAAACATTTATGAATAATTTATGTAGCAGCATCCTGTTTGTCTGCACATCTGTAGTTCATCTACATCTCAGTCAGCCTCAGGGCTTGACTCAATGGATGCTGGGAAGAGACTTCAATTACCAAGACGGGAGAAGTCAGAAGGTTCACTGCTGAAATAAAATCAGGTCAAGCACTTACAAAGCTGTAACAAAACTCACATCCGATCCTGAGAGATAAAGTGTGTGTGAGTGTGTGTGTGTGTGTGTGTGTGTGTGTGTGTGTGTGTGTATGTGTGTGTATGTGTGTGTGTGTGTGTGTGTGTGTGTGTGTGTGTGTGTGTGTGTGTGTGTGTGTGTGTGTGTGTGTCTTCAGGTCAGAAAGGGTCAGTGTTTGAGGTCAGCCTGCTTACTGTACAGTAGGTCTCTTCACAGCTTTACTGTACAGATACAATGAAAGCGAGAGCGTGCCAGGCATCGTCACTGATGAGAAGATATGGGTGTGTGTGTGTGTGTGTGTGGGGGGGGGCATCTGAGACTACCAATGGTGACAACAGGATTGCTGTGTGTGTGTGTGTGTTAGCGTGTGTGGCACCAAGGACCTCAATTCCACCCTTTGTCCTGGATGCCATTGTTGCTGGCGGCTAAAGTGGGGAGATGAAGGGGTACAGGGAGGGGAGGGGGGGCAGGCTAAATGCCCGCTCTGTTCGATGGTGTCATGCAGAGAGCTATTAGTGCAGGGTCAGAGCGGGTTGCCGGGGAGCTCTCTAAGAGAAAAGATAACACAGAACAAAGGAGAGAAGGGAAACAATCACAAAAGCACCTCTTCAGACAACTTGGCTTGCTTTATACTGATGAGGAAAGGCGCTTCAGGCCTGTAACAGATCAGATAGGACTGATGAGATGTCTAAAGCCCTGTTGGTTGGAATAATGGCTTATGGCCTTACATGACTCCTACTGAGTCACTAGAAACTGTGCTTAATTCATAAATCATTATTCAAAGATCCCACTGCATCCTTTCCTTTACTGTTCAGTGATGCTGTGGGACTCACATGGTAAAAACCTTCAGTCCTCACACAATTTTATTACAACAAGCCAGTTTGTTGTAGCTTATTAAGGTGCTAACTTTAATCAGGGTTACATACATCACCTAAAGGTTTGAAGAAAGTCTTACATGAAGAGACATGTAAGCAGTTTGGTGGGTTACCCTGCTTCTATTCTATTCTATTCTAGAGCTGACATATGATTAGTAGATGGTCAGAAAATTGTCCATTGTTTTGTTAATTAATTAATAATTTTGAATCATTCTCTGGTTTAGTCTTCTTACATGTGAATATTTTCTAGTTTATTTAGTCTTCTGTGACAGTAAAGTGAATATTTTGAGTTGGAGACAAAACAAGACATTTTCGGTCCCATCTTGGACTTCAGGAGACATTGGTCAATATTCTTTCACCATTTTCTGATATTCTAAAGACCAAACAATGATTCAAGATAAACTATTAATCCAGAAAATAACTGATCAGATGAATCAATAATAAAACTATCTGTTAGTTGCAGCTGATTGGGAAACAGGTTGGCCTAAACTTATCACATCTCATAGGATCTGTTTATGTAGACAACCATAATGGCACACTCATTTTTAATTCCAAATGAGCAGAAACTTAATATATATTTATATAGTGGAATAAAACTTCAGATTCAAGCTAATTTTAAACAGAAACAACTGTAAAAATGTCACATCATGATCATCAGGTGTTAGAATGAAGCATGTAAAAGATACAGAACACTTCAAAGAACATGACAGAACAGAAAATAACATTTACAGTTTAACATCAGACATTATTTGCACATTTTCTTCTATTTTGAGTTTCTTGATTTCCTACAGGCTAAATGATGAGCTTGCATTTTAAAGTTATCAGGTGTTACTTGTGAGTGATGCTCTCTGGACACAGCAGCCACACACACACACACACACACACTCCAGCTCCTACAGTAGTTATAGAAAGTCATCCTACCTGGTGAACTCAGTCACTCCCTTCAGGAACCAGGCGGAGTTGCGGTACAGAGACATGGTGCTGCTCTGGAAGTCTCTCGCTGCTGGGAGCTCTCTCCTCCGCTTTTTGACTCTGGAGCCAAACCACGTGTGGCTCCGCTGAATTAACATCAGAGGCGGGCACCCAGCGGCAGGCAGGAAGGATGCATTATTATACTGTCAGTCTAAAATATAAAATGCAGTTTATGATGCGGCACAATTCTTCAAATGCTGAATTTTACAGCTACAGCCTACGTTATGAGAGCACACCTTTCCACCTGTAATGCGCACAGCAGTTTATCAGGATATTTGAGGTTTATGACATAATGCCAGTCATGGTTTACATTTGACTATATGGTTGTGGGCAAGCTAACAAAAAGCCACCAACATAACTGACTAACATAATATTCAGGTATGCTGGTAGGATGGACAGAGCCACACAGTTTCTAAAACCTTCATTTCTAAATGTAACGTGAATTAGTGTTTAAAGCTTTTTTGAAATTACCTTAAAATATAGTGTAGAAGTGCAATGTAGGATGACATGGAAATATTGAAGTTTAGTCATCCACCACTGTGTTGCAACTAAGGATGAATATAACTGCAGCCAACCACACATCCAGTCTAACCATGGACTATTTAAGGAGGATCCAACCCACTAGTCTAACCATGGACTATTTAAGGAGGATCCAACCCACCTGTCTGTGAGCGGCTTTGCGCTTTGGCTCCTCGCAGCCAACCAGCCGCTGGAGCGCAGCAGGGCGCGGCACAGACTGGAAAAGGTGCGAGCGCACTGATTTCTGGGAAGATCAATAATGTCTCCGTATCTGATAACCATGGTTAAAACACGGAAGGGTCAGTAGGACAGGAAGACAGGGATTCTGGGTAAAGCTTTATTATAAGGCTGGAGGATTTCTATTGGACTGAATTCTCTCTGACAGCTGAGACAAAATGGTGAGTATCCGAACTCGTTTCTGTAGTTGGATACTGAGTTTTGTTCATGTACCTGTGGGCAGTGCTACACTGTAAACACCTCAATAATTCATTCATTCTGTAGTGCGTTCAAATAAATGTTTAAAGTGAAAGCTCAGCCGCTGGAGGAGTGATTATTTTCTTTTTTGTCTAGCTGCAAATCAGTCTAGTAAAGTTGGGGGACTTCCTCGATCAAAGGTCATGTAATTGATACTAGAGGCTGACAGAGGAGATATTCCTGAAACTTTAACACATGGGAATAACTGCAGAAACAAGCAGAATACTCTATAATTGGTCAAACTCTTCCCATTGAATTAAGAAAACTACGCTCAGAGTGAGAGGCTTGGGAAAAGAGTAGACACTTGCAATGTTGTTACCTTGTTATGACAGGCAAATAAATACTGTGATCGTGGCTTCTGTTTTTGAGGTTTATTTTAACAATACATTAAATGTGATCATTCAGATTCTCAGAAAACCTTCACATAGCATTAAATGAAAGAATTTAAACCTAAACCATCAGCAGATAGTTTTGGTACGGTTACACTCCTGAACTTCTTTAGTCCACATGTTCGTGGTTTATCTTGTTGCAAGCAGATGTACTGCTGCCTGCAACTGCACCTCAGGGCAAAGAGCTCTCAGTAATTGCCCTTGCACAACACGAGAATTGTATTCACTGTGTTATTGCACTCAAAGGTGAGCTGGATGGATTATGTTGCTCTGATGATATTCACTCACATTGCTAGTTGGGAAATCTAATTGCTGTTTGGTGCAATGACCGTCAACACTCGTGGGTGGTTTCATTTCAGTTTCAGCTCAAAGTGACTGTCAGAGGAGATAGTATGGTATTGTTTGCACATGCATTTGTCTGGATGAGTGCTTAATTGCATGAAAGTGTTTGTTTTCTATATTTAACATGTATAACACAGGATGCTGCTTAGTCACAAACAAGACTTGATTATTCTACAACCTTTTCGTGTAGTTAGCCTTGATATTGCTCATTTCAGACAAAAATTGAATTCATGCTACCTCAGTTTTAGGCGTGTGACTCAGTTTTCCTACTCTCTGCCCACCAGATGCGCTTCCTGTTACTGTTCAGTCGGCAGGGGAAGCTGCGACTGCAGAAATGGTTCACACCGTTAACAGAGCGGGAGAAGAAGAAGGTGATCCGAGACATGACGATGTTAGTGTTGGCCCGTCCACCACGTTCCAGCAACTTCCTCCAATGGAGGGACCTCAAGATTGTTTACAAGAGGTGGCTGCAAGAGACACAACTGCTCTTTCATTTCATTTCTCTTCTTATCAGTTAGGATTAGGGTTTTAAAATGTTTCGTCATCAGCAGTATGTGCCAGGCAGGTACAGACTTGGTCCCACATGGGTGTCGAGCAGTAAAAAAGAAACCACCTGTAACTGTGCTGATGTTTAATGGTTAACTTGTGTGTCCTTTTACTAACGCTTCAAAATACACACAGAATACACATATACGCCCTGTCAAAACAATGGGTTAACAAGACCATTCAGAGTAAAGGTCTATTAAAACCCACAGAGCTGAGATAAGAGGGTTAGGGTTAGGGTTAGGCTTAGGGTTCTCATGGCCTTTCATCTCCTTGTCTCACAGGAACAACCTTGTAATAAAACTGGAGTCACAGGAAGTGGAAATATAATGGACACTTTAATCTAGTCTAATAAGCAAGTACAGATAAATAAATGCAATACTTTGTACTTTTATGACTTTAAAATTAAACTCAGTGCCAATATTTTCTTTTGCATGTTTCTTCAGATGCTGTGACATTTAACCATTTGCCTCTTCAAATGCAGGTATGCCAGCCTGTATTTCTGCACAGGTCTGGAGGAAAATGATAATGAGCTGCTGAGCCTGGAGGTACTACACAGATATGTGGAGTTGCTGGATAGATATTTTGGCAACGTAAGTAGAGCTGAAATGTTTTTTGGCCCAAGCAGATTTTGTTTGGTCATTAGCAATCTGTTTAATCAGTTGGGCCAACACAGACGTACAGGCGGTTTCAGTCACTCTGGCTGATTAGACATCTGCTCAGGCTGGCATTAGGCATCATTGGGCATTGCTGAAATCTGAATAACATGAAATCACCAAACCTCATGTGTAAAGTCTAATTCATCCCTCCTCAAGAGCTGCAAAAAGCTAATAGGAGAGTGAGGTAGAAGTCAGTGAAGTTCAGCTTGCACATGCTCACACAGTCCTGAGAAAAGGTTTAACCAGGCAACGTGAAAACACCTGTATTGGTGGACAGTGGCTATGTGAGGGTTTTAAATGTCCCCTCTCAAAACTGTATATATCCTAAGAATCTGATATTGTCTATAATACAGTTCCCAGTCATCTGGAGATAGTAAGTCCAGGCCCATTGAAATGTAGTCACTTTAAAGAACAGGTATGAACTTGCAAACTAAAAATAGAAGTGATGATAAAAACCTATGAAGGAAAGAGGAGATAGAAGAAGGAGATGCCACTGAAACACAGCACCACAAAGCAGCTCTAAGTACATGTTGTTGGCTACATGAGTGTACTGTATTAATTAAGTCCGAGGGCTAAATCAGTGGTTGATAAAGTTTTACTTTAAAAAAAAATTCCCTTACACTTTAAATGTAGCCAGTTATTTTAAAAGAAGCCAACTTTATGTCACCTGACTCTGTGATCACTTGTCTTGTCTTCAGTGTGATGTAAAACACAAATATGTGGTCTGCTGCAGAAATGTACTCTTGTTTATTCACAAAAGCATTAGTGAGGTCAAGTGCTGATATTGGCTCTAAGTCAGCATTGATGAGGTCATGACTCTCAGCACGATCAATGCTTATGAAAAACAAGTCAGACACTGAACTACAGCTGACTCCTGCTTTACATTATGCAGTTTAGTTTAGTAAAATGCCCTCTCCTTCCCTCCTGACACTGCTCATGGATATTTTACTGGGCTTTTACAAGTTAGACTCCCCCTGGTGTTCATAAGATGCCACTGCACCAAAACCACTTCGAGATGGACTCCGCTTGTTGTGATCTACAGGAAGAGAGCCACACCTTCTTATTTCCACACATACAAACAATGAAAATGGGGAAAGCAATGATGCTATTCAAGACATTTATATATTTTTTCAGTCACCTTGTCATTTTCTGTTCTTTCTTATATTTAAATACGATCTGCTCTTAAAATGTCATCTTAAATCTAGTGTACTGTATATTCTTTATTCTTCTGTCAGGTGTGTGAGTTGGACATCATTTTCAACTTTGAGAGGGCCTACTTCATCCTGGATGAATTCCTGATGGGAGGAGAAGTCCTAGAAACTTCCAAAATAGCTGTGGGTGTATCTATAGAAGAGGCCGATACGTTCCAAGAGGTGCAGTGAGGTTTCACATACCCTCTCTGATCATACTGTAGGTTTCATTGAAAATAAATGAGTCATGTGAATTGTGTTTACATGTCTGTTCTCTTAACACAGACAATGGAGGAATACTTGAGCAAACCTGCCTACTGAGCCAAGAGAAGACAAGAATGAAAGGTGGATTACTGTGTGGTATGTTTACTTAGCGACTAACATATAATTCAACCTGATTTCCACGTTTCCCTTTAAGTTACAAGAATGGCATGCTCTTCTAAATGTCTACCACTCTCATTTAAAACCATATAATATTCAAATGCAGCTAAAACAAGAATGCTTACCTCTGAATATCTGATGTTTCAAATATTTGCTAGAATAATGATTAAGTTTAATGGGTTTTTTTAAGTTTTCAAGATAATTTCAATCATGATTGTGTTAATAAGTGCCTTTTAAGCCTTATATTTATTAATCTCAGGGTTTTCAGACAGGAAATATGACTAAAAATGACACATGATCTTATATTTCATTTTATCCAAAGACATATCCTTTTAAATGTATATTTTAATGTTTTTGTAATGTACTCTGTCATTTACATTTAAACATTGTATGATGCTGAGTAATTGAAAAAACACTACACAGTAAGGAAAAATAAAGTCAATGCTTTATTAACCTCAGGTATGTCACATATGACCACAGTTAAGAAATAATTACCAAAAAACACAAGTAGATCTAGAAGGGATCCAACACTGATTTGGTAGTGTGCGTTGAGATGTAAGGCTGGTGAGTCACATGTACTGGTTGTAAGTGTTGTTTGAACTCAAATGAATGTCTGAACACTCACATTCCTGCTAATAAATAAGAACATTTGTAAACCTACAGAATAACTACAGTTGACTGCATGTTTTATCTTTCAAAATACTTTATTTTGACCCTTTCCCTCCTCCAAAACAATATATATTTATATATTTGTATATGTATCTATATCTATCTAGCCTTATTTATATTCCTGGGGCAGTTTTGGCATCAGTATCACTTTCTTCAGCTTCTGGGTTCAGATAGCTCAGCAATTTCATCAGTGCATCATTATCAAAGCCTTGCATTTGTGTATCACTGCCCCTCTCATCATGCTCTGACTGTCTCTTTTCATCTGTGCTTTTATCTGAGTCCATTTGATCAAAATAATTCTGTATCGCCTGTTCAAAAGACCCCGTCATGCTGTGTTCTGCTTCATCGCGCTTTTGGCTCGCTTTGTTGTTGCTGTACGCCGGGTTGGGATACTGTGCGAGCATCTGTGCTGCGAGATATGCTGCCAGTTCATCCTCGTCGACGGTGTCATCATAGTCGTCTTTTAATTTGCTGGGATAGTGCCGTTGCGTGGGAGCGGATTCCCCCGAAAGCCCTGCAGGCGAACTGTGAAGTCGTGACTGTGAGCTTTTGTACTGCTTCGGCTTCCTGACAGGAGCTCGATCTCTGCTCTCTGTGCCCCCTAACCCCAGGATGTTGAGAATTTCCTCTGTCCTCAGGTCTTCTGGGGTCTTTTGTCTATCGGGAAGGCGTCTGTTGTAGAATTTAGCTTCAGTACCCATGTGTGTCTTCTTTGAGGATATCTGAGAGAGTTTGTTTTGTGCTCTGGCTAATTCATTGTTATTTCGTGACTTGACTTGATTTGTTGTTTCTCCAGTCTTGAGCATGTCTATCAGGTCTTCAGGTGGAATCTGGTATTTCTGGGAGATTTGAATGAGCTGGTAGATGGCTTGTGGGTCTATGTTATCTCTGTACTGCATCTGAGCCACTCTCCTCTCAGCCCTCTGTTTCTCCTCTTCCTCTAGCGCTCGTTTCTGCTCTTGCTCTTCTGTTTTCTCCAGCACTTTGAGAAGGTAATAGTCCACCAGGTTGGTCATGTCATCAGGATCCTTTGACCTCTTGATCGGGTTGTTTTCGCCGTCTTCCTCCTCGCCGTCATCATCTGTGTCTTCGTCTTCATCGTCAACATAATCAAGGCCTCGGTCAAACACGTGTCTGTCGTCCCTCTCCTCCTCCTCATCTTCATCCTCTTGTTCTTGTAGCGGACCCCAATCTGCGAAATCACCATCCACATCATCGTACGCCACATTTCTCACATTAAACATATCATCATTGTCTTCCTCATCCTCATCCTCCATGGCATCCTCTTCATCTTGTCGTTTGTGCAAGGACTTCACATTAGTTAGCTTGTCCAGTTCGTCAAACACCGACTGCAGCGTGGCCAGGTTCTGAGGCGTGTACTTCTCCTCCACGTTCTCATTGGTGCGCTTAAAGGGGCTGTCATGCTCTGGCCCCTCCTCATCCTCCTCCTCGTCTCCTTCACCCTCTTCTTCATCCTCAAACATTAACGGCAGCTTCTTGTGAGGTGTGATGCTGTGTTGCTTCTGCTGCACCCTGGGGAACATGCCATCCTTCATGGCTGCTCCTCCTTCACCTCCGCCCAGGGAGGAGGGACGAAGCAATGCTTGCTTGGAGGCCTTTTCTGTCTGCTGGAGGGTGCTGAGCACAGCTTGGAGCAACTCTTCACTCTTATCCTCCCTCCCTTCCTCCTCCTCCTCTTCTTCCTCCTCCTCATTTTTGCTTTGCGTGGGGTTAGAAGCCAGCCTCAGCATGGCACGCAGCTTCTCAGCATCATCCATGTGGCTGGCATCGTGCCCTGCAGTGAGAGGGGCGTGCTGCTGGGAGTCTGCACTGGTTCTCTGACGGAGGCTCTCGATGTACTCCAAGGCTTTGAGCATGTCAGCATTGGGAGTTTGATGAATATATCCCCTCTGGGGGTCTGATTCACTTCCTCGCAGTCTGTGGTCTCTGAGAGAAGCCCCATGAATACCAGAGGGGCTGAGGAAGAGGAGGATTAGCACAAAGCCAGCAGAACAGATGAGGAAAGGTTTGCCTGTTGTGGAGGTATTGGGGAGTGACGGCATGGTGACGCCTGGAGAGGGAAGACAAAGAGGCACATGTCAGCACTGACCTTTACACATTAAGCTAACAGGTTCGCAATGGTTACCGCTCTGGCATTTCTTAAATGTCTTTTGCTCTTATCATCACTTTACATGTCTGATCTGATGATAACATCACAGAACCATGAAGACATCTGTATTCGTTCAGAGACAGTACTTTGAAATGTGTAAAGGTCTTAATCTATGACTTTCCCATTGGTGTAAATTAGGTCAAACACTTCAAAGTGAGATGCACACTTGCACACACACACACAGACACACACACACACACACACACTGCATAGCCACTTCTATTATTAATTTAATCAATCCTGCTTGGAGGTGTATCTGTTGTAGTGTAGCACGGCATGAATTAACATCAGCATTACGTCTGTGACACTTTAAAAAAAAGATACAGAAACTAGTTTTTCAAAACATTTCTGCCAAACCATACTGGAGGGTACCATTGGCTTATAAAGGGATGTTCCCATAGGAAAATGCCAAGTATGGTACACGTGGGGGGGGGGGGGGGTGTTTCCTGGGTCAACCTAACAGTATTCATTTGGACTTGATTTTACTTGATCGTTTAACTAGGGTATTCCTTTCGCATGAGCCTGTCCTCCAAGTAAATGACCCTATAGTCAACAGTAAACAAAAACGACCTATAGTTACGTTTGGGTGACAGACGCCCTCTATTGGCCTTACAAGTAAACATTTGGACAAAAACCGCGATCTTTCCCAAACCTAACCAAGTGTTTTTGTGTTTAAATCTAACCAAACCTTAACTCCGTTTTTCACATTACAAAACGGTTTTGGAAAGCAGAATATTATGCTGCAGTGGTTCGTTCTGGAGTGGATGGGGGACTTGTTGATTTATTATTATTATTATTATTATTATTACTATTATTAATAATACTACTACTAATACTAATAACAATAATAATACAAATAATAATAATAATAATAAAAGGATCTTAAAGTGTAACACAGCTCAGTTATCACTGGCGTGTTCCTGCCTGTTGCTGGTATTTGATCATACAGGAATCCTGCTGCCTGTTTTCCAGCATCAGTAACAGCAGCGGCATTCAGCTCCCGTGCAAATCTCATTAGTCGTAAAATTGCTGCTCTCCGTGAGTCACGGCCCCGTTGTCAAGGTAACCCGGTAAGGCTGATGTTCCCATGAAACCTCTCCTTTAACCGCAGAAAACCTTTAAAGTCCAATTATGACTTTTTTTTTTCAAGCTTTGACTCCAGTTAGATATATCTGAGTGGAAGCATTGTCAGTGGGGGAAATTCTGCCTATATGGACTTTTAGCCATTATTAAACATGCATTCGAAATGCATTAAAATGTTTATGTGGGATGCAAATTATTTAAATAATAAAGGTTTATAAGTTATTATTTTTTCAGATAGATAAACGATTTCCTTCCCTCATGAACCAAATAAGAAAAAAAGCATGAGCGACGGCGCATAAGCAATTATGTGCTTTCATTTCCCCGTGTTTACTTTTTCTTTCATTTTTCCATCAGAATTAGAATAGCTCAACATCGATTGGTCATTTACAGTATTTTTTTTTTACTTGTGAAGAAAAGAAAAGTAGTAGTATAAAAGTGTTAGAGAGCGCAAGCAGTTGTGAATAATCAGGGGCGAAATGAGAACAAAGACTGCGGACAAGACAGCGCAACATCTGTGGCGGAGCATCAGGTTGGTAAACAGCTCCTGTTACTGAAGTAAGAAAAACACGTCTAATGTTCTGATGTGTGCTAGAAACATATTGACAGTAAGTTTGAGTGTAATGTGGGTCATGCTGTTAATAACAACGAAGTCTTACCTTTGTTTTTAGTTCGTGTCGAGGGTCGTGAGTCAACTGAGCATCTCTCTGTCTCTCAGTGCGAGTCTGGTTTCAGCACCGCGGACAGCTCCTCGTCCTATTAGAGGGACCACCTGACTCGTGCGTCAGAGAGCTGGGAGATACGCAACACGGACACACACACACACACACACACACACACACACACACACACACACACACACACACACAGTTAATTTGAGTCAGCCAAACTCTCTCTGAACATGGACTGAAAGTAGTTTTGACCCAGTGCATCTCAGTGGCTGCATAATGGCTTTTGTCGCAGTTTATGTTGAAATGAAGACCTTCATAATGGGTCTATATTTAGGACCATTGACTGACTGGAAGACTGATATGACTGTCTTGGCTCAGCTGATTGAACCTGTTAATATTAACTCAAGTGTAGGCGTTTTAATGGATTAATTAAAATTAAAAATCACCACACACTGCAGAGCTGAAACTCCTTTTTTCACAATTTTCATGGTCTTTTTCTGCACTCATTTGCCAAGTTAATTGCGTCATCTTGTTAATAAAAGCTTAATAAATGTTGTTAATCATGATTAATTGTTTTTTCTTAATACTGACTTTTATCTAATTGGCTATTTAAACCTGTAGTATTAACTGTTGAATGGCTGTTGTCATTGACAGATGTTATGTCTCTGCTGCAGCACTGAGGGACAGAGACAGTTAAAGTCCACCGATGACTCACATACGGACTCCGCCAAAGCCTGAGTTGGGCGGGGTGACAGGGGGACTGCAGAGGAGTGTGTGTGTGTGTGTGTTAGTGTGTATGTTAGTGTGTGTGTGTGTGTGTGTGTGTGTGTGTGTGTGTGTGTGTGTGTGTGTGTGCATAAAAGAGAGAGAGAAATGAAGAAAGAGAGAGAGCCCTTTGGTTGTAAGGCAGCTCACACTGTGGTCTCTATTTCTGGCTGCCTGTCAAATCTTGTCTAGAATGGATCCGTGTGTGTGTGTGGGTGTGTGGGCGTATGTGTGTGAATGCGAGTGTGTGTGCGTATGTGTTGCTTGCAGTTTCATTCATAAATCCCCCTTTGCTGCTGTGTTTGATGAGCTCAATCTATCCTCCACTGACCTGCTGGTCGGATATTCAGTGAAGCTTACTTTGTTTTCAGCTTTGTCACAGTTGCAGTACAAAAATAGTCCTCTGTATACACAAAAATCAGTGTTCTTTCACATATTTAGGTTTGTGTTGCTACTCACAATGACCCCCTCACCCTCTGACTAATGAAATACAATGTAAACATTTGAGTCTGGAAAAACAAACTGTGTTTAGCAAAATGACTGTTAATATTACTGGTAACCATATTTAGAATCATTTTCTGTTGCTTTAAAGGACTGTTGAGTTGGGAGTATGGAAGGAAAAAAATGACATTGATTAATCAAATACAAGAGGATCCTTTCAAATTTGAAGGATTCAGTCACATTCACAGTTCTATGGATTCATTTTGAGTTACGTAACATTTCTTTTGTTCCATTTGCAGCGAGAGTAACCTTCACTTAAATAAATGTGGTCATGCTATCACTTTCAGGACCAGGAGACCGAAAGAAACCAGGACAAAAGAGCTGATTTAAATCTCAAGTCTCTGTCAGCCCAATTACACTCTCCCTCATGACACACACACGCACACGCACACAAACTCATTAAGTGCCAGTTTTGTTCTGATAAAGCCTGAGCTGTCTGGCTAATTGCTTGTGGTTGTGTCTGTGGCAGGATTACTGGTAAACAGAAACCAATTACAGCTCAGTTCCACCCACATTTTCACTGCATTTCCACTAAAACAAAATACACACATACACACACACACACAGAAGTGATTTTTCTTTCAAGCAATTATAATTTCCCCGTCCAAATTATTATCCTTACAGAAATGTGGTGTGACTGTTTATGGTCACTTTTCTGGTAAAGTGGCAGATCTGAAACTTTTATTCATCCCAGGAAATGGTATATTTAATGTCACCTCAGGTTCCAGGATCATTATACAGTATGAGGAACAGGTGGTGTGACCTTGTTTGGAGTTCCTGTCTTTTCAATCACTACTGATACTGGTTTATAATTCACTGCAAACAGAAAAAAAAGATGCTTATCTTCTTTTATCTTATATGAAGTGGCTCTGGATTACAATTAATTACCATCGTTTTCTTATGTCATTAGCTGATGACGTCATCAGGGTTATCTGGAGTTAGGATTGAGACTTCAAATGTCTGACAAACATGATCCAATGTTTTTTGAAGCTCGACCCATAACATAAACTAAAAGTAAAAATTATGAATCCTTAGCTATTTAACAACATCTCACAGTCTTGATGTGATGTTGCATCAGTTCCAAACTTCATGAACGCCATGAGAACTGAGCAAACTCTATTTGCTGCTGATGTCACACACTAAAGCTGTTCTCAAGGTGAAGCATAAACTTTCATGTGCTATTTTTGTCTTGAGGTTTCTTAGAGAACTTATAATTTGTTCACACTGTGACAGCACACAGTGTGATTTTCTAAGGTTATGGGTTCATCCTCTAGTGCAGCGCTGTAATGAAATGCTGTAAAAGCCCAAAAGCATAACAAGCACTGTTTTCATACATATTGCCATCATGGACTACAGACATGGCTCTCTGGATTTTGAGATTGTAGCATTTTGTCAAGCATGTAGGCACTGACTGTTGTTTTACAAGTCAGAAAATAGTATTTCTCTATTTTAAAGCCCCTGACAATCTGATTTCAAATCCTTAATATTTCCTTCTAATTCAAATATTTATGAATGAGTAAGCAACAATCAATGTTCTTAGGGATTATTTATTAAGAGTGGGTGTGGTTTGACCAGCTTTGATTGACAGTGCTGGCATCACAAGCACACAAACCCACAACTGTCATCAGAGTTTAAATTGAGCAAAATCCTGATTGGTGCATGAAAGTAGATGACATCACCCTCTTTCAGCTGAGTGTCACCTACTTTGAAACAGTGACTGTCAAAATAACCAAAAATGTTCCAACTTTGGCAAAATGCTGTGTTAATGTTGGACTTCATTGAACATAGCACGAAGCTGATTGGGGAAAATATGTTTTCAGGATGATGTAATGACACTTAATATATCAATATTTTACATGAATACTAAAAAAATCTAAATCTATGTGAAAATGCATAACTATGAGTGCCTTTTACACATAAACACTCACCTCTCTTGCCCCAGATCATCATCCCTCTCTTCTCTTTACATTTGCTCTCTGTGTGTTTGTCCCCTGGCGACTGACCGGCTGCTGCCCATTCATTACCACCAGGCCTGACAGCCTATAATTCTGCTCCTTAACTCAGGTTGTCAGAAGCTTGGCAGGCACAATGTAGAGAGAGGGAGCGCAAGGGAGAGGTTGTGAATGGGTCTACCGGGTTTGACGTCAGTCTCTTTCTCTGGTCGATTATGTGCGTGCGTGTGTGTGTGTGTGTGTGTGTGTGTGTGTGTGTGTGTGTGTGTGTGTGTGTGTGTGTGTGTGTGTGTGTGTGTGCGTGTCTGGGAATAGGTGTGATGCATCAATTTTTGCTCTTTTGTGAAATGTGAGATGTGGCACCAGATTGACTTTTTTCTGAGACATTCATAGCCCACCAGGGCAGATATGTACAAAATGTTCCCCACCACATTTGTTACTTTTACCTGAATTGATGAAAACAATGAAGTCATTCAGATTAAAAACAAAAAACAAACAACAAACTGCATGCTTCTAGCCCTCACATCTGTCTTGGAGGGTTACAAATGACTGCAAGGACATCTAATGTGTGCTGCTGAAAGAGAACAGAGAATGAACACAAAGAGCCTGACATTTTTAAAATATCGCTTTTGTGAAACAAGCCATTAGAAGTCCCCTGAGTGCAAATTTTGAAGTGCTTCATCCAAAAATACCATTTATGTAACTGTACTCAAATCCTTTTTTTGTTATTCTAATGAAAAGAATAGGCCCTCTGCAGGTAAAAATGATTTGTGTATCCACAGGAGCATGAGTCACAGGTTTTACTGATGCTTTTATGAGGAGAACAAGGCAGATATAATCAGACCACTTTGTTTGTTTATGAAAATGAAAGGAAAGGACCTGTAGCACATACAGAAAAACAGGAGGAAAAGTATGCAGGAGGGAATTTAAAACAGATTTGGGGGCGGGGGGGTTAGATAATAACACTGTTTAAAGCTCCAATACTAATCAATTATTAATCACCAAATGTTTTAACAAGCCTGATTATGGAAGCCCAGAGTGTTCAATTTTGAATGAATAAGACATTATAATATAAATAGTCATATGAATAAATTGTATCAAATACTTAAATCAACCAATAAGTATGAACTAATTTCATTTAATACTAACTTATTATGAAACATTACTTCATCATTGTTATTGTTATTGAACTTATTGTATTGAAGTTATTGTCTGTTTATTTCAAAGGGACATTTTTAGTGGCACTTTTATGTGTTGCTACATTTCATTTCATAATGGCACCTTTTATATTATGGCATCATTTTTTATTTCCTAATGTCACTTTTCATTACAGTGATATTGTCACCGGTCACTACTGCTCACCTTTAAGTCAATCACATATATCTCCATATAATTTTGTCTCCAAGATTATATTAGAGGGAAATCGTCAGAAGCCATCCATCATGGGGGCCCCTGGATTGGGAACCATGGAGTCACACTGCACACTGCAAACAAAAAAGTTGAACCTGGCTAAACTTTTGCTGCCATACAACATGATGTCATCAGTCAAAATGCGACACTGGCTAAATACATACATGCAAAATGCACATTCCTGGAAGCTTACTTTATAATGTGAGCACTGTTGTTCTACTGTCTACCTTATGATTGTTATGAAAAAATATAAAAGAGTTATCTGACTCTCTACTTTTAGGCTGAGCTCATAACCCAGCCTAGCCAGTTAGCTAGCCTAGCTACCTTGATAAATTAAAGAAGAGGATAAT
The DNA here is from genome assembly GCF_027409825.1 of Scomber japonicus. Classification (NCBI taxonomy): domain Eukaryota; kingdom Metazoa; phylum Chordata; class Actinopteri; order Scombriformes; family Scombridae; genus Scomber; species Scomber japonicus. The sequence continues at coordinate 8,770,770 of NC_070583.1, forward strand.
TATTGAAACTGTGTACTGTGTTTACTTTAAAGCAGTATCTGTATTTGGTTCATACTGAATTATGTAACCAGGCTAAATTTGGTAGCAGTTGGGGCATGTGATTGGCTTAGGGGGTTTGACATGTGACAACTGTTATTAAGATTGACATTATGAAATAAAATGTGTCATTATAAAGTAAAATCAGGATTAATATAAATTCAATTTGTATTCTGATTATAAGAATGATGAGATCAGGTCAAGTATTACATTTTTCACAAATGATTGGTTATTAATGTGATTATTTCATAATGATGTTACTGATTAATACTGAACACATTGGGACTCTACTGGATTGATGTTGCTGTTCTGTCACAGATGAGTTTGTGTCTAAAGTTCACGTCTTTAAACCTGTCTAGAACAAAATGTCTCATGCTTTATATAAAATTCTGGTTCTCTTTTATTCACCACCTACTCACTTGTGTCTATTCCCGGCCACTCTTTATCAGTCTTGTCACAACACAGCATACAGCAACATGGCTTTACCACGCTAATGATACAATGATGCATGATCTCTCCTCTCTGATGTGCTCTCTCTTTCCTCCGTTTTTCTTGCCCAAGGCAGCTGATGAGACCCAGAAAGAGAGGGAAGATTAAGAAAAATAGAAGTTGTCTTAAGGGATTATAAAGAAGGGAGCACATTCTCTTGCTTTCCTGTTTCCGTTTGAAAGACCTCTGCATCTTAAAGTATTAGGATCTTTTTTTTATATAGTATTGCCACCAAGTTACATTGTTGGGTTCACTGAATTCTATTTGAAATATACAACAAAAACATGCACACTGGGTTGCTTATGAAGCATCTTGATGCCTTTATATGGTCCTGGGCTTTGATGTTGCTGTTTTTGAATCCGGCCTCTGCTTCATTCCTCCATCTTAAAATGGCAGAGCAGATGTTGTGTTGTTGCCACATGAGGGAATATTTGTTGTTTACCTCCTCCTGAAAGACAAAAATAAACCTGCCCCTCCCTTCTCTTCTACCCCGGTGGCTTTTCTGAAAAACAGCCTTTTTCTGCAGTGACACATCAACAAACAGTGGGGATACTTGTAACGGAGCAGGGGCCATATGGGGTTTCTGAAAAAAACAATATTTAACATTTATAGAGAAGAGAATGTGGAGATAGAGAGGCGAGGTTGAGCCTTTGCTACCACAGAGGATTTGATACTTGACTGTGTAGTGTATCTGCAGGGATAAAAGCCAAAGCCTCAGTTTGAGCTCCCGAGTTTCATAGTCCACTTACAGGGAACTTATGTTCCCGGACCAGAGCCACATGGAAAATCATCTTTGAAACTGTGACATAAATGGATGATATCCTGATGACAGAACAGATGCTGTGTTTGTGGATCCACACAGCATGTACAGAATTTGATGTTGAGGTTATTTTTTCACCATAATCCAAGGTCACTGTTCATGTTGGGGTGTAACTTAGATATCAGAACAGTAATGTGTTATCTAGTGGCTTGCTATCACAGGGCAGGGACCTCCCAAAGGCTTGCAAGAGGATTTATGAGAAGCACATTTTCACTTGTCTCATGTCTATTTCATATTTCATCAAAGGGATTTTTAGCTATGCTAGCTGTGGGTCTCTACCTAAACCACTTACACTTTATGCAACAACAAGCTTATCATATGGTCACTATCCATTAAGACAAGTATTTCTTTGATTGAGGCACATGTGATTCATAGCAAACCACATCCATATGTATTCTCATCAGTTGCCTCTATATTGGGCCAGGAATGCCACATTTTCTGTTGATTCTGACAAAAAACAATAAACCAACCAAAGAAACAAAGGAATCTAAAAAGTCATCACAATAATCAATGTACCGGAGAACAATGGTACCAGATGACCAGTCACAATCAAAGCTTGAATGCCAGTTATGATGTAGCTGAATACTATTGTTAACCCCATGAGTATCTTATCTACTGAAAAGGAGATTATGGCACATTAATCTTGCTTCAAGACATTTGCTGAATTGGTACGTCCCTCACCACAGGCTCTCTTGAGTGTGAGTTCTTTGTTAAAATGAAATGGATTAGACAGGACTTAAGCCTCCTCATCTCACAGGTAGGTGCTATGGTGAGGAAAAGTAACACATCAGTCGATACAAAAAATATTTTAAAAGGCATAAATGTAATTTACACAAAAACTTGTATCGATTTGTATCTATTTATTTAAATGTTGCCAGTTTGTAGACTGACAAAGAGAAATCTTCAATGTAAACAGTTCAATAGGAGTAGGAGGCCCGGATGACCTGATCCTCAGTATTTTGACCTGACAAAGGAAATGGCTGATAATAAATGATTCAAGAGATTTGTGCAGTGGGAGCTCTGGGATCAGGAAGATAATCAATAACCATAACTAAGAGACACCAGATAGGAGACAATTTATTAAATGGAATCAAAAGGAAATGTTGTAGAGGATGAAAGTCAAATGACCCTCTAGAATGTGGAAGTTACCAACCCATAAGCCTTCTGTGCTGTGATGGAAAGCTTTTCGCAATGAGAGTAAATAATGTAACAATGACAATTATACTTCTAGAACAGACGAGGTTGAAACACAGGACCTCCTCTGACAGCCTCAGATACTTCTTGCATTTCATCTAGAAGACTAAAGACCTGGATGACCCAAGTAGTAATGGAAAAGACATTTGATTGTGTTTGCTGAAGTTATCTTAGCTTCACTCTAAAATAATCTGAACTTGAACCTGTGTTTCAGGATAGTTAGATAGATAGATAGATAGATAGATAGATATATAGATAGATAGATAGATAGATAGATAGATAGATAGATAGATAGATAGATAGATAGATAGATAGATAGATAGATATATAGATAGATAGATAGATAGATAGATAGATTATAGAGTGTATATACAGTCAGCCCAAATCTATAGTAACAACTAATTGTTAAAAGTAACCTGCATTTCTTGCTGGAGGTAGGACAAAGCAGGACAATCCACTCTCACTACTCTTGTATATTATCAGACAAACTAAATGAATCTGTTAGAGGTATCACAATGGGTGGTCAGGAAAACAACATGTCAACTTTTGCTGATGACAATCTAGTTTTGATGACAGACCCAGAGAGGTTTGTGCCCCTGATATCATTTTCAGATATCTTGGGGTATAAAATAAACTGTGCTGAATCTGAGGTAATACCTTTATCCTAACACTGATAGTAATTTTCAAAACTGGAAATTTCAATGGGTACCAAAATATCTAAAATATCTGGAAATACTTGTGAAACCAGGACTTGAGAACATAACATCTGATCACATCATCATCATAGATGATCTGGAAACTTGGGTTACATCAGACAAATTTACAAAACTTATGGATGTGTGTGTGTGACTGTTATTCATGATGAAGTTTGAGGGCCATGCAAATTTCATGGGACGAACAACAAAATGGGAGCACAGCAGGAGAGGGGAAAATATTCCTGGAAGAAACTGGAGTGTTGGCAGGTCTGTTACAACACCAGCACTAAGCTCATGAAGGTCAAAATGTCCACTTTTGTAAGCACAGCTACTGCTGTTTATCCCTCAGGCTGACAGGTGTTTTTCCACCTAAAAGATCCAAATATCTTTTGTCAAGATTTTCACCTCTGCTGGTGTTTGTTCCCTTGCTTCACCTCATTCATCAACACCCCACCAGTACATAAGCTAGTCAACTTGCAATATCCTGCAGCAGCAGAAACCACACAGCTTTCTCACTCAGAGTTCTCAGAGAGTGTGGGACTCAATTTGAGAAATGACCAATATGGACTCCAAAAGGAAGCCCAGTTCAATTCTAGCTGGGAACCTTTGTTGCAAGTCATAACCCATCTCTCACTACTCCCATTTCCTGTCATCTCTATACTATTACCACTCTCCCCAAAGGAGGAAAAAATGTGTATAGTCCAGGTACTTCAAACACCTGTACAACATGGTAGTATCCCTGTGAAAGATTGGTCACCTGCCCTGGATATACCCCCGTCACCTTGGAAACAGTAGCTGGCAAAACAATCTCACGGTCAATTCAATACCCGCTCCAGAGCTTTTGATCATATTATATGATCTTCCTTAGGACATGTTGTTACTCACTTGTTACTCACTCCTGAATCACACCAGTATTCACATGTCTAAGAAGATGCATACCATGCAATCACAACTCCCTCTGCTTGTTTCTAGCTGAGGACCTTTGTTGCATGTCATTCCCTTTCTGTCTCTTCCATTAACTATCAAGTAAAGGCAAACATGTCAAAAACAATAATCATAGCAAAAATCTTAATGGTTGTTAGATTTCTCTGAATGCAGCTTTGATCCTCACAGACACATCGATATAGTCCTCCCTCTGGACTTGTCGAGGACCAACAATCTGCCATTACATATTATGGTCACAGCTATGACACTTAAAAACCCAGTGTCTCAAACGCAGCACTCTGCTGTCACATGGAAATAAAAGCTGCATTGACTTGACATGTGGAGTTTCATTAAGATGCAGTGAGTTGACTCAAAGGATTTAGGCTGGTCCTCATCAGATTTGACACATATTTGTAGTTTGATGCACTTTTTTTAATTTATGAAGAGCAGCAGTAGGTACAAGTTGATGATATCTAAATATGGTTATTAAAATATTCTATTCTATTCTATTCTATTCTATTCTATGTAGGCTATTGTTGGACCAGTGAGCACATGTCTGGATGTCAGTAACCAGCTATCTAATAAATCCAAAAAACTACCATCTAAATATTCATTGCCATTAATAAAGGTATTTTCAAAATTGCACTGACTACAGGAGCAGGCTGAACTCACAACAAGCTGATACATTTGTAAGTGATTTGCCCACAGGCATGCATAGGAGTGCCTCTTTCTTTGTAACATGCAGTCAGCAATAACCTGACCACAGACAATCAATTCGGGAAAGAGACTAACCCATTTCAAATTCCCATAAAGCTATGACTCATTCTGAACAAAAAGCAGATTTAATTGCAAGCAAACACTTTCACAGCTGATTTTACACATTAGTAGTTCCTGTCTGGCTCGAGATATCATTGATTGATTGAAAACTGCTGGCAACAGGTGTTTGTGGGTGTTATGCATAGCTTTTTTCTTGTTTTTTTTTAGTTTATCCACTCCTGCATCATCTCTCCAGCAATGGTGAGTGATGAAGGATTGCTCCTTTAATTGCAGGTTAAACTCGGCCTGAGCCTAGCGGTTGCTAAGTGCCCACAGAGAGACAGGAAGCAGCATTAAGACTGCGGCTGTCTGCTGCATCCATCTGTGACATCCAGTGGGTTGGAGAGAGAGAGAGAGAGAGAGAGAGAGAGAGAGAGAGAGAGAGAGAGAGAGAGAGAGAGAGAGAGGCACGTCTGGAAGTACAGCCAGAATGACTCATAGGTCAGATTTGCGTGAGTGAATGAGAAAGTGTATGTGTGTCTTTGTGTGTGAGTGTGCGTGCAAATCACATCTCTGTATTTGCAAGTTGTGCCCCTGTGTTAATTTGTTTCTGAGGGAGAGCAGAAAGCATGGAGGTCCATCCGCCCTCCACTCTGTGCAATCCGTGAATCATTCTCAGTTTTACAACACATACCATAAAAACACATCAAAGTGATATTTCGCTTTGATGGAACATTTCTTTTTTCTAACACATGTACTTTCAAGTGTGTGTCTGCTTCATTCACACTCTTATCGCAAGCAATTTACAGAGAGAGAGAGAGAGAGAGCGAAGCAGGCTTCACTGTAGTGCTCAGTGATGTTTCAATAGGATATGCAGCTTAGAGCGTCTGCTTATGAAAAATGTCTCTGCTATTACAGACAGGCCTGATTACACTAAATCACTCCTAACACTCCGAAATGTAAAAGATTCTGACTTGCTAAAGGCAAAGGTTACGACAGGAGCAAAGATCAAAATAGGCTATCCATTCTGATGCTGTGTGCTAATCTCAGTGATACCTAGAAGCAACGACGAACTCAGTGTTCCCAATATTCACAAGACACGTTTTGTTATCTTAAGTAGGAGTAAGGGGAGAGTTATGCTCCAATCAACGTGCTTGTCAGATGGTCGAACAATGTCTGACATCAACGTCAGAATTGGACTGGCTGCGCCCAATAATTTCTGTCATTTTCCAAAACTGACAATCTGATATTCACGGCCAACTTCATGTAGTGATTGGTGTGTGGAGATTAGAAGGAAGGAAGGGTTTGAACTTTTCTCTTAAGTTCTTTTTTCATTTTTTACACAACTATTATTTTGTGCAATCCAGTGCAGCACTATGAATTTCTACCAGGAAAGATTGAAGATGAGTACACACCATTATCTCCACTGACAAAAGGCAGACATCATGACATTACTGTGAGAAAATGATGGATGCCAAAGTAGCTTAAAGTGCCACCAACGGAGGCTAGACACTGGCTCCGAAAAGGTCCCAAAAAGGCTCTAATTGACTTCTCTCTTATAATAATAAATCACTCATTTTTTTTCAGTGGGTCATTATGGTCTCAATCTCTAAATTTGGCCAATATATTAAATGTGCTCGTGGTCATTTTGCACTATTGTCGCAATATTTTGGTAAATTTAATATGACTTGATCATGATACCTGCCCTGTGAGTGCAATTTAGCTAAAGAAGCTAACGTTAGCTCAAGGCACAGCTCAGTGTTTCAAGGTAGCGGAGTGTGTTTCCTGAGTTAGAAGTTTGTTGCTCCTTAATTGGAAAGTCCTGACTCCAAACGGAAAAGATGGTGCTGACCATAAGCTTCATCTCTTGACTTCAAACCACCTCCAAGGCAAACCAATGGATGATGTCACACCTTGCTATATCCACCTTTATATACAGTCTATGAGCAAAAAAAAAAAAAATACAGTCTATGAGCTAAATGCTAATGTGAGCATGCTAACATATTTACAACAACAATGCTAACATGCTGATGTTTAGCAAGTACAGTAATGTTTATCATGTTCACAGCCTTAGTTTAGTGTTAACATGCTAACATTTGCTAATTAGCATTCAACATGAAGCAACATATTAGATAGTAATGGAAGTATTAATGTGATAATGGCTCTATATGAAAAGTTCAGATCACTGGTATTGTTACACTTTATCCTCTGGGGAATGCAAATGTATGCAACAAATTGTGTGGTTATTTATCCAATGGTTATTAAGCTAAGTTTAATATTTCAGTCTGGACTAAGTACTTGAGTGGCCTACCAATTTATCCAAAAAGCATGGCTAAAAATGATGAAGCAAATTCAGTGTGTGAGAGTTACAAAGAGCTCAGGGAGAATCACACAGGAGGTCTGAGCTCCTAGTCTGACCAGTGTCATGACTGGTTGAATGCCTTGTCAGTTAGCCGGGTGTGTTTACAGCTTGACAGAGCACACATACACACACACATACACACACACATCTTCTGCAGCTGACTCCAGCTACTAATCAGGAAAAGCTGCAAGGATTTAACCATTGACACTGTCTTTCAATGCAGGAGATCGATAAAAAGCAGATCAATTAAGCCTTAAAGAAATGATTTAAAATAATTTGATTTAATATAGACACCTATCAAACCAGCATGGTGTTTGTGTAATCTCTCTCCTCAGGATGTCTGAACCAGTTGGGAAATCATTTAGCTAACAAACCACCGCTGGCAGAGCAACAAATTAGTTCTTTCTTGGCTGTCAGAGTGAGCGCAGCCTAGTTTCCTCTCCCCTGTCACAGATCAGATGGCTTCCAGGCCAGAACAGTTGAAACACTCAGTTTATCTCTCTCTTCATTAGCTGCGTCATCTTTTCATTTTATGTCCCCTTTTCCCCTGAACAGCAATATTGACGAAAGTCTCACACACACACACACACACACACACACACACACACACACACACACACACACACTCATTTTTGGTGGAAGGAATTGATTGTGGAGAGTGTAAAAAAAAAACTGGATTATCTGTAGTGCGTTGACAGAGGTTCATTGTGAATTCAATTAGCTCCCCTGGCACCAGAAAATGAGAACCTTGTCCCTGTATTTTTTGTGTCATGTCATGTTGAGGCCCACGCACAGAGTTCGATTACTGAGAGAGAAAAATAGCTGCAATTATACCAAATCACTAGAGAGAAAAGGGGAGACTGGCCAGGAGAAAGTGTAAGAGAAATGTATGTGGTGTGTGGGTGAATGTTCTATAGGGGCATGTATCTTTGAACATATAGCAATAAAAATGCCAGTTGCATGTGAAAGAAACACACACACACACACACACACATCTGCTGATCACATGTATCATCTCCAGGCTCTTTTTTCACGCTCCTCCAACAATAAATTCCACTTTACTCAGGTGCACAGCTGGTATCCATGGAGACCAAAGATGGTGTCTCTCTGGATGGATGCCCTCCTGAGCAGCAACTAGTATTTAATGTCTCTGGATAGGCTGTGAGTCTCATGGGAAGCACAAGATGCAAATGCATACACACATGTACACACACACACTATATATATCTTCACCCTCCTATAATGAAGGGGGGGGGGGGAGGGGGGGGATAACAATGTCTTGTTATTCAGCACAACATTAATATCAGAGAATCTTTTATCATTTTAAATAAAATCAGACATATGACTTCAATGTTATAGCAGTTACAATCCACATCTATTGGAAGATATTTAGGACAAAAATAATGCATTAGATTAGGTTAGATTAAATTAGATACAATATAATTAGATATGATAAAATTAGATTAGCTGTATTATAATGTCATTATTATTGAACATTTCAAGATTAGGATTAAAATTGGAGCTAAATGTCAGTTTAAATAGGAAAAGAGTGCAGAAATAGAGCTATAAATAACTGAATTGATTAGGGCAGCATTTACTTGATTATTTATACTTGCATTCATTGATTTGTGAGTGTGTGTGTGTGTGTGTGTGTGTGTGTGTGTGTGTGTGTGTGTGTGTGTGTGTGTGTGTTTGACTACAAGTCCAATATTCACTCTCTTTCAGTCTTTATCACTAATTCCTGAGGGAAATTTTTCTGTGGGTCTGTCATTCCTTTTACACTACACATACAGTAGTCACCCGACTCATTGCTAATATAAAATGGACAGTGATAGTATTACAAGATAAAGTGTTTCATTTACTTTCAGGCATGTTTCCAGGATATGGCATATTATTTTGTGTACATGGATCCTTAGTGACTTGGTAGTGTGTCAAATATAGTAAAACCTCACCGGGCTGCTTCATTGCTTCTACAGTACCTTATTATGTTGACACTTCAGTTGAAATGCTGCAGTTATGTAACTACAGTTATTGTAAAGCTGCAGCCTTGACACCTGGCTTTATCAAAAATAAGCATTTTCCCTGTGAATGTCAGTCACTGAGGATAGAAAGTGATAATGGTGTGAGAGAGACCCAGATGGAGAAGTGGCTAACTTCTGTTGTGCTGATCAGTGAGTAATGTCAAGGGCATGTTGCAATAAAAGACATTTCATAAAAGGCTGCTATCGATGTGGAGATCTACTTTCATTGACTGTGTGTGTGTCAGGTGGGAGCAAATTATATCACACTCTAAAAACTGGCCTTGTTTGCATTGAGTGTGGCTGTAAAACCGCAGAACTTGACTGACTGAGGAGGTAATAGGAAGACATTGCCTGTTCTTATTAATAGTGATTTCAGATGGGGATACTGTTGCAAGGTACAACGAAACCTTTAAGATAGCCTCCTCTTTAATTGTTGAGGGGATGCAGCTGGAAGGGCCAGACCCAATCCATGTTAGTAGAGGTTACTGCAGTCAGAAAACTCCTCAGGGGCACAGTGGTGGAGGTGGATTAGATTGATTTCCCAATACTGAAAATGATCAGGTTACCACGGTCAACACGTATGGATCGTGGAATGGGATTTTAAGGGTTATATGCTGTGATCCATTCATTACTTGTACCCACAAGGCTTTAAGGTTATTCTAAAGTTTTATCTTTTGAGCTTCAAACTCTTAGAGGACTTCTATAGAGTCCTCTAGGGGTAAGAGAGGACTTCAAAGGTAGCTTTAAAGGATTAGTTCACACATAACAAATTATATTTCCGCGCTTACTCCCAGTTGTACCTAGCCTTGCTGATATTGCCACTTCTGAGACTTCGGACTCTGCTACCCCAAAACAATCGATGAAAAGAATTGAATACATGTTTAGCATGGAAAATGACATTTGAAGAACTCAGCAGCAATATTTCCTTCAAGTAGCAATGTCCATTTACCTTAGATAACCCCCAGACCAGCTTGGATTCATGGTAGGTGCAATGAATCACAGATAGCTCCAAAACTCCTTTCCACAGAAAAATGCAATGAATTTGCTTGCTTTTCCAGTGACAACACAAATCAGCAAAACAATAAAATGATGCAATCCCTTAAACCACCCAGGAATAACTCAACTGTCAGAATTGAACACAGTTGACCAAACTATAGAGGAAACAGTTCAGCATCTTATACCATCAACATGCTGTCTTGACACAATGCCATCTGACTTTTTTTTTAAACTATTGTGAACTATGTCCAAACAGATTTGCAGCAAATAATAAATAGCTCACTTCAGTCAGGCACCTTTCCTAAACCCCTAAAAGTAGCCGCCATTAAGCCACTCTTAAAAAAGAGAACACTGGATGCTTCCATGTTAACCAACTACAGACCTATCTCAAATCTTCCTTTTATAGCCAAGATCATCGAGAAAGTGGTTTTTAATCAATTTAGCAATTTCTTGAACTCCAGTGGCCTTTTTGACAAATTTCAATCAGGCGTCCGACCTCACCACAGTACAGAAACAGCTCTGACAAGAGTGTTTAATGACATAAGGTTGAACACCGACTCAGGCAAGGTGTCCAAGGTGTGTGTTCTGGTTCTATTGGATTGGTTGGAAACTTTGGGCAGGACTCAATGGAACAGTCCTAGAATGGTCCAGGTCCTACTTGGAGGAGCAGAGTTCAGAGGTCAGTTCTTGTTCAGCCTATATATGCTGCCTTTGGGTCAAATTCTGCAGAAATCTAATGTTGACTGTTATAAACCCATTAGAGCTCTGAGATCTACTGACTCAGGTCAGATAGTTGAGCAGAATTCAAACATATCATGGTGAAGCAGCTTTTAGCTGTTATACTGCACACAACTGGACTCAGCAAAACAATAAAATGATGCAATCCCAGCAGAACTGAAATCAGCCCCAAATGTGAACATTTTCAAATTCAGGTTGAAAACATTCTTATGATTGAGCTCTTTCAAAACATGTTTAAAAAAACCCATTTTCACTGTATGTTGTTTTAATGATTTTAATGCAAATTATTATTTTATGCTGCACTCTCATATTTGATGCTCTATTTTAAGTCTAGCTTTTTATTTACTTTCTCTCTTTCTATTTTTCTGTACTTTGTTTTAATTGGGTTATTTTTTATTGTATGTTTTAATGTTTCCAATTTCTATTATAATAATTGGGTTTTTATTAATTTATCTTCTAATTGTTTAATTATTTGTATGCTTCCAATACTGGCTGTCAAATGTGTTTTTATGTAAAGCACATTGAGTTGCCCTTGGGTATGAAATACACTAAATAAATAAAGTTGTCTTGCCTTTAATGAGCCTAATAAATGAGATCAGGCTAAAGCGGTTCCATAAAGCCCAATCTACTTTCATGCAATCAAACTAATTCAAGACAGGCTCAAGTATTCAGACTAATTGCGTGTGCACGCCGTTCATGAGCAGCCCATGACGTCGAACACAGATCAAACGGATTCACAATAACAAAATCCACCACAAAAGAGCGACACAGCAGCATTCTGCATGAAGAATTTAAACATATGATCACAAAAAGCAATAAATAAAATCCAAGTGAAAGGCTAGCAGGAAATTGCTGATTGATTGAATAGGTCTGATCTGTCTCTGAAGGTGTTGCAGTGCCCTGTGTACTAATGGCAGCTCTGTCATGTTCAAGCTCCTCAATCAAGGGACACACCATGACTAACAGAGAAATAGTGCATTGGTTGTAGTGGTTATATAGACTTATATAGACTAGATAATGAAGCCATATAATATATTAAATCATCTCTTTTTTTCAGGCTAATCAGCAACTCAGGCTAAGCCTGACAATTAGCCTGGTCCGGCTCTGGAGCCGCTGTAAAATGAGCCAGACTAACAAAATAAGCCTGTTTTATTTGGTAATCCTGCTTTATGGAACAGGGCCCTGGTCCTAACAGATAATCTTCTTGGTACACAAAATGTATACAGCCGGTATGTGATCAGCACTGCTGATGTCACAGCTGCCTGTCGACATAAACATTGTGTTGGTGAAAAGCAACTCTATCATGAAACTTGAATAGGGGGTTAGAGTAAACTGTTAGTCATGCAAGGTATCTGACATTCACACTGGAGGCCAAACATTTCCTACCAATAGTCAACATTTCCTTTAACCATGACCACAGTGTTTAACCCCAAACAAGTAATTACACCTCAGAAAATGCTCAAATGAGTCATTTTTGTAATGGTCGAATGAAAGCCTGTTTGTTGTTTATAGGAGGACTTGTTGCTCTTTTTCTGTAGTTTAATTAATCTGCAGTCTGCAGGCATATTGATGTTTGATATTTGAATGCGCATAGTTACCATATTGCAATGACGTCACCACCTTGTGATCGTTGCTGCGTTTGGTCTCCTTATCTATAAATACCCTGAGCATGAGTCATAATTCACCAGGTCTACTTTCATCCAATCCTGCATCTTTCTGTTTGTCTGTCTCCTGCAACATAGACACACTGATAGAGACAATCTCCCATCAAAGTAATGCTGGAAACAAAAAAATATTATTAAACTAAAACATGCAATAAAAGTTTTCCTCCTCCAGTCTCCCTATGGTCTCTGCTCTCTTCTCACACAGAGAGTTGTCATTCATTTCATTTAGTGCTTACCGCCCCAAAGCACAGGTGCACAGAGAACAACAGCGCTAGTTGCTGATCAATTGTCTGTTCAGACAGATGAAGTCAGCCATTGAGGAAATCTGCTTGAGATCTGAGTGGTAAACTGTTGTTAAAAGTCCTGAGGTAGCAACCCACACAAACAGCTGCATGTAAAGGACTGTTCAACTGATAAAGCTTTTCAACCACCAGTATTGATGCTCAGATATCTAATACATTATGTTCAATGATTATTAATGGTTCATATTTTAATGCATGTTAATATGATGGCTTGTATCAAAAAAAGTTGTGACAAAACAAAATGCTTGTGAAAAGATTGAAATCAGCGTCCACATGTTCAATTCCAAATAGTTTCTAAAGCTTTTAATACAATTTTGTACTGTACTATAATATCACATTATTACAATTCTGTGCTTGAGCTGATATTGAACTTCCTTTGTGGAGCTTTTTGCTAATTGCTTGTATGATATACATTAAGTACCATTGTTTTCTTAGCTAATATTTAGCATCATTAAAGGTGCATTAATTGATTTTTCTTTGTCCACTTGGGGGCAGTAGAACAAGCTCATAACACCACACTCACATATTATCACCCTATAAAGTTGCTATAATGAACTTGCCCTAAAATAAGAAAAAATGCTGCTTCATATTACACAAATCCATTTGATTTATTGTAAATATCAATACAAATTGAGCAAATAAAATAAAGTAAAAAGCTGAGTATTGTAAGTGTTGTTCTCCAGGGTAAAAACACCTCTGCAATAGTTGGGAATTAGCAGCTCCTTCATTGTCTTCTTCACAGGGCAGGAGCAGATTCATACATTTCGAGTTCGATTTATACAGCTCAGCTGTATTCATCTCTGTGTGTACGTGTGGCAGCAGTTCAATAAAGGGGCTGGCTTGCACTCTTTTCTTTTTATTGTTCCTCGTCTTTAGGTTACAATCTTTACTTCCTCATTCACCCTCTCAGCCTAGTTCTCTCTATCTATTTTTTCTTTTTTCTGTCACCCCCTCGCCCTCACTCCTCCCCCCCCACACACACCTCTGCATAGCCCTTGGTCATTAGTATAAATAACTGCTCTGCAGACCCACCCAGGCACATAAACAGTGTGCCTCCACTCAGCCACCGTAATCACTGTTGTTATGCAGCTAGTCCCCAAACAGTCAGTGACAACATCAGGAGCTCACTATTGAAACCTGCTTGGTACTAATAAAGCAGATGATGACATTTCATAATCACGGTGTTAATGAGAACTGTTGGTTAACATTTAGTAGCTCCAACTCAGTGGTTCACACTAATGTCTCATATCAGTTAAGTGATGAAGTAGAGCAGGAACATTCTCTCTATCATCAGTAAGCTTCCTTATCTTTCTGAACACATAGTGTGTGCCTAATGGATATAGCAACTTGAGTGCATATTCAGCAAAGTTCTTAGAAAAAATACTCTGAAGACCCAACTTAGGAGATAAAAGTTCTTCTCCTCTATCTTCTTGGTTACCAGGGTGACAAATCCTGCCCCATCTAACATTTTCATCTAGAAGTGTTCAGAGTGACTGCACAAAAAAGTCAGGGTGATGGAAAAAAGATATGGAGTTCCTTTTCTGCTGCATACACTCTCTCCTCATAGGGAACAAATGAAAAAAGAACACAAGCCCTTTATGGTGTGTGTTAAAACCATGAGGTCAATCCAGTATTTTCTCTTTAGTTTGGTTCTTTTACTGTGGCTGTAAGTGTGTTACCAGGTTGGAGGTGACAGGTTGTACTGCACTTGCAATCATTTCAACATATGTCATCACACTAAACCTACTGAGTTGGTCTCATTATTCATTCATCCTGCTCCAGCACTCAAACTTGGCATTTGAATTCTACCAATTGAATTGGGTGTTACATATTGTTTATGGACCTTTGTCTATTGTAAGTCCTCCAACTTTATGGAGGAACAATACTACATTCTTTAATATCTGCAGTGGCAATTAACTCATTAACAAGAAGTAGCCTCCAACCGTAGGGATGCAATTATAATTGTGAACAAAAAGACAATCCAATGGGAGCAAGGAGGAAAGACTGCTGCTAGAAGAGGAGGTAGATCATTTAAAAAAGTATGCAAGGGAAGAGACTTTAAATTTAAAAAATTAAAATCATGCTAGGGCTTTGTGCTCCCTAAGGAATAAAAAAAAACTTTTACATGAAAGCAGCAGCTGCAATTGGTAATAAATATGTAATTATGAATGATACATATTACTGATGACTGCTGCTATCATGCAGTCTCCTAAAAGTGAACGAAACTTTTAGCTATTTGAAGCATTATTGTGCAGAATACATCCTACTGCATGTTTAACAGACAACACAGAAAGTTCCTTATGAAAAGCCAAGATCCAATAACTACCAGATCATTTAATAACTCCCCAAAATCTAATCGAATCGTCTCACTAAATTGGTCGGCGGTGATGTAACACATTTTCATCTAATAATCACCCACTGATAAAATAACCAGGTGTTATTATGAGCATCGCGCAGGATGTTGCCACATTATTGAGCTTTATCACATTTTAAACACATGCAGAAAAAAAGTATAGCTTATAATTACTTATATTATGTGACATTTAATACACCATTAGGCTCCATGTTCTCCAGACATCAATACTAAGGTGTAATAGAGAAACAGAGGTATCTGAGGCATTTCATCCTCCCACGGCTAAAACATTTGTTGAACTCACCATAAACTCTTCACTTCACCACACTAGTCACTAGATCTAACCTCAGTTCAGTCACACAGAGTTCACACTAGGCTGTTTTCTTTCTTATTTAAAGCTGTTGTGTTTATTGTGACAGTGACAAAGTGAGCCTTCATGTAGATAATTATGGAGACTTGCATCAGCATAAGGGTTGTCAAGGTAACAAGGCTATAGGGGACAGCTCTTGGAGTGCATAATTAACCAGTGTGGCTCAATTTGCCATTCATTAGACAGGTGTGTTTAAACAGCCTGCAGACACCCACCTCTTCTGCCCGCTTTGTTTGCCATCAAAGAGAGGTAGCGTGCCAGGTTTCGGTCCAGTGAGTATCTGGGGAGAAATAACGGGAGATTTTTGATATTCTTCAGCCTGATTGTGAACTATGACTGTGCTCATTAGTAGCGATGTAGGCGAAACAGGCAGGAAGGAGCAATGCCAGTCACTGACTTAATGAAGCTTCACACACACTGTTATAACAAAGCCGTGACCAAGAATTTTCAGAGTCGGGTAAAGATGCCTGGCTTGATGTCACACGTGTGACCATGTCCTCGCACCCCCAACGTTTCACATTAGTCAGACTCTTTTATGAAAGGGACAGCTCACACAGTGGGTGACATGATATTTCAAAGGAGGACATTGCATCTTTCATGTACTTTGGAGAGGAATGTGTTGTTGTGTGGTCAGTGGAAGATACTTCAATATACTAATACAACAATTCTAACAACATGTAATTATCTAAGGCAGCCTGATACTTTGACATAATCTGACATTAACATGAATGCAGTAGCTTTATCTGATAAACTTTGACGTTGAGAATCACAATTAGATAGATAGATCAGATAGAAGTCTATAAATATCAGCCAATCAGAGGTCCCTGTCAGAAGCATTGGACAGGGCTTGGACACTGGTGGTGGAGGGTTGAAGCGACATAGACTGTAATAACAACAGAAAGACACAAAACAGGTGAGGTGGTTTAAATATTCTTCAGCTGAAATAATTATTGGATGATAGGAAACCCTATGTGCAGAACCAAGTGAAATTATTGGATAATAATTGAGAGGTGGAGCCTGAGTGTGATGATAAAATAGGCCTACAGTTGCTTGAGGTTACACTACAAACTTCATTTGATATAGTAAATATGCTAGCATATGATGTTTATTTTTCAGGAGACATGTAAGTACACTTCTCTCTTAATTCTTTCTTTACTCTTCTCTAGCTCCTGAAAGAAACATCTGGCTTTTTAGTTGCTAAATGGTCCATTATGTTCAGCATTATGTTCAGCAGCTAATTGTAGGGTTTTTTTTTGTTGCTTTTTTCTGCCTGCTGGTGCTGGAAACATCACTGATGAGAGCTGAAAGACAGTGACACGCTTCGTAGATATAAGGAGAATTGCAATCAAGTGATAATTCTCTTTGTCAATGCAAATGACCAAATCCACATTACACATAGTCATTTGATCTATTGTTAACATTAAAATGTTGATTAGAGCAACTTTGAGAAACTGTTTGGTTTTCTTAAACTATATGTAGCAGAGTCTTCTTTTTAGGCAATTTTGGCTCACACCAGAACACCAGAGCTTATATATCTCATCAGATTATGCATGTATGTATATCACTAACTGTACAATATAGAATTTTTAAGAAAAAGGATAAGGATAAACCAAAAAAACAGAAATCAAAGCCAACAGATAAATTAGTCTTAAACTACAATGTTAGAATGATTTAACATTATAACTCCATCATAATAATGAAGGGATCAGTTTGTCTCTGTACATTCATTTACATTTCTGAGGTGATTCATTGTCTTTTCCAAGACTTCACTATTTGGAGGCACTCCTCTTTCCTGACTTGTTCTTACAGTGATCTCTGTGGACCAGCATCACAGATGCAAATTAGCCTTTGGCTCATGTTTCCATGGTAACCCTCATTTGGTAAAAGGTTGACTGTGGACTGCTGTTTGTGTACAGGAAAACAAGGCTGTCCACAGTTTGAATGAAACATGTCTTGTTTGCCGACAAGCAAACATTTGAACCTATTTGCTCCTTCTTTGTCGACAGGGACTGAAAGTACAACAGCTGATTCAAAGAGGAGGAGGTCAACACACACTCGAATCCAAAATCTCATTAATTTAGTCAAGGTTAAGTGTCACAACAGACAGCGAGAAAAGTTATTATAATGTGTTCAGGAGTGTGGCATGTTAAACAAACACAATATAATGAGAGGATTTCTAAGAATAGCCTCTAATTGTATCTGAGATGAAAATCAGAGCTGATATGAGAACTCCTCATATTCTGCGGTACTTCTGCTTCCAGAGGCCATGTTATTACTTTGCAAAGAGGCTACAGCGACAGTATTTACAGTGAATAGGATTAGGATGACTCACTGAGATGTCCGACAGCAGCAGACTGATGGAGCTCGGATGAGGAGTGTGTTCAACGCTCGCCATCCCGGTCAGGTGAGAGATGATTCTGTTACAAAGATGGGTCAAAAACATAAGACTATCTATCTATATATTTGGTTTTAAAGCTGCTTTCCTGTTTTATATTTCCCATTATGTTTGGTTTGTCTCCTTACTGCATTATTGTTAAATAATAAAAGTGTATATTTGGTTACATGATTCCATTCTTGTATTTGGATACATTTCACATCCATTTGGTTTATACAGTAATACAGTAAATTCAATTTCATATGTGTACATTCAATCACTTGTCATGATATTCTATAAACACTGAGTGAATACAACAATCATTATCAGTATAATAACATACATTTTACTCCACACACTGTTAAACTGTTAATAATCTGAGATGTGTATTGCTCATTGTAGTTTGACCAAGTGCAGTTACTAACCCTTGTACAGATCTTCTGATGGTTCCTGATGGCAGACCTGCTCCATCACAGTAATTGCTTCACATTTAGCATATCGGCAGAAAATCAGTAGAGACCTGAGAGGCTTGTATCATGTGAAGTGATTCAAACAAGCAGCCTCACTGTGGATAAACCTGTGGGGGGTGATTGACTGCTCATAAATTGATGTAAGCTTTATTATCTCTGCCTCATATTGAGACAAATAAAAAGTACATTTAAACAGTCATTATGAAATAAGATTGAAACAAATGAATTACTATCCAAGGATTAGCATGCAATGAACATACCTTTTGTACATTTCCTATTGGCATATTAAGAATTGTACTCATTTCATAACATAAATGTTTTTTTTAATTAACTTTAAATGAATGCATTTCCGGCCACTTGGACTTGGGGATGGAAATCTACTAGTTGAATGTGTACATGGCCTTCAGAAGTTAGCAAACTACTTACAAATCCAGCAGACATGGAGAAACATTAGCATTAAATTAAAGTCATGTATCTGGGATAAAAGTACAATCTCCATTTTTTCCCCTTTGATGGGAATTGGTGGTATACAGAGAGTAAAATGGGAAGCGTTAAAAGTGCTATCTCCATTTTTCCCCTTTAACTCCAACATCTATCAACAACATTAACATCATTCAACAATGAATGCAATAACATCAGATTGGGCTTTGGTGACTGTGTGTGTGTTTGGTTCAATGGTTATGTTGAGAGCCTCAGATAACGTTTTGAACACTTGAGACCAATATGTTTAAAGAGAAGGCCAGGACCAAAAAGTGTGAGTAAGATTAGCTGGGGAGAAAGAACACCTGCTACAGCTTGCATCAGCCCCTGGATGTATTACTATATTACTATAATGGGCTTTATGTAGCACTTTACACTGAATGAGTGCCAGGCAAGCACAAGATGATGATGAATTAATTCTTTCCAGTACACACTCCCAATAATCTCCCAATTCCATTCCTATAACTCCTCCTCTCAACCAGACCGAATCCTGGCCAGGTTGTGCTTTTTCAAAAAGATAAATGTCTGACATAAAACTGATATAATTCCTCTTCCTGGTTTTAGAAACGTCATGTCTTGCCAAGGTCCAAGCTCAGGAAGGAAGGGGAAGAAAGGATAACTGGCCTTGAGAAAATGCTTTATCTGGAGATATTGAAAAAACTGTTGTCTATGGAGGCCGTACAGTCTCTGTAGATTCTCATAACTTAAGAACTCCACACTCACACAAGTTTGAATACCATAAAGTGGCATACAGTGGCACCACAAATACTTGCAGAGAAGTATTTCACTAAATAAGCCACACAAATCTAATGCAATGGAACTAAATCTATTATCTCTACTGCTCATATCGAAAACATCATGAAAATTGGCAGACTTTTTTTTTTACCACATAAAAGTTACATTTTGGGGGCCCTGACAACCTCACGAGCGCCCCCTACACATAAACGCCCCCTACACATAAACGGAAATTGTGAGAGTGGGAGTTCTCCTCCTATTAAAAAATTCTCTGGCATCGCAGAGCTTATTTTTGCTTCCTTCTGCTGTTGGAACCGAGGCTGAGGGGAACAATAACAGAGTATATAACATTACATTTGCAGGCTATAACAGCAAAACACTAAAACCAGATACAAAGCTTCAGAGAGCTGGCTGGGATTGCAGTGTCACTATGTGTGTCCCCTTTCACATTACATATAGTCATTTGATCGATTGCTCATATAGAAAATTGACTAGTGCAGCTTTAAATTTAAATGTGATACATCTTTATGCCAAATTAATAAACATTAAAGCATTCACGAGTCTCCGGTTATCAATGGCAATGTGAAAAAGTCTGAGCAGAAATTGCCAATATTAATATTACTGGTACTTCTACAGAATCCGATGTGAAAAAAGTATTCCCACTGACAACCAGTGCAGTGTACATATATAGATCAATTATGTATACTCACATTACAAAACCTCTTTTTTCCGGTAAAATCTCAACTTAATGAAAATGAGTTTAATGAGGAGACAGAAGAGAGGACGAGAAGAGGGGGGGGGGGGGGGTAAGAATGGAAAAAGGGAGAGAGATGCTTGGGTTTCAAAGTGACTCATTTCCAGACTCATTAATGGTGTGTATGTATGAGGCCTGAGGCAGGACACAGGCCCCACCATCGACTCCCACAGGGGGACATTAATGACAAACATCCTGCTTCACGGTGCAGGAGGCGCTCCGTGCATCACATCTGCTTTTTATTCTCACCCTGCTTACTCTTACTCACTGTTTCTCCTGAGAAAAAACTCCCTGTCTCATGCTTTCTCTCTCTTTTTCTCTCACACACACACATACACACTCACAGCTGTTGTTGTACCATAAGAGAGTACACAGCAGCTTGCACATATTTTTCCTGCTACAGAAGCAGCAGTGCATCACCCTAAACTTCCTTGTTGATAATAAATGAATGGTTCACTGTGTGGTTGTGTGTGTGTTTGTTGAACATGATTTATTCAGTCGTGTTTATGTTGTGTACGAAATAACATTTTGAATGCTTCACCAAGTCTGTATCTGTGATAAGCTCTCCGGAATATAGTAAGACAGAGATGGAGAGATACAGAAATCCTTCTGTTGCCCCTCTGTTGTTTTTTTCTTTGTTTTTCCAGCAATTCCCATTGGTGTGATCTCTCTGCATGCACAGCGATACACTGTGACCCTATGCACTTGTATTTTTTGGTATCAGAATCAGTGGGATTTAATATGGCTTTTTCCACACTGATTAAAAGTATATTTAAAGATCATTTAAATGAACTGCAAATATAAGAAACTTGTCAAATAAACAGACTAAGTATGTACCCCATTCAATATACCTCTTAAATCCTCACTGGTGCAGACAGTTGGTTTTAAAAATCACCTGATTACTTATATGGAGATGCACCTGTGTGTAGCCCAGGCATTTGAGTGGATTGTGGTATAAATATACCTGTATCTGAGTCCAGCTCCTGTGCTGAGTCATCAATGAGGCAAAACCTCAACAATGAGGACAAAAGAACACTCTGAGAAACTGTGTGAGAAGGTGATTTAAAAGCACAAAGTCAGGGGATGATTGAAAAACATTTTCAAGTTGCTGAACATCCTTTGAGTTCCACTTGAACCACTTGTTATTGTATTGTAAGAGAATGGTTCAGACTGTGGAGATAACAACAGTTGAGCATTTGCTTCTCTAGTCACAATCTTATTGCAGAGTTGCAGAGAAAAAGACACAAACTAATGAAAAACTCACGTTGCATCTTAACTAGCTTGGCAGAAGGCACATGGGAGACTCTGAAGTCAGCTAAAAGAAGGTTTTACAGTCTAATGAGACCAAAACCAAGCTTTTTGGTCATTAGACTTTAGACCACAAGCTACACAGAAACATCAATCACAAACCAAGTCAATGTCCCGAAGTGGCCAAATCATCATGAAAAGAGCCCTCTACACTGACTCAAGGTTCTAACTGCTCCCAAAGGTGCATCTACTAAACACTGACTTGCATGTATTTTGTATTCTATAGTATAAGAAGCTTCTCTTGGAAGAAGCTGTATATCTAAAAATCCAGGGATAAATATTAAGTCCTCTAAAGCTCATCTTTTAAAATGTGAAATTCAGAGTGCGCCTCACAGAGAGAAGCTTCAAGCTGTGCAAAGTCACGCAAGGATAACCCATAAACACTATTTTTTTAACAAACTGATTGTTTTTCGGGGCAGCTGCCGCGCCTAATGATGCTCAGGGCTTATTCACACAAGATTTATTTACAGATGCCTTTGGGCCTATCGGGGCAATTACACTGTCGATACATGTACGTCATAAAATCTGTGTGTACTCCCGCCGGACTTTATTGTTGCTCGTGATAGCATGGTGAGCTGTCAATTGTCAGGCAGGCGGTGAGTTGTGGGGGTGAAGGTCTGCAGGGATGCTGATAGCCTGTGTGTATGTGTGTGTGTGTGTGTATGTGTGTGTGTGTGTATGATGCAGGGTTGAGTGACGCAGCGCAGAGAAAAACACAAAAGAGTGTCGCCTCAGACGAACATAAAACCTGAAGCTGGAAGAAAACTCATTGACAGAAGACAGGAAACTCTCATTCAGTGATGAACATGTGATAATTCAGTCTGATTGGTATTTAAATGGATGTTCAAGATCCTCCCACACCTAAACAATACAACCAAATGAAAAATAAACTGTCTTCTTTGTGTGTTTCAGACTTCTCAATTTGCCACCAAGTGTCACCGGTAATG
Source organism: Scomber japonicus (assembly GCF_027409825.1). Classification (NCBI taxonomy): domain Eukaryota; kingdom Metazoa; phylum Chordata; class Actinopteri; order Scombriformes; family Scombridae; genus Scomber; species Scomber japonicus. The sequence continues at coordinate 8,793,558 of NC_070583.1, forward strand.
TGTTGAACATTACTGGGATAATTGGGAGATAATCTGCTGTGTCACTGTGTGAGAAATAGAGAGTTGGAGCCAGATTTAACTGCGACTATGAGCTAAAAAAAAAGAAAGAAAAGAGTTACTGTGCATTGGTGCAACTGATTTAGTGAGTATATGTCCTATTCTGCATTATTCTAATGATCTACTGCTATCTAAATATAACATGATAATAATAGAGTCCCTCATTTCCTCACCAAGCACTCTGTAAACCACTACAATACTGCCCTCCACTGGTGAAACATCATATAGCAACAAAAAAAGGAAGAAAATACAGCTTGAATCTCAACATTTATTTTCTTTTTCTTTCTGAGACACTACAAAGATTCCATCTTAAATTAAGCCGTACAGAGTGACAAATACAAACAGTATGTACAGTGCATCGCTTTCATCAAGTAAACCTACACCGTCGCCTGCGTGTCGACAGTGTTTCGATCATGAAGCTGCAACAAATAACTTTTGAGTTGCAGACAAACGAGCCTATCATCTTTCAAGTGGGTTCCAGGTGCATTTCAATACTCCAGACAGAGAGGCAAGAGAAAAAAAAGTCTAGTTCAGTCCAAACAGCTTCCACTCAGTTTACCCCTGCAGGGTGAGTCATCAACCCAAATCAGAGGGAGGCTCTCAGTGTGGCTCCAGCAGGGAGGGGTCACCACCAAAATGAGGAATGAATATAATATATCTAGTACATAATAATAATAAGTCTGTTTTATTTCTATTGGGTTTAGCCAAGTGTCATTTTTAATATAAGAGTCACTACTGATGAATAATCCCAGGTGCTGAATGTATTTCTTTAAAGCACAGTGTATCACTCTCACTATAATCTCCAGTCTACAGTATTCAACATGAGTGTCCATATCAGCAGCTACAGGGAGTTACATTTGTGTTTGTTTTCATTTCATGTGGAGCAGTGATCACACAAAAGTGCTTGAAATAAAAATGGCTGTGGCCAAAGTTTCTTCTAAGCAGCTCTTTTTCACCCAAATGTCTCCATCACAGCAGAAGGATGATATATTTTCATTGTGAATTCATTGTTTGACCCTTTTTTATTGATGTAATGTATTGGCTATTTAGGTTGGGGATGTTTTTATGGCAAATAGGTGATAAGCCATTGTTGATGTTTGGGCCTCTGTGATATGAAGACGACTGAGAAACCTGCTGGTCTTTTCCTCCAGGTCACGTTCCTCCTCTTTTGAACGCTTTGTCACACAGTGTTTCTGGGTGGAGTTCAGCCTGAATCATCTCCGCTGTTCTCGGATCCTCCCTTCAGGTTCTCCTCCGGTCCCTCCGCAGTGCCGCTGTCCGACTCCTCCTCCTCAATGGCGAAGCGCGTGTCCGCGGAGGAGCACAGGGAGCTGATGCTGCTTTGCTCCGTGCACAGCGCGCACGCCAGCGGAGAGTGCAGCACACCCTCGAGGTGGAGATGTCCGTAGTGGTTGTCTTGGTGACCGCAGAAAGGCATGGGCACCTGCACCGAGCGCAGTCCCGATACAGTGGGAGGAAAGGTGAGACTTTGCTTCTTGGGAAGCGCGCCCCACTCCCGCTGCTCCTCCTCGTGTACCAGGCGCGTGAAGATGTTGACCCTACGCTTCTCCCTCCTCTTGGAGCGGAAGTAGCCAAGCATTATACCAAAGAGGAAGACTCCGTAGAAAGACATGACTATTAATATGTACAGGTACGCGTTCCCGTCGCTCTTGTCCGCCTGGGAGTCCGCTGCGCTCTGTGTGTGCAGAAAGAGGCGTTTGGAGGATTCTGTGGAGTTTTCCAGGTGCTCCATTTCTTCAGTGTAGTCTGCTTAGAGGACCTATAGGATGCGCTGAAATAAGATACAGAAGTATATCCATAAATATGACGTTTTCTCACGATTACGCACACTTTACGCGGACTTTACGCACGGGGTTCAAGTTACCAGTTAGTTGAGTATTGCTATTAAAGTGTTTACAGATTATTGAAAAACTAATGAAAAATGTGTACTGTCATCATACATTTACAATCATCTCATTATAGACAAAATATGTGTGCAGCCTCTTCACGTGTAACTGATGAAGTGTCATCACGAGCGTCATTTGGAAAAGGTAAAAAGTAAATGGAAAGCAATAAATCAGTAAACAGGCAAATCAAAAAAAGTCACATCTATAACAATATACGTTTAATTTGTGACGGTATGGTGGCATCAATGAAACCTCATCACACTGATCAAGTGTTTCTCACTGCTTCACTTTGGGTGAATGCGCACACAGTTTAGAATGTATTGCAAGAATATTCTATATAAGTTTCCACCAGGATACTTCTATTTATCTGACATTTATAAAAACATAATCTCAACTTTTCTTTAAAGTTATATTATAGTTCAGTTTCATGTGTAGGAGTAAGGACATTTGTCTACGTTTTTTGTTAATAAAACACTTTCCAGTAGTTGATAAAAAGTGACTAAATATCTGCACAAAGTGGTTTAGTGCATATAAATCGACAATCTATAAAGAGTGTGTCATGAATGATCAACTCACCAAACTGAGGAGTTAAGTCTCTTGTGAAGCTTTTATCTTCTCCTGACTCTTCTGGAGTTTGGCAAAACTTCTAAATGGCTGAAGATATTTATGTAAGGACACAGGAGCGTCATGGGTCACGTGACGGGGCCTGACCGTAAGATGAGCCCTATGGAAGCCCTGAAGGCAAAGAAACTTTGAGCATCTTTTGTCATTTATCGCAATATATTCTCATGAGTATATGATATTCATTATCCAAAGGAATAGTTTTTTTGTTTTTGTTTTGTTGTCCCGAGGGGAGGTGATGGAAAAATACAACTGTTAAGAAACTTGTTTTAGAGAAATGAAACTGTTGCAGACCTCCAGATTTCTACCCAAGCCTTCATCTCCAGAGTTCTGTGGGATTCTGGTTTTGAAAGGCATCAAGTTAGAAACAGTCTGTCTGTTATTTAGATTTTCCAATTAAAAATGTTTAAATTTAACAACATCTGGAGCTGCAGCAGTAAATTTACACCCGCTAATATTGTCATATTTTTCTTGAGCCTGGGTATTTGTAACTTAGGGTTCAGCAAAATCAGAACTCTGTCTTGGGTAGAAATGAGGAGGTCTGCAACAGTTTCATTTCTGTAGGGCCAGCTCCTAAACAGTTGTATTTTTCCATCACGGCCCCTGAGGACATAGTTCTGTTGAACATGGTACAAAAACACTAATTCTTTGGATATGGAATGAATCCAATATACTCATGAGAGTGTGAAAAGCTTCTTTGCCTTTAGGGCTTCCATACAAACAGGGCTCATCTTCCTGCAGATCCAGATTAGTGCAATTATTTTTCATCCTTCCACATAAAAACAAACAACATCTAATGATTCCTTTCAGTAAATGCATCAATTATATGCCACCAGTGTACAGAAAGATGGACACACATACACAATGAGTCCATGAAGGAAAAACTACATCCTCCTGGCAAATATGGTGCTTATTTTGTTTAGTCTGTATTACATCTAGAGGGTTTAGAAACATACCCCCCCCCCAAATAAATAAATAAATAAATACATAAAATAAAATCCTCCAGCTGCTTAGTTCACAGAACGCTAACTTTGTGATGCCTGTTTCTCTGGGATTACAGAGAACAAAGCTAATAAAGATGTAAAAGCTCCAACAGAGCCAAAAGCTCTGCAAAAACCAGCCATCTAATTCATATGCAGATGCCTTTATGCTCTTTCATTAACATTTCATTTAGCTGCTCGCACATTTTCCTGCCACTCTCAAAGGGCGGCTGTTTTTCCTTTTTCAAAAAATATGATCTCTGAAAGACTGATTTAATAAAATGATCCGAGTCTGACTGAACTCCTCCCTTTTCCACCAGCTGAGGAGCAGTCGATCAGCACTGGGAATTCACACCTCATCACAGATCTGTAAGCAATGGTGAGCGCTGACGATTGAATGGGATTAAATTCCAGTCAGTGGTGATTATTATTGAATCAGCGAGAGATGATTTCACTCATTTCCTTTTTGCTTTAGCTGAGAAGTTCAGACATAAATAAACATCATCATCTGTCCGTCTTCTCTTTCAGTCACGTCAGTTTCACGCCCAATGAGGTACTGATATCCTAAATACAAAATAATTATGAGTAGAGGTGAGTGTGTGGCAAGAATCAGGAATACAGTCTTCTAAAATCAATAATATACTCAGACCAAACATAATCTTTATTTACTTCATTTGAGTATTTTCCAAAAGCAAATTACAAATAAATAGTCGGATATACAAGGCAGGGTCTCCAGAGAACTGGTCTATGATAACAGATACAGTTAAATATCTTTAAAATAAATTCTTTTTTACATTTTGCTTCATGTGCTGATGGCAGCTCCACGCACATGTATGTACAAGTCAAAGTCAAATCAGCCAGAGATTAGAAAGGCGTGACTCAGAATCACAAGAAAAGGCAGCAAGTGTCACATTGTGAGGGATGCTGGGAGCGTGCCTGTGCTGCGTACGGACGTGGATGAGTCTCACACTCGGTCATACTCGTACAAGATGACAAAGAAATATGCGAGAAAGGCATTACACTGGTGATGACGGTCCTGCAAAATTCATTTTAACCACATACACACACAGACACACAGACACACACACACACTTGCAAAGTCTGCCAATTCTTCAACCGGTGCACCTACGCACATTGAAAAAGCTTTATTTAAATCCTGTCTGTAATCAACTGCCTTATTTGGACAGGATTTCATATTGCACTATGATTTATCAAACATGACAATGATTACACAGTCATTTCATCAGTATTGTAATACAAGCAAGTGAATGTGCCTTTTGGTGCACACTATGGTCTGTGCAGCATTAACAAAAGTAGATTCTATCACTGTATGAAAATTTCAAAAGACTAAACAACAATGCATCTTTGTTTTTTTTAAAAATCTTTTAAATAAGTTTGGTTGGTGTATTATCCTAAAAAAAAAAAAGAAAAAGAAAAGGAGCAACCGTCTGACTGTTGATAATGTAAAGATAAAAAGTTATTAGACCAGATATGAGCTCAGCATTCTCACCAACCAGCTAGTCGCGTTTTTTGCCCTGGAATGACTTTGTGCTTTTGGAAACAAGATGTGCTGGTGCGAGAGACGTCCCACGAGCCTGGGAGTCGGAGTCGGACTGTGGGTGGGAAATAAAATAAACCATTCACAGAACTCAAAACATGTGAAGAGAACACAGAGAGAGAGAGAGAGAGAGAGAAAAAAAGAAGCTAACTGTCTCCTGACCTGCAGGAAAGACAACTTAAGAGAAGATTTAAGGAGGAACGTGGTAATTGTGGAGTTTTTGCGGATGAGCACGAAGCAACGAGGCTACGAACCCGTCTGCCTGACCTGAGCTTCTGCTGCGGCGCTCAGGCAAGAGTTCAACAGACAACATCAGCTATCACACTATCTGTTTCATAACTCACATCTGGAACAATAAAGACTTCAATAAAGAGGCCACGCAACTAGACAAAAAATGTAAAAGGCAGCAACAAACAGGGATCTTTTGTGTTCTTCTTCAATATTTCTCCATTTACGTTTTTTTTTTTTTTTTTTTTTTGGCTTGTCTGTGGTTACAAATTCAAGTCAAAGCTGTTTCCGTGGTGGAATCTGTTAATATGTGCACAATAAAGAGGGAAATTGCAACCCTGCTTTTCTGTTGATGGGGTAGAAGAAAAAAGGGGGGGGGGTTTATTGGGAGTGTTTCAGAGTCAACTGTTGGTCTGGTCTGTGCTTTGAGAATGAACAATGCTGTGCTGGTCTTGGTCATCATTTCCCACCGTACATTCTCTCTATGTCGCTCTGGTAATGTGTTTTCAGCTCTTTACGTTTGAGCTTGAACGCATCAGTCACTAATCCTGTCTCGGGGGTCCACGGGTCTGGACTCAGGCGGATCTTGCGAGGGATCTCAAACCTCTCCAGCTGGGCTGCAACAGAAGATCAAACATGAACTTGTAACTCTTAAAAAGAAAAGTTCCATCACTATAAAATCTGAAGCCTCCACATATCCAGAGCTCTTCCTACCTGTTAGAGCAGCCTCGGTGATGACTTTGAGGGCCAGCTCCTCCATGGCCTTACTGTTGCACAGCTCCTCAAATACGCCTCGGACACCGTACTGGTTAGCCAGGGCCAGGAAGTGCTTCTGATTGGGTACCACGAAGCCTATAACGTATGTCTCATCACTGCAGAATGAGAAGAGACGACAAAGAGATGGGTGTGACACAGCATACAAACACAGAGCAGTCTTGTGTGTGCATTCTAGCCCGCTGAATGTTTGGCCAAATATAGTCATCGACACAAACATGGGCAGTAAATTGAAGAGACAATTTAGCAGGTCTTCACAATGTGACACATTTGCACTTATAAGGATGCTGGAACAATACTGAAACTCAATGGAGCATGAAAAGATTACACTGAATACTGATAAACATGTCAGGCTGCAGTAAGATGTTCACATTTGTGGTCACGAAGGTCAGACGTGTTTGAGATTCTTTCCACCACCTTCAAAATGAGTCATGATGTAATGTATGTAGGTAGAAGCTATGATCTCCCTAAAAGTGCTTTCTTGTGTGCTGCAAGCAAAAGCAGTGAGGATATAAACTTTAGTGTTTGTCAAAGTGTGACACAATTTGGATTTAGACTTGTCACAATAATTATGTTATCGTACATAATTTTGTCCAATCCCAACCCCCAGACCCCTTGCATTATTGTGCTTTTATATTATCATTATATCAATGGTCTAAAATAATCTTCTAATGACAATAATGTTGTTTATCGTGACTATTACAATATATCGTCCAACAAAAGTAGTTATCGTGACAGGTCTATTGGTGTTTACTGTATAAGGCAACTATTCAATATTAAGATCAGATAAAGCTACACTGATTGATTGCTGAAGCCACTAGGGGGCTGTTTACACATCCAGCACTCACAGAAAAATGTTAGTGTTCATTTGATGATTTGTTTCTGACCTGCTAAATGGAAGTCTTAGTTTTAGCTTCTCTCTCTCTCATTTATTTATTTCAAGCTGCTGCTGTGAAGTTAATTAAACGGTAAATGTGTGATAAAGCTAAAACCAATTATGCTGGAGGATTAAAAAGCTTTGTAGAGCAGATCAGTTGGGTGATGTTTTAAAAGAAATGGTACAAGCATCTCCTTTCAGATTATATGTATTCATTTGGTTTATTGTTAATATCATAAAAACTAATTTGAGCATTAACATTATGAAGCAGCACAGGAAGAAACTAATATTGATTTGCTCCCCTTTTACAGCCATTGAAACTGAAAACAAGTGTTACACAGATGGCAAACATATAATACAGGCTGTATTTAAATAGCGTTTGCACCTGTTGCACTCAAACACACCTGTTGGCATAGGCGCAGATGTTGTCAATCAGTGGGCAGTTCTTCAACATGGCCTCCACCTTTCCCAGGGAGACATACTCTCCCGCCTGCAGCTTCACCAAGTCTTTCTTACGATCTGGAAACAGAGAGGAGACAGATGCTTGTAACTACGTGTGTGTCCATGTGCACTTTTACAATAGTAGATAGAGTGTGTACAGTCATATCTTCAAAAGAAAGGGAGGGGGGGAAAGACCAAACTGTGTATATCTGAGTGGTGTACATAAAAAGGCAAAAGTTGGGAGGTTCTGGCTGAAGTAGACAGGACTGTGTGGAGTCATTCTGGGAAGTGAGGTAAAAATCTGATTTGTTAAAAGATTCCTGCCAGACTGATGGATGGAAGTAGAGCAGAGGAGGTTTGATCTGGGAGAAATCCAAGAATGTGGGGCACAGTTGATAATTTGTGCTTTATCCAAACTGGGATGAGATTACCCAAAGTGGAAATCTGCGTCTCACTCACTCCTCCAACATCATCATCATCATCATCATTACTCTGATCCACGCCTCCTCACCAATTATCTTGAGGCACCCGTCCTCGTGAAACTCCCCGATGTCTCCCGTGCAGAACCACCGCTGGCCTTTCTCATCCACAAAGAAATCCTCTTGGTTTTTAGCCTCGTTCTTGTAGTATCCCATGGTGATGTTGGGTCCACCAATGAGAATCTCTCCTCTGGGATGCGGCTCGTCTGTGCTACGGTAACCGCCTGAAAGCAAGAGTTTTAACATCACTCCATTGCAACTGAAAAAAACAGCAATAAAAAACGTTTTTATTCTCCCTCAACATTATTTTGCCGAGATAAAAAGCTGACAGCGTGTTTACTTTAAACTCTATTTCTGCTGTGCAAGCCAAGCAGGTAATAAAGTCAACTTGATAAGTATTGAAATTTAACCGAGTGTATTAAAAATGATTTATGATCCCTTGTGTAAAAAGATGGAGAGTTGTACATGAGTGGAGAGGAAAGTGATATCCTTTCCTTACAAGGTTATGGACAGGCTACAGAGATCTCTCCTTTAATGCTGACATTCTCACTAGCCTGGGAAATGTTGAAAATACTGGCGGATGGATACTTGTGTGTGTGTATATGTGTGTGTGCATGAGATCTAACAAAGAAGAGCAAAAAGTACTAATGGATGTCCATGTGACTCTATCATCTTATCATGTACTGTGTGTGTGTGTGTGTGTGTGTGTGTGTGTGTGTGTGTGTGTGTGTGTGTGTGTGTGTGTGTGTGTGTGTGTGTGAGTGTGAGTGTGTGGCTCTTCTCCCAGTATCACTCACCCTCCACCCAGTCCTTGAGCTTGATCTCACAGCAAACCAGCGGCCCTCCCACTCTCCCAGTGCTGTAATCCCATACTGGAACAGACAAAACACACACACACGCATGCATGCAGATCAGAAAGCACGCTATCATCAAGGCATGAAATTTATTGCCATGGCAATACGACCCCACTTGCTCCCCTCGCCATGGAAACTCCATCCCAAAGGAATGTCCACAAACCAGTGTTTTCCTGGCTCGGATGACTGCAGCGGAGAGAGTGATGGACAGCGAGCCGCTCTGTTGGTTTAGTCTGCTTGGGAAAGGCTGGGAATATTTCCATTTTCTAACTAATGTGTTGGCAATGAGCGCCAATAGATAAGCTGTAAAGCTCAAAACAGATTACTGGCACAAGCAGTACCACCGCAGCTATGAGTGGCATTCTTTTACGTACATTATGTAGGGATTAATGAAATGATTTCCCTTTTTATGAGAAACTGGAGGACTGTCCGCAATTTTTATTTGATTTAAGAAAACGTGCACACATGTTCACATTCCCTTGTTTTGAGAGTTGAACGACGGGCCAGTAACTTGTGGCTAACCGGAGCCCTCAGAGTGCAAGGACTTGTTGCTCATGTTGATTTTTCCACACTATATCTCCCTTTTCAAATCAGAAACCCATTCCCTTCTCTGTTTACTATGACCCACTCACAATATATCTGCTAATCATTTTCCTCTCATCTATTTTCCCATCCCTGCTGCAAAATACTGGTTCCCTCACATCCTCCCATTGCTTTTATCTCAGCCTGTAGGTTGTGGAAACTCCATCTTTTTCTGTCTGAACTTCCCACAGTTGCATAATAATGTGCCATGTTTCCAGTTAGTGGTTCACTAGATGAAGCCAGATACTAATTTAGTTTTGATTAAATGGCTACGGCTGAATAATTATAAACAAACAAAAAGCTATAAACTGATTTTTCCTAGTAATTGCTGCCCTCTTATGTAAAGCAGTTGCAGATAAATAAGACATTAAATAAAAGTCTACAGTCATGCGTCAGTCATCAGGTCCTTAGTTTAGCATGTTGTATGCTGTATTTGAGTTTGAATCATTGCAGTTCAAGATGTCAGTAAACCAGCTCTAGTTAGCCATTGCTAGCAACACCAGTTGATAAAAATGCATTACACTGTAAGTACACATACAAACAGCGTAGCAACATGTCCTCAGATAGAAGTTGGACAGTGCTGCACGACTGATTTAATGTGACACAATTAAGATAGAAGTGCTAATAAACATTGTTACAACTTTCACACTATTGTTGCACAAGTCAGTCATCTTGGATTTTCAGATTGGGGCTAGTGAGGTTCTTACGACTTTCCGAGTCAGAAATCCGACTTCAGGATGCCTTCCACTGGACACTTCCAACTGGGAACTTGGAAATTCCGACTTCTGAGTACAAATGGAATGCACCATTAGTTTCTAATTAGCACTAAACACAAAGTGTAGATCAGGATGTTTCATGACAGTCCATCCAGCGGTTGTTTAGATATTTCAGTCTGGGCTAAAGCTGTGGACCAGCCACCATCATCCCTAGAGCCACACCACTAGCATGGCAACAGAGTCTAACTCTTTGATTCATAGAACTGTAGTTACATAAGTAACTGTGGTTTGGAGGTGAAGAGGTCGAGAGTGTTGCTGTGTCTCAAATCTCTTATTTCTGTATTTACACTTAATATTTTGCATCAATGTGTTGACGCTGAATATGGAAAAATTGAGTGCACTGTAAGTGGTAAAACGGTCAAGAAGTTGTGGGTGGACCTATTGACACCTTTCGCCTTCAATTGTCGCCATCTTGGCTATACCATTATACTGTTGTCATATAAGCCATGAGATGGCGAACGATAATGCGAATGTTAACACTAGCTTACTAATGCTAGCTTGCTAACTAGCAAATCGTAATTTCCAGTAAGTGTGCAACACTGTGTTTGATTTGAGACATTACCCTGTCAAAATTTGAGCACTACACAAGCATGTACATAGTGTACACAGTGTACTACACCTTTGGTACCATTGTACCAACAGAAGTATGTGATTTGAGACAGAGCGTATGTGACTGACAGCAGTTGAGTCTCAGTTACACGAGTGAAATGCATGATACAGCCTAGTGTTAGTGTCAGTGTATGTGTGATTTATTGGATATTTCTAAATATCCTTTTTGCAGTTTAATTTTTATGCTGTTGTATGACTCTCACGGTTGCTTACGCTCGCTAATTGTTCCAGCGCCGCAGGTCTCCGTCAGGCCGTATCCCTGACCCACTGGGCAACAGAAACACACGTTCATGAAGCGTTGCGTGGCAGCGGACAGCGGCGCTCCACCTGATAACAAGACCCTCATCTGACCGCCGAGGAGAGACCGAACTTTCCTGAAGACAAACCTAAGTGGGTAAATGGAGGCAGATTGTCAGGGGAACATCTGAGAATTACAAGCTCTACTGGTTGAAGAACTTCTAAAATCTCCTCTACATACTTGTCACATAGAGGTGTGCTGTATCCTTTGGCAAGCTGATCCAGTTTGTAGTTGTATGCCAGAATGAAGAGTGTTCGCTGGACACAGTTCATCTCCTCGACTTTTGTCATCACGTTCTTATAGATACGATCCATGATCTCCTACAAGGAAGGGGGACAGGGAATGAAGTGAGATAAAGAGATAAAGATATTTATAGAGTGAGACCTAATGAATTAATGACAGAAAGCAGTCAAACCAGTACAGAAAAAATAAGACTGAGGTGGAAGAAGCCAAAATGTAGCAAAAAAAGCTAAAATAAACACAGTGAAAGAGACAGAAAATGTATGAAGAATCTTCATACATTTTCTGTCTCTTTCTATCTTCATTGAAGATAAAATGAAAAATCTCATTCAGTACGCGCAGAACAGATCCTTTGCCATAACAACTCCTAATATGGCACCCAGCCAGAGCTGTGACACCTTCAAGTAGACCGTCTGATCTTAAGTACAGAGGCAAAGCACACATACTTGACGAGATCAGAGCCAATGATATGTTTAATATTTAGGGTTTGTTTGTTGTTAGTATAGTTTTTTTTAAAAGGGGATAGTAAAATTCAAAAGGGAATTGAAAGGAAGCTGAAATGAGGTCATGGCTATAGAGCTATTTACTATGACCCCATCTCAGTTGTCCATATAGTTGTTTTAAACACTATACATGCCTATTGTTTTATGTTTATATCTAAGTAGGTCAGAGATTATAAATCACTAAACACATAAACAGCAGAACAACTTTCTCTGCATTGACGTTCTCCCCAGAGGAACAAATTAGAACAGCGCGGAACATGTGTGTCTCTTTACAGTTCAGTTGCATAACAGCAAAGGCTGCCCAGCGGAACAACACAACAATTGACCTACAAAACCAGAGGAAATCCAACGCAGTCCACAAGGATGGATCTCTGGCTGGGTTCAATGAGAAACAAAACAGAACTCTAGCTTACTTGTTCCACTTGTTACAGCAAGTGGGGCCTGTGTATGAAACTACAGCTAATTAGTCTGAAATCTTTGGCCAAAAAAAAGCTCTTTTGCCAAACAGTGAGGTGTGGTATAAGGTGGAGTGGATATGATTTGTTAATGTATCAATTAGTTTTACAATTGCACAATTCTAAAACAAAATGCAACATTTAGCAAAACTGGAAAAAGATGAACTCACATTTAGTAATACAGACAGAAAAAACTTAAAACTTCAATCATCAACTTTTGGCCACTAGGGGGCTGAAAACAGTTGACAGGCACATCACATATCATTAGATTATGGCTAAAATGGTAGCAAACTATTGCCTACTACATCCAAACTAACTAAGAAAAAATATCTCTGTGGCTGTGGCCAATGCTAGGCATGTAAAGAATAATTGGTTTATTGGAGCTTTTCTGTTTGAAATTGCAGTGCAAGTTGATGACTGTGGCTCAATCATACCTCAAATGTGCTGTAAAAACAAAACCAAGCGCTCCCAGATATTAAAAAGCTGCCATTTGGCTGGCAATTCTGTGTTTTCAGCATTATGAGAGAGCTTTTCACTCCAGTCCACCCACGTTGATGCAATTACTTTGACTATTTAGCTCAGATGATAAACAGAGCTAAATAAATTTGGTGACAGGGACAGAAGGGCACTGGGAACCGGAATGCCAGTTAAACAAGTTGGTATTATTTTGTAGCCTGATTATAACCCAGTCAAGGGGGGTAGCGATGGTTGGGGAAACCCACTAACCAAGAACACGTCATTATTATCATCAAATTACCTTCAAAAAGCTGGACTCAGTGAAATAGAGGAAAGGGTACATACAAAAAAAACAATAAAAACCAGCTGGTCCCTGTGGGTGTGTACGCTCGCTGTGTGTGTGTGTGTGTGTGTGAAGCTAAGGCAGTGAGAGAGGAAGTCGACACAGGATTCATGCAGCAGCCTGTTGTCATATCACAGCAAACAATTTGTATGTGTGTGTGTGTATGTGTGTGTATGTTTGCATGAGTGTGTTTCGTGGGGATAACCACATGGGGCTTTCTCACGTTCCGTTTACAGCTGTGAATGGTTCCAGACACTGGGGCCCTCTGCCCTTTACGCTACGACCGCTGGGAGATGGGGGTGGGTGGGGATGTGGTGGCGGGGCTTTGCTCATTGTGAGAGAGCACGAGAACATACAGCGAGAAGGGCGTATTGTCTTGAACCAGTTGGTGTACGGCAATGGAATTGTAATTTGTTGAATGTCAAATTGTCAATGTCAAATTTCTCTGTATAATTCTTTGTATAATTCATTAAAGACACACATTACTCATCTTTGGGGTTTTGAAATGTTCATAGGTTTGAACAGTAGTCCTACACCATAGAGTTCATGCTTTCATTGGACAAGAGATTTTGTTTCAATTAATTTTTGTCAAAAAAAGAGCATCAAACTGGAAATCAACCTTGTGGTGTAGTCAAATATCTAAGGTATTCGTATTTAGAATGTGCTGACAGCACTTTAGCTTGGATTGTACTTGGATTATCCTATTATTATATTAAATATATACATGGCAAAGGCAAGAGGGCCAATGCAGGTCAGGTGCTGTATGTCAGTGCCTCACCACCTCAGGGCACTGGAAAGGCATGACAAATGACAGAGCTGTCCAGTCTTTACATGATGTTTTCAATTCTATGACATGGAGGACAGTATTGCCACTGAATTGTAGGTGTTCCACTGTTCCTATGCACTCACTATCAGCAATGTTCAAGCTATGCTTATGTGCCTTAAAGAGTTAAAGAGCATGATGTGGACACAGTCTTCCCAAAGCTGACAAAGCTCTTCAAAATTATAGCTTCATTGCCAGTGACAACACATCAGTCAAGTGATCATTCTCCAAATTAAAGCTGATCAAGATCCAGCTTGGGAACAGATGTGGAGAGGAAGGCTCTCAGATCTTCTTTTGTCCATTCAGAGGTTTGTCTCGATTTACCATAACAAGTTTATTAATATTAGAAAGTCATGGCCAAAAGAATTCTCCTTTTTATTTCACAGATCTTGCTTCCCTACCCTGACAGGACCAGCTTCATAGTTCCATATTTTTAAACATATTATATTACAGAGATGATTACAAAGTAAATGGCTAAGAAGTACATCCATTCAGAGCCTGTTTGTTGTCTCTTGCTGATATGTAATATGAATGCAGCAGCTCTATATTTCTTTTACCTCTGCACCTCTGACAGCATGAATACGCTGCAGAAGCAATGTAATAAATCTTCATTCAAAAAGTAGAGTGAACCAGTCACCTGAAATAACGAAGAACGAAACTCTTTTCAAATGTTGTTGACTGTCAGTGAAAACAATGAGCAAGCGAAACCCTCTGTAGAGCTGCAGAGTGGGGTGATCATTTTCGGCAGGTTTGTCACTATGAACAACCCTTTTCACACACACATTGTCAGTTGATCAATTGGTAATATAAGCATATTGATTATTACAGCTTTAATCCTTGAATATTTGAGTGCAATAATCTACACTGACACTGAAGGCCGTGTGAACACTGTATCAGAGAACATTAATGGTAACACCCTGACTGCAAACTTTTACTGATCAGCTCACACTGTATGTCCTACTTTTTCCCCCCTAAACTGGAAACTCCTTCTAAAACAAATAAAAGCACTTAAGAAGGGTGGGACGCCCGCTTTTGCTCGATTGTTGGAAAGTTGCCATAGACAACATAAATACGGCCTTGCTAGGTTTTGAGTAAAACCCATCTTGGCGTCATCGCTGCTGAACTGGATTAATCACTTCAAAGATGAGCAGAAATTGTCAATTTTATAATCTACCTTTTTAGCCCCTGGGTGTCTAACCGTCCAGTCTTTTCATTCTTAAGTGATACAGCAGCATAATCCAGTGATGTTAGGCAGAGAGTATTTACGTCACGGTCTGTGCAGAGGCTCAGCCAGCAGATCAAGGCCTGCTGGACTCTGTCAGTGCTAATCCACAGCTGGAGAACAAACAAAGACAGACTGAAATCTGATCTGCTGCCAGACGATCCCAAAGTCAAGCCAAGAGCATGTCTTGAAACATAGATTTAAGGGAGGGTGACTTAGTGTCTATGTTCAGGCAGTTTAATGCAGTATAGTGCTGTGCTGGGTGTAATGTCGTACCGGCACAGCTGCCATCAGAGTGGGCTGCAGGAGGCTGGTGTCTCCCTTGCTTCCCTTTTTGATCTTGGTTGACTATGGATGGGAAAAAGAAACATCACAATAATGATTAGACAATTCATATTTCCAGCTTCTAATTTGGATTTACAGTAGATTACAAATATTATTTCCAGCTCATTTTTTGCCCATCATTGGATTATTTACAATAAAAAATGCATTGATTTGATTTTACAAACACAATGATACATTTACTGCTGTTCAGTCAGATAGTGAGAAGGCTAAGATTATTTGTGCAAACTACATGTGAGCTCAATTGGAATAAAACCCCTGATGCTGACAGTAGTGTCACTTTCCATTTTAGCTAAACATACAGGGCTGGGCATTGACATTGACAGTTTTTGTTTGAATTATTTAAGTGAGACAACATTTTAAAACCAAAAGTCTAAAAATAATATAAAAGTTATGTTTTTATGCAAAGTTACTTCACAGTTTTCCATAAACAGATCTATGGACACACTCAAAGTATAGAGGTGCCATAACCTGCCCTAGCTATTTAATATGAATGTATTAAATAGCTAGGGCACTTTAGGCAATGTAATTTGCCAAAAGAGCTAATCTGGAGAAAAAAACTGCACAGAGTAGATCCAGTTTATGATGAAATACACAAAGATTCCTGTTTGAGTCTTGCTGTACCTGGTCAGCCAGAGTCTGAGGTGAGGAATAACCGATTCTGCAGCCATGAGCAACACATACAAGCTCTGCGCTCAGCTCCAGTACGTGGGCCAGAGGCAGGTAGCCAATGTAGGTGTCCTCCTCACTGTAGACACAAAGATATTCATTTACATACAGCTCTCATAGTAATCAGCATATACTCAGTCAAGCATCAGGTGTGATTCATTTCTACAGGCTAAATTAATTAATGTATCATGATCACTAGGATCATGAGTCATGTGATTGTAACGCATGTTTATGATTGTTGAGTACTGTGCAACAACAGATTAACATCATCAATTGGGTCCATCTTTTCCCTCGCTGGGAATACAAGTACTTAAAAATCATCCAAATTCTGGGAAATCACATTTAAATGGACGTGTTAGCATGGGCATACGGTTTTTACAAAGGAAAGCCGACTGTCTTAGTTAACCTCTGACCTGCATCTTTATCACCCTTACCCCCATCCTCCCTGATTTTTCCCTCCATCCTCCACTCCCACCCATCTGCATTTCCTCTCATCTCTGCCTCATTCCCCAGAGAGAGGGGGGTTGATTTTTATTTTACTGTAAACACTTCTGTTGCATGATGGTACTAACTGGCTGACTCATACCTCTGCACGTGCTCAGCTGACATGGAGGCGCCGACCAGGAAGTAAGATCAAGAGATCTTTTGGCATTTGTTCTTAAACATAGTGTTATCACACAACCTTATAACCTACAGCATATAGCCCCTGACAGCAGAGATGAGTTAAACAAGAGTGGGGAACAGCTGATAAGAAGAAGTTAATGTCCTCATTGTGATGTTATCTAACACGCTAAGGAGACTTTCTCATGCATGGATGGATTTATGCATATAGCATAGCACACTCCTCACTGTGGGCAAACAGTAATAGTAATGGATATGGAAAGGTAATGGTATATAAAAAATACAAAAATACGTCATTCTTGCCCTGAACTGAGTCATGGCAACAAGAAGCCCATATCAATCAGAGTTCCACCAATCAAATGGCTTGACCAAAGCACTTTACAATGCTTTTCTGCTGCTTACTCACACTCATACAGGGCAAAAATTGGCAGAAGCAATTTGGGGTTCAGTATCTCGCCCAAAGACACTTCAACATGTGGACAGAAGTAGTTGGGGATCGAACCGCCGACCTTTTCATTATTGGACAACCTGCTCTACCTCCTGAGCCACAGCCATCCCATGACTTTAGAGTTTAGAGAGGTTTAGAGGTGCGAGTAGGCAGCTTTCATTATTAAGCTAAATGTCTGTGGTTTCCAAATTGATTGTTTTGTTCAAGTCCCTTTTTAAAATATTTGAACTTATACATTGTCTATGTGAGTAGAGGAAGGTAGCTACAACCTAATTTCACTCTGTAATCTTGCATTATAATGTATAATGCCAATTTAAATGAACCTTGATATTTACCTCTGAGACATTAGAGTGGTATCAATCTTGTCTACTGTAAATCTTAGCAAAAAACCTAATAAGCATGTTTCCTAAAAAGTCTAACTATTCCTTTAATGACTACTCACATGTTAATGTTAATGTCAATGTGCTGCATGTGCTTACCACAGGTTGGGTATCCGCTCAGCCATTCCAGTAATGCCGGCGATAATGTTGCTATGGGAGATCATGACGCCCTTCGGAACACCTGTTGATCCGCTGGTGTACATGATGACCGCGATGTCTGAAGGCAGCGGCTGTTTACGCTCACGTGCTGCTGTATTATGAACAGAGACACACACGTGATGAACACTACAGAACCACATTATAGTAACGGCCTGCAGCATGACACTGTGATTCATGTATGTTTTTATATAGAAACTGAGCACACATACACACAAGAGAACACACACTAAATTTTAGTAGCCTTATACAAAAATGCAGCCATGTTTAAACACAGACACATTCTTGGAGTGAAAGTAATAGCTTCTGTCAAACTAATTATGAGTTGCACAAATGCGTGTGCGCAGGATAAAGAGAGACAAAAGAAGATGCCTGGGATGTCAAACGCCAAAGAAATATTTTACATTGTCTGTAATTGAAGAGAGACTGTGTAAAAGTTCAAACACAGGGATGGAAAATTGTCAGCTGTCATATTAAAAACAATCAGAGCCCTCTTGGCATAATGGAAAGTTTGTGTCTGACTGTGCTTGCCAAAAACACCATCTCCCCTCCTCTACTCATCTATCCTCTTTCGCTCCTCTTCCTCTCTCTCTTTCTCTCTTTTTCCCCTGTCTTTGCTCTTACAGCTATGTTTTCAACTATACTGGCTGAGAAGCAATCCTCTCCTTCTTCAACTGAACTGTATAAAATAACACATCCACAGTCATCGTCTTGTGCAAAAATGCATTCTTTAGTTGAGCCAAACTATTAAAAGGCTTGAGTGGTCTGACTTAGCTGAATAGTGTGTATCTTTATTCTAGTAGTCACTTGTAAATTAAGTGCTGGTGTTTTATCCCAGTACACAATGGTAAAGGGACTGTACTTGTATAGTGCTTTTCTTGTCCATTCACACATCATTGGTGCAGCCATTGGGAGCAATTTGGGGTTAAGTATTTTGACCGACTCTACCTCCTGAGCTACATCCACCCACTAACAAACCTCTGCCATGGCTCAGTGAGGAAACACTGAGAACCACACAGTTGGGATTTTGAACTAAAAAAAACTTGCAAGATACCCACTTAATATGATCAACTCAGACATTTGAAGCCTCATATTAGCTTTACACTGAATAATTACTAGTATGACTGAATTGTGTCTCCTATCTCTTCTACTGTGGTAGCTATGGAGGGATTGCTTCACAAAGTCAGTATAAAGTATAATGATATAGTATAATGATTACAACCCATAACTATAAACATATGAGTGTGTTTGTATTGTATTAAGATAGAACTGAACCCATGTAGGTTTACATGCTTGGAACTATGGATCCAGGGTTTGTTGTCAGTTTGTCATACATGCATGTATTTTACACATGAATAAAATGATGTTTTCCACCCCAAATATCATGGACATGCAGAGGCAGTTGGGTGACATACTCAGTCTGTGGTGTCCTTGGAGGTACACACATTTCAAGGCCAGGGTGTACTTGAAATGTATTAGTCCATACAATGTGTGTGAGGACAAAAGTGTTCTGAATGGTCAGTTGAAGACAGGAAGACAAGTCTGCCTTTACAAACAGCAACCAGATGGAATAATAATTGAAATGGGTATGGGGGCGTATACTTCAGACAGTCTTTCTTCAAAGGCATTCATGGTGTTGCCTTCATTTGTCACAAGAAAAGATGATGGACATAGTTGTATGAAGAATGAATTAAGAAAGATTACTTTCTGACATTTACACACCTGGGCAATCATTATGTGAAGTAAGTTGGCAATTACAAAAGCAGTTGGATTATATCCTTTCTTCCAATTCTGATGTTGGAAGGGTGGGGGAAGAAAGAGTTTCAGAAACCCTCCTACAAGCGCCATGGTGGATGCATTCTCTAATTTGTTTTGGCCTAGCCTCAACTCCCATGAATCCTGTTCCTCTTGTGTAGTGCGTCATTATCTGCCATTCGGAAAGGTTCAATCAAAACCAAACAAGGTGGTGGTGCATGTTTGAAATCACGTATAGAGACAGGGCTCAGAGTAATGAGACTCCTGCCTCCTGATCCCTCTCTCGGACCCCCACCGTCTTTAAACAAGAAACAAAACCAGTCAGTGGTTTGGCTATCTTTACTCGTCATGTGAAAAATGAGTCAGGTCTTTTTTTTTTTTCCCCTCTCTCTGTTCAGCATCGCGTGGAACACAGACAGAATTAGGACATCTGAGCACAGCGGGTAGGACAGAGGGAGCCATGAAGGGACAGAAAGGAGAGTAAAGTACATGACAGTCACGAAGGGAGGGCCTCTCGTCTTCCTTTTACTCGGATACAAGTCATGTAGGAGTGTGTGCTCTGAGAGTTGATGTCATGTGAAGTTAACAGCGCTGTGTGTAAACATGACCCTCGCCTATATCTTTGTGCTCCATCCTCCCTTTCTGAACTTCCTTCCCTCTTTATCGGCGCAGGACAGTACCAGCTTCTCTTGTTTTGGGTCAGTCGGTTCAAGGGGCCACATAAAGGATTTTTCCTTATCCATCCGATCTACTAACTGAATAAGCATCATATCGACCTTAATCTGACACAGATGTGAGCACTTCCTCATTCACATGACCTAATGGGACTGATACCAATCCTCCCCCACACCCTACCGCAAGGAAAACCCTACCATTTAGAGAGGGGCTATATCTGTTTTAAGATCAATCTTCATCTGCCTAACAGTCAGTCTTCATTTAACTTAGTTTGCTCAAGTACTCATAGTGGAGTTTCCAGTAAAGTATTGATGGGATGGAGTTAGTGTGGAGTTGTTCAGCACCTGAAACTCCCTCCATGGACACCTTTCCAACAATCTGACATTCACACCAATGATTGGCTAGGTGTGCCGAGGTGTGATATACCTTACATCCTCTCTACAGCTCTCTTGTTTCATTTTTCACACAACTACTTCTATCACTTTATCTTTATGAGTGCGAGCCTTTAAGGAGAGATTGTGCTCCGTTATCTATATTTGAGCAATAATTGCTTCCTGCCCCTCTTTATGACGACAAGCTTTTTGACCTGTCTTTCAGTGTGGCAATTCAAGTTCAGGTTCTCAAGTTTATTTGTTTTATGTAGCACTTTAAAAAGCAGGGGGGAAAAAAATGCTCTTGCGTCAAAGGGCTTCACAAAGGCTGGCATCTATAAGCATAAAAGGAGCAAAATGTAAAAGAAATCAGATAACAAATAAAACAGATTAAACAGAGTTAAAAGCCAGAGAATAAAAGTGAGTCTTAAAAGTATCAACAGACTCAGCCTGTCTAATGGCCTCTGGCAGGCTGTTCCAGAGCTGAGGGGCCACTACATAAAAAGGCCCCGTCCCAAGCCCTTTGTTTCCATGAACTGAGTACTGCCAACAATTTTAAGGTGTAGTAAGGGGTGAGAAGGGGGCAAGACCATGGAGGGATTTCTTAACAATTAGGAGAATCTTGAATATTATCCTGTAATGAACGTGGGAGTATGCAAGGATAGAAGGATTGGGGTGATGTGGTCTCGTCTCCTGTGCTGACCTCGTTAATAACCAGGCAGCACTGTTCTGGATCAGTTGTAGATAGGTAATGGTTTCTTGAGAGATGCCTAGCCAGGTACAGTAGTCCAGTATGCATGGATGATTCTTTCTAGGTCAGATGTTGAGAGAAATTGTCCGATTTTGGAGATGGTTCTGAGTTGGAATTCAGAACAGAAAACTTTTGTTTTAAATACCTGTTTTGTTGAATTATATTGCTTAATAATGAAACACCATAGTTATTAAGGGTTAGGGTTAGGGTTAGAGTTAGAGGGTTAGGGTTAGTTCTTGTGTGACACATATAGTGTGAAACTTCTTGAGGGGACTATATGATTATCTACAATGCAAGAATGCATGCATTTTCTTCATTTTTAGTCAAATGCCTTGGTTTTACCTTTGTTGGTCACTGGAATTATATTTGTGAGCGCGCGCACACACACACATATACACACACACACACACACACACACATGCACACACACACACACACACACACACACACACACACACACACACACACATGCACACACACACAGACACACACACACAGACACATACAGTATACATAAATACACATACCCATGATACGAAAGTTTTATAGAACAAATAAAATGCTACAATTTCTCTTTCTTTTAACCAGATGGATTAAGACACAAACATACACACAGCATACCATTCTCTGGCTTGAGTCCCAGCTTCTGGACAGCAGCCATGTTGTGCACACTGATGCCACGTGGATATCCGGGCCATGAGGTTGGTGTGCTGTCCACGACTATGATATGCTGCAGCCTCGGAACTTCAATTAGGATAGGCTGACAGACAGACACACATGCACGCACACACACACACACACACACACAGTAAGTGCACAAAAGTGTGTGTATATATCAGCACATGATGGAAACCAGGTTTCTTTTAAAACTAACTGCAAATCCCATGCACACCATCCCTCATTAATATCTGGGCTACAGGAGGATTAAGAGGGGATGTGTGACAATGAGCAGAGGGACTGTGTTTATACCACCTTGATAAAAGCAGACACGGAATACCAGAGCACCATTTTTCTTTGGGCCTTAACATCTGCATGTGCACTTCTTATTCTTATGTCTCTATGGTGACAAACCGCTCTTCTCCTCCTCAATTGCACTGCCTCCAATGAGTCACAATCTCAGATTCCCCATGATCACTGACTGCAGACATTTATTAATCATTCAATTTCCAGTGTGTGTACATGTGTGTGTGGGAGAGAAAGTGAACATGTTCTAACCTTGAGTTTGGTCTCCAGGAGCTCTCTGCTGGTGATGATGTGGGTAACCTGAGCCTCATTCAGACCATGAACAATGGCTGGACCCCCCAGTGTGGAGTAGAGGGTGACCACTGCAACACACAAACAGAAAAGAAACCCCACTATTATCAAAAATGAACCCTAAATATTCTAAGACAAATAAAACTGATTAACTGGACAGTATATTTTCCCTTCACTGTATTTACACATGTCCTATGTGTATGTGCTACAGAGCTTTGGTCCCTTTATTGATGGATGTTAAAATGATATTTATAAATCATTTTTAAGATTTTCATGAGAAAACCTCCATCTTTTATACTATACAAGTTCAGCATTTTGTAATTATCTCTCTATGCAGTAGTTTTCATTGTTAATGGTGGAGTCCGCCATTCCCACGCTGGATTCAAATTGCCTTCACACGCAAGGGATTCACAGGAAACCATGCAGCATATAATCCATTTGTAATTGCATATCTAATAATATCTACTTTATTGTTTACTTGCCTAAATGTATCAGAGCTGTATTGAATTATTGTTCATGCAAACCGAACATTTCCTACTGCTGCTGCTTCACATTAAAAAGCAGCCACAGGGAACGCAATGTATTGGTCACAGAGGATAGCGCTCACCGAAAAGAGGCCTACACAACACGATAACACTCACTTCGACTGTTTTTTAAATTTTTTACAGCAGGTTGGTTTTAACAATTGCACAGAGTAATAGAACAAAACGTCCAAGCAACAGGCTGCACGCCACCAACTCCCCAGCAAGGTAATCAGCTTTACACTGCTGCCCTGCTGTTGTGTTGAAAACTAAGCGTGCAGCATTAAATTGTAATGCGGTTCCGATCACTGTCTGACTGAATCCTTTATGTCGGTTTGGCTACACTGTAAATGGATACACCAGTTCTTCTGTTGTGTTTGCTGAAAAAATAGCACAGTGAATGTTTGCTGTGGTTTTAAACTGCTCTTACTATTCTCACCACAAACCACAAGCATCTCCAAATTCAAATATTAAGGATTATGAGTTTAAAAGGCTACTTTCTCTTGGTCAGTTCAGACTTGCTTATGAAGAATAAAGAATTAGACTACTCTGATATTGCTGTTTTTTTTTCTCATGCCGTTGTACATTTTCTGGGCTGCAACCAGCATTTCAAAAAGAGATATACTGTAAATCACTGGGAACGGGTAAAATATGGACTAAATGAGGAATCGGGCTTCATGGGAAAGCACTGGTCACTGGTTATAAATTATATTTTTTGGAATTTAGTACCATATCCCTCCTCTGTGATCTGGCTCACTGTCCAGAATATCAGCCTGTAGTGTCAGCCAATGTCAAGAGGAGTCTCTAACTAAGTAAGGCTAAACTATGCCTTATGGTGATATCATTACAGTAGTGGCTATTCCAGTATGAAAAAAGTTATTTTCTAATGTGAAATAGGCTCTTCACTTGAAGGCTGGTGTCAGTAAATTAACTGGCTTAGAGTTAATAGATAGAAAAAAAGGAACTTCTGCTCACATGTATCTATGTAATAAATATGCAATAACCTCATGTACAATGTTTATTTCCCTTTTTTAAATGCTCAGTTTTTTGTTGCAGTAACTGTTTATGTGTCGACTGTATTTATGATACGTTTTAAAGCTGCACTTCGTGGTATTGTTTGTGTGTGTGTGTGTGTGTGTGTGTGTGTGTGTGTGTGTGTGTGTGTTTGTGTGAGTGTGTGTGTGTGTATACATTCATCATATAGATAGTGAAGCACGTGTGAAGAGGGACAATGTACGTGCACTGTCTACACAGCACAGCGGTTGTGCTTTGGCCCCTCCCATACCGGTGACCTCATCAGGCACCTCCAGAGGCCTCGGCAGAGCCTCGCGGCCAATGGGGCGCAAGCTCTCACTGCTTGATAAGCACTCTTTGGGGGATATAAACAGTATTGGTATGTGAGGGGGTGTGTGTGTGTTATGACTAAGTGCATGTATCTGACGGAGTGTTTGGTATGTGTGCTTGCATACATGCGTCCACTTGGGAGCGTCAGCAGTTAGAGCTGTTAAGAGTTAATGTTTGAATCCTTTTTTTTGTGTCATCCCCATCTGATGTGATGAATATGATACAGTTTGATAAGATGACATCATTATCATAAGAAAATAATTACACATTATGCCAAACTGTGTTTTCTTTGGGAACGTCTTTACAATACTGGCCAAAAGGAGACGGACTCCACATACTTTTCTGTGTAGTTTTAGTAATTGGCTGTTTTTCATGGTTTGGCCTAGGTCAATTAATACAAATATAGGGAGGCCTTAGTGTTAGTATACAATAGTGGGCTTCCATTGTTTTTGAAGCAGCTCGGGGAAGACCCTTTTCTGTCTCATCATGACTGTTGGAGCTATTTTTATGTTGGTTTAAAATGACATTTACACAATTTGCTGATTTATTGAGGTGATGTAATTTTTTTGTTTTGGCTTATGAAATGACGTCAACTTATTTCTGGGTGGGGGGGGACTGTGTCTGGGTCTTCTCCAGCAAACATGTAGACCTCATGTTAGACTTAGAAAGGTTTTTTGTTTGTTTGTTTTATTTGTTAAAAGTGAGAAAAATCGGGCCAAATAAAAGGCAACAGAATGGCAGCTGTAATATTGATTTGGATTGTCTAACATGAGAGTCTAGGAGCTGAACCCTGTCAAAGTGGCACAGTTTAAAAGGGCTGCATTTATATAGTTTAAAAGAACCCAAACACGACAATGACAGTAGTCTTCTTGGCGTGGAAGAACTTAACAGGCCCTCCATGACGCTTTTGAGGCCTATTTGAAGCAACTTCCTGCAGCCAGGTTCCAAAGTCTTAGCAGCATGACTTGGGAATACAAAATATGGGTGTAATTCCCAGGTGTCCATATACTTTGGCTATGTAGTGTACACGCATGGAAAGATTCAGTATGACGCTATAGTTCAATATGATACAGTACTGTACATGTACAGCTTATCTGTACTGAGTGTGCGTATGTGCGTGTGTGTGTGTGCGTGTGCGTGTGTGTGCGTACATTGCAGTTGTGCAGAGATCAACAGTAGCAAACAGCTTTCAGGTCAACACCCCTATTCCCCAGCTGCACATAACATGGACAGAGGAAGAGAAAAGGAATTAGAAGGAAGAGAAGGAGTGAAAGGTGAGACAAGGAAACAACAATGAGTGAGAGAGGGGTGATGGGCTCATACATAGTAACCCTGTACTGAGTGTCCCTACACTGACACAGACACAAGGGTTTATGGGACAGGGCTTAGTGACATCACATGCTTGCGTCATGGAGGTCCAATACTTCCTGCTCTGCGACAGTGTGTGTGTGGATGAGGGCCATGACACCTCCAGCCGTGAGATCTAAACATGAGATCGGGCCCCAGAGTGACATGCACGAACACACTGTACTCTTTACAACTTATTTTAATACAGAAAATCTAGAAGTAGCATATGTAGACAAATTCACATCCCTATAATTTGACTTTTTAAGATATCCCGCTTCAATAAAAGACGTCTTTAAAAAGGCCCAGAGAGTCAAATTTTCCTCAGCCAAACAGAGTACCATAAAATCCTTCACCTGACATTATGGCATAAAACACAGTCAAAACTTGGAGTTATTAGGTTTTCATGTGTCCACAGCATTATTTTGAGAATGAATGTAATTGCTGCTCATTGAATCCCATTTTAATTGATGTACTATATTGTTACAAATGCAGAGAACTCAGAAATAATGAGCATGTTTGCCTTCTGACAAAGAGCCAATATACAATGTACACACACACACACACACACACACACACACACACATACATACATACACACACACACACACACACAGTGTTTGAGTTCACTGGGGGCCTTTGGCTGACTCCTTGATGCCTCTGTCAACATCAGATGCTCACGTAGACTCTCTCACCCCTCCTCTGACGCCATCAGCCCTCACTTCTCTCTCTTTCTCTCTTTCCTCCCCTCTGTCTCTTCCTCCGTCTCTCTTTCCAACCTTTAACTCCTCTCTACCCCCCGCATTATGTTTTATCCGCAGCCCCCGGGCTTTCCACTGTCCCACTGTTTGTGTTCGCAAGAGAGAAAGATGCATTATAAAAATGCTTTATTGGCTTGTACTCTGAGCATATTTCCAAAACATGACAGTTTAATGGAGCACAAACTAAAGCACACGGATAAAATGAAGGGTCCTTTAAGGACAATCAAAAAGATTTAATGAGCTTAAAGTGCTGTGGTGAATGCTCATATTAGAGACAGCGCTCTTTGGTACAGAACATACTGAAGAGTAAATCAGTATTTAATCTCTCAAGGCAGAAATATGCTGCTGCATTGCTTACTATAGGTTGAAAGTGCAATTAATGTGAGGATTTTAAACCTACTCTATTGTTTTCATTGTTGGCTTTAACACAAACACATATCATTTCATAGAGGTGTCATATAGACTAATGATCACAATACTTCTCTGTAACACTGTAACTAGCTAAAGCAGTGTTATTATAATAAGCTAATGATAAATTATTCACCTGAACTTATTCAGCTAAGCAATTATTCTGACAAGTACAGTACAGCTTATATTTCTCATCAGTTTCTACATCAGGAAAAACAATGGCTACTGTGATACAAGCTGAAAAGACCCTTTTGGTATAATCAATGAACATGTACATAACAATGTAGAAATTTAAAAAAGTACTATTATTATTATAATGATATTGTTATTATATTCCAGTTATTCCAGTCTGTTTCCATGATAAGAAAGTGAAACGGATAGAGAGGAGAAAGAATTGGAACACTTATGTAACAGCAAAGCAGAAGGGACAAATTGACCTTCTCAGCTGGGCTCTGTGTTTTACAAGTTGTCCACTGCAACCACTAAACATGTGTGCACACACACAAACAGAAAAGGCTATAAATCAGCCTAATACTGACACATTTGGAAGATGCTCAGTGGGAACGAGCCAACTGAAGAGAACACACAGTCGCCTTTAAAGTGCCAGTGCAGAACAATCTAAACTGGAGTACAGTATAGTGTAAAGTTGTAGTTGTTGTCATTAATGTAGATTAAGGGTGTGATTTTAGGACTAAACGTCAACAGTTATCCCTGTGGCTCTGTGAGGTTGTACTTGAGCCTATCATTGCTTCAAGCTAAATGCTAATGTCAGCATGCTAGCATACAGTGACAATGGTAACATGCTGATGTTTAGCAGATGTAATATTTACCATGCACTAAGTTTAGCGTGTTAGCATGCCAACATTGGCTAATTAACACTACACATAAAGGGAATGCCATTAGTTGTATAGATACTTAACTGTAAACCAAAGTTCTGGATCAAGTGAAAACTTTCAACTAAGGATGGCGCTGGAATGATGAAAAGTTCAGGGTTCACCAAAGTGATTAGAAATCATTCAGTGGGGTACATCAATATCTGTACCATGCTAATGTGTCCAATGGTGAAAAATGCAATCTGGGGATTTTGTTATCAGTATCAGTGGTGATCCAGAATGAAAATCTGCAGAATTCTGTTGGTTTTTTTGCTTGTCATGTCATAGACAATATTAATTTAAGATAACACAGATTGATTTCTAGTGAATTAGAGCTCTGCCACCGGAAATAAAAACAGTTTTTGCCCACTGATGTCAAAACACAGCTACTATGACTCACAGATAGTGAAATGTGGTTTTATATGTCATTTGATTAGGTGAACTTTTGTAAATGCCTCTGACTACATTATGAGTGAACATTAGTAACTGTTTTACAGGAAGAGAACATTACAAGACATAATGATGTAAAAATACTGATTTCATATTTGACATGCCATATTTGGTAAATATTGGTGATAAATAAGTAATTAACACAGATATAGAGGATTAAAATGGGTTAAAAGTCATTTTCATTTCACTAGGTCTTAACATTTTGAGTTTTACAAGCAGCATCTTTATTGGTGGAAAATCTGCTGATAATCTGCAGAATTGTCGTCTGAATTCTGTGGACCATGAATGTCTGTATAAAATGTAATAGCAAATGATGAAATAGTTGAGATATTTCAGGTCGTACCAAAGTGGTAGACCGACTGAAAACTGACCAAACTGCTAAACTTAATTAAGTTTTTTAAATTGAAAAAAAAATTGAACAGAGCTGAAACAGTTACAGTAACATGTCACATGCACTTGCAAAGTATGAAAGGCTTGACACTGATTTTTCAACTTGATATAACCTGCTTTCAATCCTGTTTTTGTAATAGAAATTAAGATACTTTCCATTTTCAGTCTTTCATCATTATCTCATCTACCTCTATCCTGTTGTTGAAATGCTTACACACAACTTACATGGGAAGTTGTACATGAAGCAGGCCTGGGCAGCGATGATCCACTCAGCTCGCGTCTCACAGAAGATGGCGATGTTGTTCTTCGGTCTCTGCCCCAGTGATGCCAGACCGCTGCCCAGCTGGGACGCTGCAGAGAGGGTCTCCTCATAAGCCAGCCAGTGGTACTCACCCAGAACCACCTGTAAAGTTGGAAGAAGATGAGTTAGAAATTAGAAGAAGTATTATATTATCTACTAGTGTTACAGTTGAGGATAACTCAGTTTATTGTGTGCTGGAGGGAACATATTTTCTTATTTTTTAACCAAAAGGAACACTATGAACACTGTGAGTCACATGCTTGGCCTGCTTCGTATTAAAAAGTCACACAGACGGGAGCAACACCGCTATTTCCTCATCTGCTGTGTCTCATGCTATGGCATCTCATGTTCATCATCAGCATGAGAAGATAAACACGGGCTTCTGGATATACTCTGCAACACTCATACACTGATGACATATAAAACCACAGACACACACACACACACACACACACTCATAGTGGCTTCCTGGACATGCATCTGTGAGGTTATAGTGGCTTCTAATGGTTAATAAGTGGTAGTGCACGCAGGAAGACATACGAAGGCATACAGTGATGATGACTGTACAATATGGTGTTCCACTGGTTGGAAACAATGGTTAAGAGCCAAACAGTTAGGACATGTTTTCTTGCAGTAATACCTGTTTCAACAGTGGGGTTTAAATGGATTAGAAGGATCAGGCTTTTGGGATTAGTGTGGTATCAAAGTTGGTTAATTCCAGACTGTGCATACCCCAAACATACCTATAGGATTGCCTCAAAGTGTTCTGCTTGGGTAAATTGTGAGGTATGTTTATTGAGAGAATCTGTGAATGCAGTTTGTATGAATAAGCATATTTTCTAAAAGCAAGCTAAATGCTAGTGGGTTATATGTGAGCACCAAAACTGCCTTGAAACTGTCCTCCTTTCTTTTAGCCACATTTTTATTTCCTTTCCACCCGTGACTGCTGTCTCTTTTCATTCCATATTCCCACTTCTGCCTCCTCTCTGGACATTTGTAAGGTCAAAAGAATTCAGGGTGTCTAGAAGACTAACAAAGTTGTCTGCCAAAAGGAAGTAAAAAAAAAAAAGATTGTCACTTTAAATATATTACAAGTGGTTTGTCTAGACGGCTGGTTTAAAAAAAACATTTGGAGGTTAGTTATAATAAGAAATGCTGACAATTTGAAACAATCCTTATTTTCATTTTCTGCATGATGTGACGAAGGCAGGAAAACAATTCAATATCTGTCAAAAGCAGCTTTCACTTCTCTACACCTCACACTCTCTGTCTGTACTCATTATCTTTTCACAGCTTTTCAAGCTTTGGCACCTTTTCTCCTTTTCTCCTTCACACTCTATTCCCTAAACTCTTTCTTCCTTTTCTATCCTTTGTGAAACTTCTTTATATCGATCACCTCCACTGTCAAACCTGGATATGCAATCTCTTATTCTGTCACGTTTCCATTAATCCTGCCTCATACCTTGCACACACAAGTTAAAGAATAAATCTGGTAATAGTCTTTGTTTCTTATGATTAGCAAATCTAATAAAAAAAGGTGTAAGTGAAAGTGTGTGCAGCCAAAGCCTGAGCTTCATTATTGTCCAATACCTATTAAAAACACATCAGTGAGGCACAGTCTGCGCTGGATGACATGTTCCTTCATTTCCCTGATCATAAGCAGTCCAGTATATTGAGAGTTGATCCTACATATACCATCCTGCTGCTTTGAGTCCTATTTGAGTACATTTAGCTAAAAACTACAGTACCCGCCTATTTTAGGAAACTATTTAGCCTTTAAAACAATGAAAGTATATTTGTGACTTGTTTTTAAAGATTCAGGTCACAGACAGACTGGGATGTGAGAAACCCCATTCCTAACTACAATGTTGGCTTTGGTCTTTTCATGCTATTTACTGACAATAAAAAAGTATAGAATCACCAACTTCCAAGGTCCCAATGACTCCCAATGACTTTTATCCCATGGAGCCATACTGAAGGATTTATATTGGTGATAATTTAGTGATATCTATACTGTATGTGCTGTATGTGGGAGATGAAACCTCTTTAATTAGAATAATCATTCTTATACTGTGCATTGTAATTAGTACAATTACTAGTGAATTAAAAATAATGAAATTACAGTATCATTTACTTGCTGGGGAAAACAATCCACCTCAGCTAAAACATGCTTCCTTTTTTCTTTCCTTCCTCCCTCATACCACTTTTAACTCCATTCCTACATACTGTATGGTCATTCACACAATCTCATTTCTAATTTTTGAACATGCCTGAACAACTGCTTATACAAAAGTGAATTAATTTATATATTTCTACTAAGGATATTGTTATGTCTTATAATGGACAGTAATTTATTAATGTTTTGTGTTAAAGCATGGCTGCTGTTATTTTGTAATTACTATTAAAATATTATAGATATTGCATTTTTTAATGTATCGCTTATGTTGTGTTTAATGCTCTTTATTCATTCTATATTCATTTTTATGTGATTTTTTTCACTTGCTGTAATCTTCCACTTCCATACTGCATCACTCTTTACCTTCTTGAACACCTTCCCGTTGCTCTGTTGCTCATCCTCCTCGCTGATCACCTCCCTTGTTCCAAGACAGTCTCTTTTTGGGAACCTCTTGGCTGCGTACTCAAACATCTTATCCAGTGTGTCCACTCCCGGGTGCAGCGATGTCACCAGCTTCTTGGTGGAGCTCACCGCCCTGTAGGGTCCCTCGGGACGTCCCTGCACCGAGCGGGCCTTCGCTCTCTTGGCGCGCTCCTCCTCGGAACCGTAGTAGAACCCGTGAGGTGGGGAGACCCAACAGACGATGTAGGAGGGCAGGAAGGTGATGAAGGTGTAGATCCACACCATGAGGTGGAAGAGGAGCAGCAGCATGACGTTCAGATCCTCCTTCAGCTTCATCCTGGTAAAGCTGTGAAGTAGATGAAGAGTTGTGTGGAGAGAGTGTGGAGGAAGACAAGAGTTTCTGCTCCTGTGGTTGAAGTCTGTCCCTCTTTTCTTCAGTCTCCCACTCCTTTTTCCTTCTGTGTTTCTCAGAGGTCTTGACTCCACACTTGTCCTTGCTTGGACTCCCTGGTAATAAAAATGGCCTCTGGTCCTACGCCTGTGTCTGACTACGCCTGGGAAATGAAAAGAAAGAAGTGACATCAATCCTTTATATTGTTAAAATAGCTTCAAAATTAGACCATGTCCATATTTATAACGATCCTGCTGCCTTCCAGTACAAGAAAATCAACTCATTCAGAAACTGAAACAAAACAATAAGTCACATGTTTTTAAGCATTCAAAAAAGCAGAAGAGAAATTTTGCTTTTGGAAAACCATGATGTGACAAACACAGTGGCTCTGTATTTCTTTTTAATGTTCCATCCACTCCCTGCAACTTTATCCAGCACTTACCACAAAAACACAGCACAACCAAAAAAGAAGAAAGGAAAGAAAGCAGAGATGGAAGAAGAAAGAGTGACAAAGAAGAAAGATTTGAGATGTGAGGAAAGTAAAACAGAACGTGAAAAAAAATGAGATGGAAAAAAGCTGTCGCTAACAGACGTGAGTGTGTGTGACAGGATACAAGCCACTAGACAGAAGGATACAAGCCACTAGACAGAAGGGGATGGCCAAGAAAGGAGCGGATAAGTAGCAGCTCCAGTGTGTGTACTGCCAGGTAGCAGATCCACGTGCCACACTGTGCCCATTAAACTTGATGACATAAGATGTAAAGTGTGTATTGGGCTTTACTCTGCTGGACTGTCTGTCACACATTTCCTCTGAGAGAAAGGTGTGTGAATTTTTCAAACACATCTCCTGTTACCTGCCACTTTCAATTATAACAATGTCTTTGGTAACATGGAAACTGGCTCAGAAGTTATAGGGTGTTGATGGAGGCTGGGACAGTAGTGTATGTACTGTGGGTGCTGGAGAAGTTTGGGAACTGTCCAGAGTTCTGAACAGAGATCAGTGTTTAGGTTAGATCATCACCACGGCTGAGAGGCTTCTTATCATCACTAGCTCTCTATAGTATATAGAAATATATGTATGCAAACTCTAATCTTAGTCTTCAAGATTAATTACGCAACATTATTACTTACTTCTTGTCAGATACCAAAACAGTTTTGTTTAAAACCTTAATGTAGATGTAGATGTATAAACATGCATTTCTATAAAACCTTTTCTTTTGTTAATATAAGTAGCTATGCAATCATTTTAGCTGAGTGTAAATGTTTGGTTTGAAACAAAAAGGCTACATGGTGGACTCTATTTTAACATCAGCAAATGATAATCAACTGAGAGAACTCCATCTGCCCCATGAAGAACATGGAATGCAATATAAAAGCTTCAGAAAAAGATAAATAAGTGAACCTAAAATAGTGTGAGATATATGCAAAATTCTGACTTCAGACAGCTGACAATTCATAGACAGTTTCCAATGGTAGAGCTGGTATGATATATACATAGTTTCAGTTAGATCACTAGTGAAAAATGGTAGTAACCATTATATCAAATACATTAGTGCATATTTCTCTTGCTAGCTCACTCCTGATTACCTTTGTCTGATTAGTGCAATATGGACATGTGGTAATATGTTATTGGCTGTGGTAACTATGTTCACTCTAATTATAAAGCAAGAGGCGGAAACAATTAGTTGATTGATTGGTTAGCAGTAGCTATTGTCAACTATTCTGATAATTGCTTTATTGGTCATTTTTAAAGCAATTTGCCATCACATCATTTCCCAGTTCAGCCCAGTCATTTGTGAGAATTTGCTTCTTTTCTTGGTCTTTTGTGATAGTTAATTGAATACTGTTGGATTTTGAACTGTTGGTTGAACAAACCAGGCAATTTGAAGACATCCTCTGTGATGGTCATTGGTCACTTTTTCCAGATGTTTTATAGTCCAAAAAAGTAGTTGATTAATGGAAAGAACGAGATGAATTGAATTGATGATAAATAACTTGCAGCTCTATATAGATTCCACATGATCTAACAGAATGTAACAGAGTTCTTACACAGTCATCTGAGGCCACCAGTGTGAGAAACAACCTGATGTGTACTGACATTTCTGTTCAGTCCCTCATCAACTGTTGTGTTGTTATCGTGCAGCAAAGAAAAACAAAACAAACAAACAAAACATATGCACAGTCTGAAGTCTCCCATCAGTCTATTTTAGCAGCATCAATTCATTATTCATATGAGGGAGAGGCTCATCTTGCTCCACTGAAGCACCACATCCTTCCCCTATGCCTCCAAAAACTGACCATACACACACGCACGCACACACAAACACACACACACACACACACACACACACCCTTTTGAGACTCATCAATAAATCAAAGATTCTACCAACAGCGCTCTCCCAGACTACCATCTGCTCCCTGTGGGATGTTGGCTTCTTTCTCTACAGCGCTGTTGTTGTGCTGGTGTCTCGTTACTTAGCCAGGGCGCCTCACATTCGTCACACGGCACTTATACAGCTTATCGAAACGGATGTTTTACCCCCGAAGCCTGCTGTCCTCCACTGTTTTGCTTACTGCTTTGACTTTTTCTTGTCTTTCTCCTTTTTTATGCGACGGGAAGTCAAGGTCGATGACACGAAGGCCACAGCGGAGTACTGAGATAAACAAACTATCAGGCTGGAGAGAAAAGAATCAACAGAGCAGGATGCTGGCAGGCTTCAACTTCTTCTACTGAGATTTGAACTGTGGTTTTAGAGCATGAAAGCTTTAAATGCACTCAATTTTCAATATCCAGTAGAGGTTATAATGTGATAATAAGCTCAGCGACTGGGTTTCTCAACTATTCATTTTCTTATGTGAACTGTTATGGCATAGAGTTAGGGTTAGGGTTCAGTTTTGTGTCACCAGACTCTGCATAGTTACAAGTAGAACTGCTCAAACTGATTTTCCACCACTGTATCCCAATTCCCCCTACAAAGACCACTTATGATGTCATTCATCTTAGTGTTATTGTGTCCTGTTCTAACTAAAATGTTAAGTGACAAGATCTTGACTTGAAAAATATAGGACAGCCTAGTAGCAGGGTCTGGAATGCCTCAGACCACACCTAGGTTCACTAATGGGTGTGTTCTGTAACCACATCTGTCAATTGCTTTATGAAGAACTGAGTCATTGTTTAAATAGTGAATCATGCTGATCACAATTCCCATGGCACCAAAACCCCTAAAGTTTACAATTATCTCAAACTGAGAGAGAAAATATGAAAAACTTCACATTTTACATGCTGGAACCATTAAATGGCTTTTCCTCTTAATGAATGTCTTAAACAAATAATCCGTTTATCAGTCTTGATTAACTCTCTGTTGAATAATCGTATAATCATTTAAGTGCTACGCCTGATGAAATGACACAACGTTAGGGAGTGCTATTGTGTGCAGAGCCCGGGTACGATAAGTATGATTACTACAGAGCAGAGAGATAAGGTAAAGCAGTCACAGATGAGAGAGGACATTTACATTTTGACCTACATTTACATGAAAGGCATTTGTATATTAATGCAGACACTGGGTCTCCTGTAACCAAACTGTGTTGCTAAATGTGCAGCCGCATGCATTTGTGTGAGTAGAGCAGCAATCATAAGTCACCTGCAATATCTTCCATCCACTTACCAACCACAAGAAACAAGTCCAGCCCCCTAGTGGTTTCCTGAATAACAGGCTGAGTCCGGATCTTCCTGAAATATCACTACGAAACCTGGTTTACGAGTCCAACTCCTCTCTGCCTCTGAAAAAAGATCGAGAACTTCATTTCCTTACCCTGCAACACACAGGAAAGCTTGACTAATCTACCTGTGAGAAATAGTTAGCTGCAATATGTAGTAGTTGCTCAATTGGCAGCTTTATAGGAAAAGAAGGCGCTTTGCAGGCAGCCTCCACTTACTGGATTAATTGAGCAATATTGTGACATGGTCTACGTAGTGGTGGGGTGAGCAGGGATGTGTGTGCGTGTGTGTCTGTCTTTGTGTGTGTGTGTGTGTGAGCGAATCATTGCTTCCTCAAGAGATTGTGTGAATGGGGTCTTTTGTGTGCAGACGTCACCATGCCTTGGCCCACTCAGCTAAGCAGGCAGGCTGAAGTCTTGCAGAAACTTCAACGTGGCCATTGTGGCGAAACGATGCACCAGCACACGACAGGGTCCTAAGGGTCAAACTATGCATGTGTGTGTGTATGTGTGTGTGTGTGTGTGTGTGAGAGAGAGAGAGAAAAGAAACAGGAGATGTATATGGCGTGTTTGTGTGTGTGGGTGCAAGTGCCCATTTGAATTGATGACGTAATCAAAAAGCTTGCAAAAGAAGTAAGAAGTTTTCAGTGTGATTTCACTAAGAGAGTGAAAGCAGAAAACAATTGGTTGGATTATGTGGATCAGACTGCAGCTTTTCTCTGCTACCATGTGCAGATGGTGACATAAAGTGCTAGCAAACATGCCAGTCACCAACATATCCCTTTCTCTACTGTAAGCTCTCCTAATTCTCCTGAATTGGGAATGTTGTTATTTATAAATGAATGGCATCTGATAAAAAAAACACAGTGTATGCACAGAAATGAACTTTCACTCAACAGACTCCTGACTGAGTTCATGAATATATTTGGTTAAAATATTGTTTTATAACAGCATAATAATGTAGACTATACTCCTCGCTTGTATTTCTAAGAAAATGTGTTTCCATGGAGGAGGGGTGTGTGTGTATTTGTGTTTTCCTGTTCCCATCGAACCATCCCTGCGAGACAATAGCATCTCTGTCTGTAGGTACAGGAGCACTCTAATGGACTTACATGATTTGATAAGCACTGCCACAGGCCTGCTCACTTCAACTGAGCAAACAGATCCTAAAAGTAGAAAGCAGCTTGAGGTTGTAAAAGTTAAAAGAGTGAAGAGTTGAAGACTTTCAGGGCTGGGCACAGGATGTTATAAAAATGTTCCCTGCTTGTCTGCGTTGCATAAATGTGTCTTATAAGAAATTTATAAATGCGTGCTAGTGTTTGTAATAGATCACTCCATCTAGCCTATAAATAATGACTTTGCCCCACATAATGCTGCTAATGAGGATGCTGATAAAAACATGACAGTTAATGATCATTTATTATTGAGTGGGCACAAATGACATAAATGTCATACTGTAGAATTGAGATATAAATATAGTAGTCTGAGCAGTGAGCCACACATGGTCAAGGCGCAACATCCAAACAGTTACCGGTGTCAAGCGTAACATTGTGTCTAAGCAACTTCCGGCTAACACCTTTCAAATAAAACACCGCGAAATGTGCATTTAAATGAATGGAAAAAACAGTATAAGAAATAGAAGGTAGGCTATATATCATAATATATCCTACCTACAATAATACATGACTGCTATTGAAGTTACGTTGCCATTCGAGCAGCAAACATTCATCACCTCAGTTCTCAGCTAAAGTTAGAAGTTGTGAATTAGCCTTATTTTGGCTAGCTACTCTTTTTAATATAATTTAATGAATAGCATTGACTAGCAGAAGACGTCATTCAGAAGAACCGTAGCGAGATACGGTTGCGACCCTACAGTCTATGGTTGCGACGCAACATGAAACCAACCAGTCAATGGAAGCAAGAAACTCCTGTTTTATTTTTTAAATGGATAAACTTCCAGAATGGTTCTTGTCTTGTTTTGGGGAGCTTGCCGCAGCTGTAGCATCCCGCACATCTGGGTATAAACGCACAGCGCGAAACGGCAGCTAAACAGCGATGAGACGTACCTGTGAAAAGGTCAAGTTATCCAGGTTATATACGCTTCCAGCCTCGCAGCGTTCCCGCTCTGCAGGTGAGCTCATCTATCCTCTCATATTGTGCTTTACTATATGAGCCCGGAAGTGTCACGCGCGTGTTGTGTGTTGGGAGAGGAGGAGGAGGAGAGGGGGGGATCCCAGCGTTATGATTGGACTCGTGGAGGTGGCGCGTGCTGGGGGCCGGGCAGTGACTGCACGGGTTACTGACGGTCAGAAGAAGCCAGAGGCCACGCGCACGGCGCTCCCATAGGCTACTATACACCAGTGACCGATATAAGGGTCGGGATCCGTCGTAGGGCTCGTTGTGATGTTTAAAGTGGGATGACAGGACAGAAGAGGATGAAGAATAGGGCACACCCTTTTTTTCTTTTGTCAAACTTTCTTCTAATCGTTACTTTATTATATTTTACGCTCTATTCTAGTGTAGTTTTTATTTTATTTTTCTCTCTTTCTATTTTTCTGTACTTTGTTTTTATTTATTATTATTATTATTATTATTATTGAGTTGTATTGTTTTTAATTGTATGTTTTTTGTTTCCAATTCTTACTGTTAAATGATTGTTTGTATGTAAAGCACATTGAGTTGCCCCTGGGTATGAAATGTGCTGTATAAATAAAGCTGCCTTGCCTATTATTTGATTTCTTGTGGCTTTATGTATTTGACTTCCTCAAGCCTCTAAAAGGTATTCAAATACAGGGGTGGATCTAGGAGCTGACAAGATCCAGGGTGAAGCCCAGATCTCCCAGACCCAGGGATAATTATTTTATCAATTTTTTGGATGGTTCACATGTTCAGAATGTAATTTTACTACACTCACTGTATGACTACTGCTGTATTACCAGTAGTGATTTATTTCAGTTATAATTAACAATTTTCCCAAAATAATACTAATACTAATAAATAAATAAATGAATAACAATAAGGAATTAGATCAAAAGGAAACACAAAAAAACCCATTCATTATAAATAACATTTCACTCAGAAACACTGTCTCAACCGAAATGTCTTCAGAAGTAATCTAATCTTCTGGCCATGCTTGCAGTCAAGTAATGATGCATTTCTGTGCATCGACATTTCTGATTAGAATCAGAATCAGGTTTATTGCCAAGTAGGTTTCTCATATGCAAGGAATATGTCTTGGTGTTGTTCTTTTGAATAACATACAAAAATATGCACACAATTAAGTCATCCTAAATCAAATTAAAAAAGGAAAAAATTGACAATAATAAATATATAATATATATTCTGTGAGAAGATTTAAACATTTAAATAGAAAGGAATGAGATGAAACATACAAAATAATGACAGTGTGCAACTACTACTACTACTGCTACTACTACTACTACTACTAATAATAATAATAATAGTAATAAACAAGTGGTGTTAATGTAACTCGCCATTAGATCAAAGCTGACAGATGTGCAAATATGAGATTGTGGGGTATTATGTTAATGTAATGTTTAATGTCCATGGTGGAGGGGTGGAGTCAGTTAAGTGGGGGTCTTGGGCCTTGTTGATGAGGTTGGCTGTGGACAAGAAGAAACTGTTCTTGTAGTGTGACGTTTTGGTCTTAACAGACCTCAACCTCTTGCCAGAGGGGCGCGTTTCAAAAAGTTTTTTATTTGGGGTGAGAGGGGTCAGCTATGATCTGTCCTGCTCTCCTCAGGGTCCTGGAGGCGTTCAGGTCCTGGTGGTACTGCAAGTTGCCATTGACCTTTTCGGCACATTGAAGGATACAATACAGTCTGTCCTTATCCTTGTCCAGCTGCAGCAGTCAACCAGATTCTGATTCTGATAAACTAATTATCTGATGTAACATTTCTGTAATTTATGCAATATAATGTGTAGTACATCATAACAGATATGGGCGTGTGTGTGTGCGTGTGTGCGTGTGTGTGTGTGCGTGTGTATGTGTGCCACTGGCTGTGTGATGACTCAGTCTTGCAGTGTCATGCAGTGGCAGCAGTGTAATATATTACAGAAAGACGAGCTGCTGG
The DNA here is from genome assembly GCF_027409825.1 of Scomber japonicus. Classification (NCBI taxonomy): domain Eukaryota; kingdom Metazoa; phylum Chordata; class Actinopteri; order Scombriformes; family Scombridae; genus Scomber; species Scomber japonicus. The sequence goes on from NC_070583.1 coordinate 8,833,237, forward strand.
CAGATTCACAGACAGACTCATTACTGGAAAAAAGAAACAGTGAAATGAGGCGCTTGCTGCATCATTTCATTGTCGGCTCTTTCTTGTACAGGTCACGATAATACTGTAATCCTTCACTCCCACCACTCCATTGTCTGATAACTAATGGGAGAATATGGTTAATCCATTATGTCATGACTGGAATGTATTTGTCATCAGTTTTAACAATTAAGCATCCAGTCAAACGACTCAAGCACATTCTTTCAATTGTATAATTTGAACACCATCTGCTGTCTTTAGCAGTCCTGCAGAAACACTTCATTTTCTCAATGTGACTGAAAATAACAATCATACAATACAAATATTAGATGGAACATTGTTCTTCTAGCAAATATTAGATGGAACATTGTCCTTCTAGCAATTTCTAAATGGAAATCCTGCTAGTCCTATCTTCAGTGCCATTTCATTTATGCAGATGTCATCTATTCATCTACTGAGACAGGTTTATTGATGTGAATAACTCTCTTGATACTGTGTGCATCATTATCTAAAGCACATTCAGCATCTGATCTTTTACTTTTACAGAAATCTATGTCCATCTCTAACTCTGTCTGTTGTCTAAAATCCTTGAAATGTGGTCTCTAGGCAACTATTAGATGTGCTAGATAATGGAAATACATTTCATAAAATACAGTCTGGCCTTCACCAGAAACACTGCGCTGAGACTGATCTCCTCAGGCTCACAAAGTGGAAAATGTTAGTTCTTTTTGAAAAGCATGGTGCCCCTGGTGTGTCCTCACAGTACACAATCATGACTTTGAGTGTAGAGTGTCACATAATTATATATGAGCTGCTGGTTGTATTTAACAGGCTGCATCATGACATTATGACAATAACATACCTACATGTGTAATATGAAAACATTTTTTTTTTTTGGTTAAGTAATGAAAAGTTGTTTTGATTAAGGTTGTTGTGCACTTAATTTGAATGATATCAAGAGATATATATGTATGTTCTCCTTGAGAATAGGCTGCTTTCTCTGCGCCCTGCAGTTGTCATTTTCTGTTGCATTAAGTTATTTTTTTAAATGCGTCACATCACTGGAAAGCAATTGGTAAATGATTGTTTTAAAAGATGACAATTAGTTACATTAATGTACATGGGGCACATAAAAATAATAAATTAATAATGACAGATTTAAAATCAAGTTTCTAATTTTCAAGTTTATTTTAGTCAGACACATGTATAAATATAGTAAATAATCATATGCCTTGTTCCTAGTCCCTGACCTACCTTAGAAATACTGCCAAACCAAAACGGAAAAATGACCAAAAATGTGTAGGCTGAAGCATTTGCTCATAACACAGACCCCATTTCCATTCAATACATCCCAATGTACATACAAACCCAAACCATCTATAATACATGGCTATGTAATGCACATATAATAATAGGCTACAGTGAAATATAAATATATATATTCATATTTCCTTATATATGCATGGTTAAAAAGCACCAAGGTTCTAATACATAACGTAATCCATTACAAAGTTCATACAAACAATAATATATATGGGCTCATCATCATTTACACAGCTATAATCCATCAACAATGAGATTAGTATTATCACGTATCTGTGGCGAAGACAAGAACTATCATTTTGGATGTGATTTTCAATGTATCCTCAAACGATTAGAAGTGGATACAATGTTTCTAATGAAAAAATACTGGAGGTGAAAAATCTGTTTTTTAGTCAGGCACCGCCTTAGACAACCTACAGCCGAGTGATAGGGGTCCTTTTCCACGGGGCTGAGGAACAGGATTAGCAGCAAACATGCCGACAGTCGGTGTAAAAAGGGATCTTCTCTTTACAGCTTTGGGAAAAACATACAGTGAGTCATATCTACAACATATTAAAGTGGCGGACAAACTGTCTGTCTCGTCATATAACAACATTTTGGCTCTAAAAGGCAGCAGCTGCTCACCAGTGGCTAACATGAGATAGCTTGCTAGCTGACGTCGCTCTATGTGTTTTGAATGAGAAATTGAAATGTTTGATCATATTTCAGGCAGGAGTCATAACTTAAGGTTCAGCGTTTTCATGCTGTGTGTGCTAATAAAATAATAATAGTGTAAATGAGTGCATATGTGTGTGACATCTCGGTTTTTGTATGTCAACGTGATTGCATCATACTCCCCTCTGCTGGCGTTTCATTGAGAACAGTGAAGGAGAGTTTGAACTGATGGAGAAGGAACTTAACACTATATATAAACTTGTTTAAACAGTGTGTGTGTTTCTCTGGTTTCAGCCGATGAGGAGTTTGACGAGCTGTGCTTTGAATTCGGACTGGAGTTAGATGAAATTGTAAGTTTAATCAAATGAATGAGTGTCATTTTTCATCATTCACCTCTGTTTGACAGTCATAAACAGTCCCCTTCTGGAGAGATTCATTCATACAGACTATTAAAAGATCTCCTTTAAATGTGCTTTCAATGTAAAGTGATGGAGGACAAAATCCACAGTGTGTCCACACAGTCATTTAAAAGTAGATGTGAAACTTATATTCAGCTTCAGCAGTGTGAGTTAGTCATATCAAGTGATATCTGACACATTTACAGTCTTCTTAGCATCAAATTCCCTCTTTGTGTTTCCCTGCTGAGCTGTGGTGGAAGTATAGTAACAAAAAAAGAGACTTTGGCTCTAACGACTGTAACGTTGAAACGTAGAAGACTTGATTTGACTCATTTGTATGACTGAAGCTTCATATTAGCTTCAAATCAACTTTGCAATACATTTTTACGCAAAAGAAGGACTGTGGATTTTGTCATCCATCACTTACATTGTAAGTGCATTATGAAGGGATTGTCAGTATGAACATGAGGAATGATTATGACATGTTCCAATTGTGAACCTGTCTTAACTGCTGAACTCTTTTTTCCCCCAGACCTCAGAGAAGGAGATCATCAGCAGGGAGCAGGGGGACTCCAAAGCAACAGGAGCTTCTGATGTCATCCTGTACAAAATCGATGTACCAGCTAACCGCTATGACCTGCTGTGTCTGGAGGGACTGGTCCGTGGACTGCAGGTCTTCAAGAATAAGTGAGTGCTGACCCTGTTTCACACCATGTAAAACATCATTCAGATCATTCAATCCATCATGAGTGTGGTGCATGCAGACTTGCTTTACTATTGCTACAGAGATTGTATTAATGTTTTAGGTTGGAGGCCCCTCGCTACAGACGTGTCAAACCAGCCAGCGGGGAGCTTCAGAAGCTGATTATCACTAAAGAGGTAGGTGCTAACATTCACAGTTTTTAATGGCATCAAACAGCTTGTGGCCTGAAGGTGTCATCAAATAAATGTGTTTATTACATTAGTAATCAGGTGGTTTGTTATCATTATGTTTATTCTGCACAGACGGCAGCAGTGCGACCCCATGCTGTGGCGGCAGTGTTGAGGAACATCACCTTCACACAGGAGCGCTATGACAGCTTCATCGAGCTGCAGGAGAAACTGCATCAGAACATCTGCAGGTGAGAGGAGCAGCTGTCACAATGACATCATACCTGGAATACTTACTGTCACCTTCTCTGTGTAGCAGTGTGACAGATGTACCTGCCGTATGTAATCTGAATCTGTCTCCAAGCACCATACAGATGCTACCACACATTTTTTAGCCACATGTTCACGTTTTGTTTCCTTTAATGGTACTTTACTGACTGAAGTATTTCACTGAAAATTAACAGATGTTGCACAGATGATGGGCACAAAGATTTGAGGATGTAATGTGAGCAATTAACAAAAGGGTTTCCTGTACATACATTTATGTGGCAACCTGCCATACAAAAACTTTGTCCGCTACAAATTGATTTTCTCTCCTCCTCATGCTCCTTCCTCTGATATACTCCCAAAAAAGACAGAGACATCTGCAGTGACTCCTCCTTCCCCCACTGCACACAAACACCCTGCTATGCTTTTACCCTGCAGTCACATCATGCCAAGTAGACTTGAGAGATCGCCACTTAAACACGTAAACACTTACAGATCAATTGTGTGTCTACATCTCTTTGTAAAGCTGACCATAGACAATTAAAAATGAATGATTTCATGGTGCATTCAAGTGCACCTCGTAAACTCAGCAATCATATTTACTTTAAAACATTTTTACATAGGGAATTCTATAAAATCACCACCTCGCTAGCTGCCACCACAAATAGAATCTGATTCTGCAGGAAACACTGAATATTACTTACATTACTACATTATCTGCTTGCATAACAGAATTAATGTAGATAAACTGTGATACTGACATATTACAGTAGAATGAAGTCATATGTTACTGTTTTTCTGTCTAGACTGTTGCATTGGTAATGTATTCATTCATTACACTAATACAAACATATCAGGTTTACAACTAATTACTACATTAATCATTTTGTCTATAAAATGACAGACGATAGTAAAATATATACAGTATGTATGATTTTTAGATCCCAATGTGATGTCTTTCAATGTCTTGATTTGTTTGATTAACGATCTAAAATCCAAATATATTCAGTTTATTATCATTTATGACACAGAAAAGTTTCATGTCCCCATATTTGACAAGTTACACCTACAAATACTTGCATTTTTGCTTTAAAAATGACTAAATAGTTGATTAATTTTCCACCATTCAATTAATGAGCTAATAATTGCAGTAATGCATATTGTTCCCTCCTTTACAAATGGAGAATGTGACACCATATCATCAGTTTCCTCCTACACCATTGCAAAAGCACACCTCACACCATCACCTTATCAAAGAAGCTGTTGATAAAAAATCACCATCATTTCAATAATATGAATGTGTTAACTATTGTCTGTGCAGGAAGAGGAGCCTGGTTGCGATTGGGACCCACGACCTGGATACCATCACAGGTCCTTTCACATACACCGCCAAAGCTCCTGCAGACATCAGCTTCAAACCTCTCAACCAGACCAAAGAGTACACAGCTACCCAGCTCATGAGCCTCTACAAGGTGAGTAGCTCAATGGCTGGATGCTGCTTAGAAGAGGAAGTTTGTTTCTTTTGAGCTTTTTCTAACCCATGGTTGTTGTTCTCTTGGCTCCTACAGACAGACAGCCACCTGAGGCACTACCTTCACATTATTGAAGACAAGCCCGCGTACCCCGTCATCTACGACAGCAACGGCATTGTCCTGTCCATGCCTCCCATCATCAATGGTGAGCACTTAGTCTGTTTTCTCCTATGGCTTCATTTCATGTCTTTTTATGAAATTGGGAGCTTGGAAACATCTGTTATTATTATTATTATTATTATTATTATTACAGTTATTACGGTGGTCTAAAGGCACTTGTTCAGATTTATTGGGTTGCTGTAATTACCGTATTAACAGTACAACTTCATTTAAAAGGCATATTGCTTGCCCAGAGTACACTACACTGCACTTCTAATATGCTGTGCAGAGGGTGGGGCAAAACCGTGGTGCATTCACACCTAGTGGAAACCCAGATTATACACACAAATATCCAAGATCTCTCACACCGGCATGGAAATATGTAGTTTCAGTTTTTCTAACATCGAAAGATATTCAAAACTGTCAAAAAGCTTAACCTACAGTTTCTTAGAAAATAGTAAAAAATCAGCTTTGTCTTCTGTTCTAAAATGGCAATCTTTTTCTTTTTTTTCCCAGGGGACCACTCAAAAATCTCTCTAAAGACAAAGAACGTCTTCATCGAGTGTACGGCAACAGACGTAACCAAGGTACAACTGAGAGGAAAATCACATAAAAAGTTCTATCAGCGTTAACATGAAACTTTGACTAATCTTGACCATGTTTCTCCAGGCAAAGATCGTGTTGGACATGATGGTCACCATGTTCAGCGAGTACTGTGCACAGCCTTTCACGTGAGTCACATGTTGGTCTCGTAAGGACACAAAAGGGTTTTGATCATTTAAAAAAACAAAAAAGCAATGTGAATGTGTTTAATTACTCTGGTTGGTTGGTTTGGTGGCTCACTACTGGCTACGCCCGACTCAGCTGATGTCACAGCAGCTGCTCTCCATCAGCTGTCAGCTGGACCTGGTTAAAAGCCTTTTTTTTTTCTTCCTCCAGTCAAATACACACTCTTCAGATTTGAAGATTCGCCCCCATTTTCCAATACGCTATAATTAATTTATCAACTTCCTGTTAGCCTCGTCTAAGCTGAGCATGACCCAAGCTTTGACATCAGCTGTTAGGGTGTGGCCACCACCATCTCCCAGTGATAAATTAAGTGCCAAGCGCATTTTTTATTCATCTTCAAGCAGCATGAAATCTGGTCAGCATTAGCCAATACTTAACAATAATCACATGTTAAACACTAATCCACTCTTTCATTTCTCTTTCTCTTCTCTTTGTTATAGATATTGATTTATTCTCTTTAAATGAACTGATAAAAATATGCCTAGTTCTATTATATAAGTTCAATAAATGGCTGTAGGACAATAGTGATGGTGATGTTTTCTTCTCTCTTGCTCTTTCAGGGTGGAGGAAGCTGAAGTGGTGTATCCAGATGGCAAGACCTGCATCTACCCAGTACTGTATTCACTACAATCATCTTGTCCTCTTGTCTTTTTTATTTTTTTTTTAAATTTCCTCCTTAACTCCCTGCTTTCATTTCATGGTTTGTACTTTTAGGAGCTGGCCTACAGGAAGGAGAAGCTGTCCAGCGAGTTTATCAACCGCAAAGTCGGCATCAAGTAAGTTTATTTAGTAAAAACGTAAAAGAGCCTGCTGGGTGAACATGATGCATTCATGATCGTAAAGTTTACACCAACATGTCAAGGCAAATTAGTAGAATTACCAGATTAATTAGGCAGATCTGTGCAGTCTTACACAATTGAGTGCAACTAATCCTACATTAAACTAAAGTCTGTTTTAGAGCACACACACACACACACACACACACACACACACACACACAGACAGACAGCATAGATGTGAAGTGTGTATCATTTATCCATTCGCTATCTGTCATTCATTATTCTCAGCTTTCATTTCTTGTTACACACAGTTGCTCTAATGATCCATAATTATTGTGACAGGCCTACTTGTTATTTCTTGTAATCTGATAACTTCTCATCCACTTCTTTAAATTGTATTCTGTGAAGCTCCACCCGCTCCACCCACTCCACAGCACATCTCCACAAAGATAAATCACACCCCATGACGTACAGTGTTTGTTTTCTTTTCTTCTGTCAGCGAATCAACCGAGAAAATCGCCCAGCTGCTCACCAGGATGTGTCTGAACTCCCAGCCGACCGGTAACGGAGACGAGATCGAGGTAGAGATCCCGCCCATACGCTCTGACATCATCCACGCCTGTGACATCATGGAGGACGCCGCCATGGCCTACGGCTTCAACAACATCCCCCGCACCGCGCCACGCACATACACCGTAGCCAACCAGGTTTGCTCCTGCGTGCACATGTTGGCCGTGCGTCTAACCAAACAGCATCATAGATCATCAAATGTGTGATGTGTGCATCTGTCTGTGTTTGTTCATAGTTCCCACTGAATAAACTGACAGAGCTTCTGAGACAAGACCTGGCAGCTGCTGGATTCACAGAGGCTCTTAACTTTGCCCTGGTAAGAAGGAGATTCACACACACACACACACACACACACACACGAAAAAACACACGCATGAAAATGCTATATATATTTCCTTCTTCTTTTTTTCTATAGTGTTCTCAAGAAGATATATCAGACAAGCTTGGGAAGAAGATCTCAGAAACGAAGGCAGTTCACATCTCCAACCCCAAGACGGCAGAGTTCCAGGTAATAATAATAATAATAATGGTAATAACTTTATTTGTATAGCACCTTTCATTCAAGAAATGCACCTCAAAGTGCTTTACAACAAAAGACATGACATACACCAAGTACGTCACATTAAAAGGGCTTAAAAGGAGCATAGAGCAATGTTAAAAAAGAAAGAGGAAAGAAAAAGAAACATGAATGTAATATAAGATGGAAAATAAAAATAGTAGTCATTCTAAAATTGTAAAAATAGTAAAAGTGGCAACAAAAAAAAGTGAATAGATGAGTTTTTAGCTTTCCAATAGACCAGCAGCAGATGATAGAAATGAAGACGGTGTGTAACCTAGGTAACGCAGAGTGTCCCATAAATAAAACAACTTTAAACAAACAAACATTGAAAAGTCAAACACTCAACAAAAACCAAGTGAAAGATGTTTCACACTCTCCTCAGTCATATCGTTATTTCTCCACAAGAGTGTGCCCTCTTCGCCTCAACAGGGTTTCCACCATGTTTCTAATCAAACCGCCGTGTCTCTCCACCAGGTGGCGCGCACCACCTTGCTGCCAGGCCTGCTGAAGACGATAGCTGCCAACAGGAAGATGCCCCTTCCCCTCAAACTGTTTGAGATATCTGACGTGGTGCTGAAGGATGAGAGCAAAGGTAGGCGTCTGCATGTGTGAGAAGTGATGGAGAAAGAGAGTTTTTACTTACATAACACATACATAAGACTCTTAAAACTGGCTATTAAATCCAGTTTAGATACTTATGTTTTTTTAACAGAAGCTGTTAATAGTTTTTTGAAATTCCAGTGTAATATATCAAGTTTCAAATGTGTTGTTTTGTGGGGGGGGGCTTGCTTAATTCCATGTGAATGATTGCTTTCAATAAATGAGGAATCTGACCACATTCTGATCCATTCAGATTCAGATTCAGCTTTATTTATCCCCGAGGGGCAATTCAGTTTCTACGAGCCCAACCTCACATAAACACACAGTAAACAACAACATTCACTCCCACACAACAACATCATCAGAGCAGGCGACACATGACCAGAGGGGAAATAAAATACAGTACTACACAATACTATACTAAACACAGCTGAATATGAAACAGCTGAATAAAGTGCTTGAGAATATTGCACAAGAATGTAGCTCTGAGTCACATTCGGGCTACCATAGACAACCAGCTGGTTACTTTGACATAAATATGACAAATAAAATTAAGGAAAAAACAATCTAGCATAGTCGGCATCACTAAGTGCTCCTCCTTGGCTTCTCTCTAACGCTCTGTCCTCCTCATCCCACCAACCAGATGTCGGGGCGAGGAACAGTCGGCGTCTCTGCGCCGTTTACTACAACAAGAGTCCGGGCTTCGAGGTGATCCACGGCCTGCTGGACCGGACCATGCAGCTGCTGGAGGTGAAGGCAGCCCACGGAGACGGCTACCACATCCAGGCCGCAGACGGTAAAGCCCAGGGAGAAAGGGAGAAAGGGATGGAGGGGGGTGGAAACCAACAACTAGCTCAATAGGAATGTACTTGTACCAAAGGTGGTAAAGATCTTCAGACTGGATTAATGCAGTGACAGATTTTGTAGCTCTCGTGATCTAAAACAGTTGATTTACACAGCAGCATGGTGCACAGATGAACCGTGGTCATGTGAGATTAATAGGAGGCTTTTTTATTGAGATTATGTAAATCCAGTCTATGACTAGCAGCATCTGTTGCATTGTTGTGCTTGTTACCAAGGCATCATGCTCCCAATTTTTATTTTGGGGGAGGGGGGGTGCGGAGGGGCACAGTTTCCATGGTAGTGACATGCGCAATTTCTTTCAACTCGAAATATACTTGCAACATAGGTGGTTAGTTTAGATCTATGGAGAGGCACACAGGAGAAAACATCTAATATTGATCTCTGGTGGAGATAAAGGCAGAGTAGCCCAAATATACAAGGTAAAGATATGGTTTGATAAATCTAGTTAACATGTCTGGATATTTCACTCTCTAACTCATATCATTTGACCTGGATAAACCTTTACACAGCATTATAAATACTCCAGATAAATACAGTCATAATTCCCATCTGCAGTACATCTTTATGACAGAATGATTCAAGTGAAAAATGTTCCCCGTCTTCCCCTCTTGACCTCCTCCATCTGTTGTCATCTGTTGCTTTCAGCTAATGTCTCTCCAAAATCCAGACAGATATGGGCAGTAGACACATGGCTTAAAGTGATGCTAACACCACTAATGGTGATACTAATGTCACTTTAGCATGGGAAAGTTATTTCTGTAGCTTTAAATGATAGAAATGAACAATTTATAATATTTTAAATATGTTAGTTTTCATAGTGTGACAATACATTGTTCATTCATCTTCTAGTTACATTTTGTGACTTGTTAAAAGAAGTACTTAAAGATACCCTACATAGTTTTTGACCACTAGTTTGGCTTGTCACATTATCAACTTATTGAACAATAATGTAATTATCAACATCATCGTGTCTATATATGGACTTATCATACGATACATGGACATGACCGTGATCACTTTTTGATGATCAAGGTCTGCCACACTTCACATCTAACAGGCTATTCATGTCACATTGGCTAAGCGAGTAGTGTCCTCCATTCCTCACTGTGATGTCCTGAGTGGAGACTGCAGAAGAATTAAAGGTAAATAATTCCCAAGTCATAATGGCAGTCTGTGTTTTTAAAGAAGTGTAGCGACCAATCTCCAATCCCACCCCCCTTTGCATTATCATGCTATTATATTATTGTTATATCAGTGGTATAAAATGATCTTCAAATAACAGACGACAAGATATCGTCCAACAAAAGTAGTTATCGTGACAGGCCTAATAACAAGTAGTATAAAAAGGGCCAAACAACCCTAACCCAAAATATTACATTTAAATTACAGCAAAGAGCAGAAACGGCTCCATCTTGCTGCCCTCAGAACTAGAAACTGGCTGGAAGACAAAAAAAAGTTGAATAGAGCGACTGTGTTTAACAAGAAGACTGAAGGATGAGGATACTGAATGACAGACAGTGAATGAATAAATGCAACACACAGGCCTAACTGTGAAGCAGTGATTTGAAGAGTGGATCTCTGGTTTGTGTCGTCATACGCACACATGCAAGTGTCACAATACACATTAATATAGATTTGCTTTATTCTACAACACAAATTCAGAGTAGCATAGCGTTGTATCAACAAAGGCAGATAAGCAGACAACCAAGAGTTACCAACAGTTAAACAAAGCTGTGTTAAATATGACAAAAAGCAGCTTTATAAATGTAAAGTGAGAAACACTGAATAGAAACATAAGTGTGTTTAGTGCCAAGAAGAGTCTACTGGGCAACTTTAATGACACAATAGTCGTTTTTTTAATTAACTGTTTAACGCATGTTTCCAACTGGTCCTAACAGCTGTTGTACACTGAGTCTTAAAAGGTTTTATAGTCCAGACAGGAGACGACAGGGAATTAAACAAATAGGTAACTTTTTCAGGAGTTTTAGTAGAATGTGTTGTACAACTTATTGCACGCAGTGATTGATCGTTTTAAGCCCATTTAAAATAAGAAACCACTTTAAAAAACTAAGTAAAACAGACTAAGGAGAAACAGGTGTTATGTTTTTTTTTTTCTTTTTTACAAACTCTCTGAAAGCAATTTAACATCTGTGGTAAAACTGGCGTGTTACTCCTTCTGAGCCACAGTTCACTCTGCTCTATTTAATTTGTCTTCTGTTGTACCTCCAACATCAGCAATGGCCTCACCCCCCCCCTTGTCCCTCCTCCCGCCCCCCTCCTTAATGAATCAGGGCAACGCTGTTCTCTCTCTCCTTTTTAGAAGACGAGGGAGAAACCGAATAGCGTTGACGTGCAATGTTCCTGTCGTCATTCCGCTCAATAAAAATCAATTGTGTCATATCAGCACTTGCGATTCAGAGGTTGCAGGCCAAGAACTGATTTCAGACAACTTCACGGTGTCTCTAATAATGTAACGCATCTGAGCCCGAGCGCGCACTTCCAAAAAAGTTTTAAAGGTTTTCTCTCTTAAGTCATCGTGAACGAGATGGCCGCGTGAGTCATGTTGCATCAGAGCTCTCCTGAGAGATTTTGACGAGATTTCCTCTGAAAGGCCGTTTTACACACCGCACAAGTTCATTTTATTTCTCACAGTCCGGTTATATTAACCAGCGCTGACATGCCACTGGCACAATAAACGCTTCATGATGGAGTTGCATTTAAATGGAACCCCAATGTGATGGCTGTCACGTCCTGTTGTCCAGCAAGGCAGATATTTGACGGTGTGACTCAGTGAGGTTTCATCTTCCCAAACGAGGCTGATGTGTTCCTGTGAGATCAGTATTCGGGTGGGGGGGCGGGGGGAGGTTCCGCCAGAGGATCTAAGGCACCGCTGGGGGGGGAGTGGGGGGTGGATCAGCGTGCATTTTGATTCCAGTTTTTTTTCCCAGAGAGACTCTCATACATCATTTTGAGTTTTGGATTCCTTTTCTTAATGCTTCCTCCCCTCCTGCCTTCCTCTCTCTCTCTCTCGCTCTCTCTCTACCCCCCCTCTCCACTTGGCTCGCATGCTCCAAGGTCACACTGCAGGCTATCCACTCTGGGTCTGCTGGCCCATTCAGACTGCAAATCAATGGGCTCAAGTATCAAGTGAATGAGAGCAGCGAGGAAGGGGGGGACGGCAGACAGGGAAGCGGAAGAAGACATGATATGAGACTAGAGAGTGCAGAAAAATAGAAGGGTGGGGCGGGGGCGGCGGTAATGACAGGAGAGCGACAGAGCGACGGCTGGAGACGTAAGCAATAAAAAGGGGGTGAGAGCCTGTGAAGTCTGCAGTGTGGGAGAGCACACGGGAGTCACGTCACCCCACTGCAGTGCCGAGCAACCAGAGAAACGGGGACATGCTGTGTGACACCCACCCATGGGTGCTTTGACCGTCCATCTGACAGGCGCACATGCTTAAAAGGACACGCTCTCTCTGTAATGCACACAACACACTGGACATCCACTCAGTCCTCTTTGCCGTTTTTTTTTTTCCGCACTCGAGGAACCATTAGCCTAATCCCTCCACCGCATAAGTCAGCGTGTCCTCGACCCCATTACGAGGTCTCGACCCAGTCTTAAGAGCTCACCTGACACAGATACGCACCCCTCAGGATGCGTCCACGTCCATCACCGTCACTCCCAGCACAGCGAGGGTGAAGCGGCTCACGTGCCCCCGCAAAGGGAATACATGTCAGCCGAGTTTTCGTCCAGTCAGCACGGAGAAAAAGATGAAGTAATGAGCGAGGGGGATCACAAGTGGAGGAAGAGACCACTTAAGAGACAGATGCCTGTGTTTCACTTAACAACTGTGTCCAATGCACGGTCTTGGCCCATACACTCTTTGTCAGGAGAGTTCCTGTGTTCCTGTGCTCTTCTTTCTTCAGTAATCGACCTTGTGTTCAGCCTATATGTATTTCCTAAGGCTCCAGCTGCTATTTAAGTTTTGTTTAAAGTATAATTCTGGTTATTTACAACTGAAGTCTTGAGTTTAAGTATGATATAATGAAATTGTACAAACAAAGTGAGATCTGGTCGGTGACATTGCTAGAAAGAAGTCAGCTGTCAGACAATAAGTCAGGTGTTAAACAACCCCCCTGATTAGCCGAATGTACTTGGACATGAATATGAAAGAGAGCGGTTATATTACCAAAGAATGTCCTCATTGGTCATCCTACTGAACTTGGCATAGTTGTGCTCACGCAGTTTTCCTGTACAATGAAAGAGTCTTCCTATACATTTCAGGAGCACTTAATCTCAGGTTTACCACCAAACAAAGTGTCAAGCTAAACTGTTGTTTTAAGCATAATAACAGTGCTATTCTACGTTCATTTTATTCCTAAATGACCAAAACCAACAATGAACTGAACCTTCTAACAAGTTTTGTCTGTGTAGCTAAAATCTGCTGCTAGAAATGCTCACCTAAGCACCAAATGTGTATTAACCAGCTGCTGAAAATAGTCGCCTGCAAATGCATTATTAAATTCTGTTAGAGAATTGTTTGCTAGAAGTTATTTTGCCCAGCTAGTCTTTCTAGACATTAAAGTATGAATTCTGGACCTGTCACACATTGTTGGTTTTGGTCTTTTCATGAGATTTGTCGACTTTATTTTAGAGATGTCATTCAGCAATTACTTTAATGAACACAATGTTACGAAAACTCAGAGTTGGACAAAACTGCAGAAGCAGGACCTGGAATTAAACTGGATAGCCTTTAATTGAATCTTTTTTCAACACATTTTAGTATTTTATTTCCCAGAAATATATTCTGTGCATGAAAAGCCTCGAAAATGGCAAACACCTTAAAGCTCAACATTGAAATCCCCTGAAAGTCTCCAATAATCATTTAACATAATTGAACTTGTGTTAGATGATCAACAGAGAATTAGTTAGCCACTTAAATAATTTTTAGTCTTTTTTTTTGTGAAAATCATCATCCAGTTCCAGCTTCTGAAATGTGAGGAATTCCAGCCTTTTCCTGTTGTTTATCATTGTAAACTGAATATATTTGTGTATTTTTGACATTGGTCAACACTGAAAACATTCTGAATATCAGTTTTGGCTCATGGAAATACACAGCATTGAAAGTTGGTTCCTTCTCCCCAGTTGAGCGAGCGAGAGGGCAGCAGCGGTCAGGCGATTTAAAAAGTTGAAGAGAACAAGCATTGCTGGCGAGAACAAAGCCCAATAAATAAAACTTAATTTTCTGATTGTTTAACAGTGATTACGTTCTAAAGCATAAATAAACTCTCTTCCTGACATGCTTGAGCCAGTTGGCAGAGCCCTTAAAGTCCCACCCTGCCCCTGTACACAGCAGAGTAACTCGATGATTGCTGGTTTATTCACTTTATTAATATTGAATATTTTGTAAGTCCAAATTGCGCCAAATTTGACACTGCACTCTTATGAGTCCCCAGCCATACACCCTCTAAGTGTGGAGTCGATCGGATGAACAGATCTTGTGATACGTGAAGGACATACATACAGAGATACAGATGTTCTTTCCTGTACTAGATAGATTACACAGAGACAGAAAGCGGATGACAGTGATGTAACCTGCTCTTTATACACTTCCAAGTTCCGACCTTACACCCTGCAGGCTGTTATTGGCTGGGGGCCACACACCTGCTGCACAAAGGTTAATGCCCAGAAGCCCGAACACATAAATCAAAATCAAAATAATAAAATAATATTAAAATACAGGCAGAGTACAAGGTCTCTGCAGATAAATACACTGCCACAGACTTATAGTGGGTCGTAAGTGATGATTGAGACTTTCAAGTGTCTTAAAAAAAATCCTGCATAGTGTACCTTTAATCCTGGATGAGACACTTGTTTCACTGCACATTTTGCTGGCTCTGGTAAGAACCTGTGTGAGTTCTCTGTTCAATTGACTAAATGATGATGGTACCTATAATAGCAATACCCTCAGTTCAAGTGGTTATCTGATGCATCAGTCTAACTCTCCATCCTGCTTGAAAGCTTTGTTGAAAGTTGGAGGAGAGTGGGCGGAAAGTGGCCTGGCTCAAGTGTAGGATTTTCATTGACTGATTGGTTATTTAAGATGTACCAGAGCTATTTATATAGTTGCCATGGCATCCCGCTCATGGTACAAGTGCGATGACGCGTGAATCGACGCAAGCACATTCCACCGATTTTAATGCACCTAACAGACACAGCGCAGGCAAGTGAAAGAAAATGGTTGAATTGCCTTTCTTTTAGTTGCTCCTCACACTTGCATGCATGTGCACACACAAAACACAAACAGTTTTGAAAGTACAGTCCATGTGTTTTGGAAGCCTTCATCCATAGTGATGAGTAAACATCTAAGCAGTGGGATCTGGAACCCATTAGCAAGGCAGCGTGGGAAGGAGCGTTGCACTATGGGAGAAAGCAGTTTCTCTGCTGTGTGGGGCTGTTGTCATAGCAACCTCATGTATCTTGTTTAAGCTCTTGACAAGCCTGTCTTTCTGTCTTTTTGCTCGTCAGTATTTTTTGAACAAAGTGAGCAAACGCCTCTCACATCAACAAGTGAATGATTTCATCTCACTACTGATGGATTTTTTTATTCCATCCAGACCGAATCATTTGTCTCAGGGACCTTTACTCATGATTGTGGCACGTATTGGACCATTACATTTTAATCAGAAGTTCTGTGAAGACAGAAAATCCAATTATGGTCAAATAGCCTCTGGAGGGGGCTGCTTTAGAGTAACGACCTGTGACAATTTCACATAAACAGTGTTCATTGTATTGCTTCGTCAATGATTGATACTAAACTATAGACATTCAGCTTAATACTCAGTCCAGGAATGTTTGGAAAGGGCTAATCTGGTGCACAGGAAGCCTTTTTAGACTTTGGATTTGTTTGAAAGACATAGATGGGGATGAACAAATGACTATCAGGAGAAAATCAAGGAAGCACCAATAAGGAGGGTGACACAGTACCTCCCACACTGTGATTGACTCATTTTCTTTGTAAAGACACCAAGCTTTGACACCAAGGTTGTCATCAGTGGTTAAAGAAAGAAAATCCTTCAAGATAAAAAAAAAAAAGCTTCAGTAATGAACTGCAAATAAACCTCCAAGTATTCACAGAAGGCTCTATGTGAAGAGGCAGAAAAATTATCCAAGAAACACACTGATCAAACAGACGGCATGTTGGATAGTAACACGCCGGTCAAAAATAGTTTGTTTGGATGTAAATCGATTGGAAACAAGCTATTCAAGGTTCTAATCGTTACTTTGAAAGGATGTTACTATTACAAGAGGATGTGATCAGGTTTAAGCAAGAGAAATCAAAGCCAGATGTAGGTTTAGACCTCTAAATCACATGAACCGAGCCCTAAATCCAGTCTCTGAAACCATCTTCTCATTCATTCCTTCTTTCAGATTGCACCTTCTTCCCCGGCCGCTGCGCAGAGATCTTTGTCCATGGAAAGAGCGTCGGCCGTCTCGGGGTCCTCCACCCAGACGTCATCAACCGCTTCGAGCTGACCATGCCCTGCTCCGCCCTGGAGATTGACGTCGAGCCCTTCCTGTGATTTCCCCTTCCTAAATTAAACCCATACTTACAAAGCAATAAGCAAATTAAAGATATTGGGTGTTTTGTGACGTGGTTGAAGTGTGCTGCAGATGATTTTATTGGCTGCTGCATGAGAGAACTAAATGGACCTTTCCAGACTGTGTTTTATATATCAGGAATGAGGCTGTTTTTTAACTAAAGTCAGAAGAATTAAAATTTAATAAGACCCCATTGTGTTCTTGAATGGTGTGCATCTGTGTGTGGGCTTGTACATGCATGCCTGGTCTTAATTTAGGTTACTTGTGCCTTGGGGTTAGTGCATGGTAATTAAGTTCTATGACTCATTACCTGTTGCTTTGTTGCCTTGGTTCTTCCAGTGGCCACACTGCTGAAATCCCCCTCACACACGACGTCCCCATGCAGGAAGTCGCCAAGCACAAGTTCCCCGTGCAAGACGAATCCCTACAGGCTCCGGTGTCCCGCCCAACCAACACCAAAACCGTGTTTGGTGACATGAGCACACCAACAGGTCTCAAAGCCCTCAATGACTTCCTGGCAGACAAAAGCTACATCGAAGGATTTTTGGCATCCCAGGCGGACACGGAGGTGTTCGACACCATCCCTTCTGCTCCCTCACGTACCTTCTGCCACCTCCTGCGCTGGTACAACCACATTAAGACCTTCCAGAGGGAAAGAGCCAGCCTCCCGTTAGCTAAGAGTCAGTTTGCCCTGCCAGCGTCACCCCACGCCTCCACAAACAACACCAGCGATGACGACATCGACCTATTTGGCTCGGACGACGAAGGCGAGAACACGGAGGCGGCTCGAATCAAGGAGCAACGCCTCGCCGAGTACGCCGCCAAGAAGTCCAAGAAGCCAGCTCTCATCGCCAAGTCCTCCATCCTGCTCGACGTGAAGCCCTGGGACGACGAGACGGACATGGCCAAGATGGAGGAGCTCGTTCGCAGCGTCTCCATGGACGGGCTACTGTGGGGGCAGTCCAAGCTGGTGCCAGTGGGCTATGGCATCAAGAAGCTCCAGATAGGATGCGTGGTGGAGGACGATAAAGTGGGCACAGATCTGCTGGAGGAAGCCATCACCGCCTTCGAGGAATATGTTCAGTCTGTGGACGCGGCCGCCTTCAATAAGATCTGAATCACAGACACACTGCTATAAATTCACTGAATGGCACCATCTGATGTTTTCTGGTGTTGGCTCAAGATAGACACAATGTTCAACCATTGTTCAAACGTCCATGTTAAACAATAACCACATCTCAGGTCCTTCATTTGAAAAGACTACAAAACATTCTTGCTTTCAAACGTCCAATAAAGCCATTCTAACTTTTGACGCAGTGCTTTTAATCTTTTTTTATCAGGCATCACACAGACTTCCACATATATACTGTGTATCTGTTAATGCTGTGAGATCTTTTGCTCTATTGCCAATTCAGAGGGAGTTTCTTGCAGCCAATAGCGTCACATATGAAAGTGAGCCAGGCAGATAACAAGGAGCCTCGTAAATGAAGTCTGACAGGCGTTCCGGCATTCCTTCAAACGCTACAGTAGCAAACTAAAATTAACCCTTTCATCCTTGCACTGATAGTTCTCAACGTAACCATAGTATGGTGCAATAGATGACCTGTTGAAACTCGCCTAATGATCTATGCCTTAACGGATCAGTTAAACTGGTTTTTATCTGATAGCCATGAGTGGTAACAAGCTTGTCTGGGTTCTCCCATTTCATGAAGTGACAGGGAAAGAAAAAAAAGTGCTTCAAAACAATTTAAAAAAATGATCAAACTGAGAATTCAGTCGTAAAAACTTTATTGCAACGTGAACAAAAAAAAAGTTTGCTTTCAGCTCAAGTTACAGGTCAGTCACAGGCACACCTGTGAATCATTCCTAACAGGAGCTGCTTTTATAAGAACGATGTGTATAAAAGATTTTAAATAAATATGAGGTACAGTTTCGTCATTGAAAATTCAGATTTCTATACACCAGTCTTGTGTTAACAGGTCATAGTAGCCCCAGTAGAATGAAGGCCCTATTGACCAGTATAGAATTAACAAGTCCAACAGCTGTATATGTGGCAAACTTATACGGCACTTCAATCTCTTTCCTCCTCCTGGCACTCTGGTCATTTTTTGGCACTTTGTACCACGAGTACAACACCTGCAGGCTTACCGTTTTCATCACTTGCCGAGTTCCCACTAATGCTACGACTCCCAAAAGGAAGCGGGCGGTGCCAAATGCCAGTGCATTCACTGTTAGTGTGGGTAGGGGTACAGGTAACACCCCTTGGGGCTCAAAAGTCTGCCCCAGCTGCTCGTTCACCCAGTATCCAACAGAGCACCCGGCTCCTACGCCTAAGATAGTGGTGGTGTCCCCTCGGGTGGTGCTGTAATGGTCCAACTCTGGGTATGTGTAGCTGAGGAAGAGGGGCAGTACCAATGCTACGATAGGGGAGATGCAGCTGGTGAGCTGGAAATGGTCAAAAGTTGCCCAGTAGGGGTATGTGAGGAACAAGATGACAGCTGAGATGAGAGCGCCACAGATCACATCCTGAAATAGAATAACAGTATTTCATTGTCTTTATTGTCTTAAATTCTAAACGACTACCCTGGCTCTAACACATTATAGCTTGTTTCCAATGTAAAATGAAAAGGTTTAAACTAGTGATTTGTTGAAGTCTTGTCACCATGCAGGGGAAGTCACTACCTTACAGTCAGTATCTCAGTGCAAGACACCTATGATACCCAGGGGTCCTTTTAATGTTTATGTAAAGCATTTATATGGACTGCTTCAGGACAGATTACAACATCAATGTTATTGATTTAACCTTTTTAAACAGTTACACTGAGCAGTTTTATCTCCACATATAAGACCTTCATCCTAGAGTAACTCTATTGTAAACACTTACAGCTCCATCTCTGGTGATATTTAAAAATGTGTTAGAAAAAAAAACAAAAAACAAATATTGGCACATTCTATCCAGTGATCCCCAGGTGAGTCATGTATATTGTATTTTGTAGTAAGAGATTATTTAGTTTAATCCTATTTGTCTGGAAATAAATCTCCTAGTTTTGTAATTGCCCCCAAGCCAATCTGATTAAAGGCAACACATTAGCACATTTATATTCTAAAGGTGTACGTGCAATTTCATTTATGTTGGTAGGGCAATACCATCTACACAACAATTTGTTATCATAGATTAAATTTCCAGTCACTTAGCATTTTAATGAGATCAGATTTATAGGCATAGAGGTGGTTAATATGCCAGAACGTGGAGGGAATAGAGACACTGGAGCTCCAGAGGGAAGCTCTTTGGATTGATTCCTACACATAATGATTCAAATTAAGATTTTTTTGTAAATATTATAGTATATATAATAGTACCAGGAACTTATTACTAACACAAGGAAATAAAAAATACAACATTTCCTTGTGTTATTCTACAGAGTTTTAAGGGCTGTTCCTGGTACTATTGATGTCATACACCAGACTTAATTAATAACCAACTAATGTCTATATATGACGCCACCTGCTTGTCTCTAATAATAATCATGCTGAGGAAGGGGTTGTGCCGTGCATTATATAATATTCCCTGCATAAATCTTGGTCAGTTAGTCTCATGAAGCAGTGTTTAACGGTGAGGCCGCCCTGATTAATGTGTGCTTGAACTAAATTAATAAGGAGTAACTGTCACTATTGTGGTGTCAGGATTTTCCAGCGAAAGAAGGAGCAGCATAAAGTGCCTCCTGAATCAAGACTCCTGGGTCAAAGCCTCCGCCAGACAGTTTAACCAGACATAGGTATGAATAATGAATCCTGCTTTAAGCTTGAATGTTTTATGCTTGTGTGTGTGTGTGTGTGTGTGTGTGTGTGTGTGTGTGTGTGTGTGTGTGTGTGTGTGTGTGTGTGTAAGGACAAGCTCACCAATATTGAATGCATGCCAGTGTAGAGGCGGCTCAGACACACCATGGAGGACAGCGTCACAGCCAGCAGCAGACCCACCTCGAACTGGAACTGAGACACAAAAACATGTGACCGATATGTAGGTACCTCTCACACACACACACACACACACACACACACACACATACACAATGACAAACACCCCTCCCTGATTAAGAAGTACAAAAGATGAAATCTGTGAAAGTGGAATGTCGTGAGTCACATGTGCCTCAAATTCCCAACATTCCTTCTTGTAGGCACAACAAGAATGTCCACTTTTTTTTTTTTTTTTTAAACTTTCTTTGGCCTCCATCCTCCTCTTTTTCCTCTTAGTTTGAAATCATCCATTCTTCAGTCCTCTTAAAAAGGTGACGTGTAAGTTCTTTCTCTGCCAGTCGTCTATTCTGGCAGTTTGACGTACTGCCCGTCATCAAGTCACCACTCCTTTATTCCTCTACTGTCTCTCCATCCTCTCTTCCCCTCCCTCCCTTACCTACGGCCGCAGGTTTTGTTCCTCCCTCCATTTCAATAACAGTGAGAAGAGAGGCCTTCTGTATTCATTCACCTCCTCCACCCTCCCCTCCTGTGTCCCCTCCTCCACCTCCTCCTCCTCCTCCTCTCTGCCTTTTTTCCTGTGTCTTTTCCTGTCTTTTGCAGCTGGAAGCCTATTCACTGGTAGTTCATGAAGAGAGGTTTTTTCTAATGGTCACAAAGGATGCCGGGGACAGGAGGGGGTCACTCTGTGATTGACTGTCGTGACCTCTGACCTGCTCCGGGAACCGGGCGAGTTAGCCCCAAGGCCTTGTGGCTATTCAAGGGTCCTCTACAACAGCTACTCATCTGTAGCTATGTGTGCTCTTTTCTTTTCAGGGGGAATTTTAGGGCCACATTTAAGTGCTCTACTGTACACGGGTGTCTCGGGTTGTTGAGATGATTCCTCTGACACTGTAATGTGACCGCAAATAGCCGAAATGATCCCACCGCAAATCAGCCCTGACAGCCTCAAAGCCCGTAAATTACTGACCGCTTTCGCTCAATTCTTCATTAAAACAGAGAACTTGATGAAGTGAGCCTGTGATTGAGTGTTTTATTGACTTGGCGGTAAGAGTGGGAGACATGAAGAGGGGAAGAGGAGGGAGGTGGAGACTTGGACTGACAGTCATTGACTCACTTGAGTCCATCAGAAGACCAAACAGCAGCTCAACGGGTCTAGCTGATGGTGACTGATGGTGACTGCTGGCCCCGCCCCACCCTGACCATTGTCCAACGGCTCAGTCAGGGCTCAGTGATGGACAGCGGGGCCACTCCCTTCTTCCCACTCAAGCTGCCATCCACAGGCTCCCCCCAGTCCTACTTTGATTTGAGAGAGACTCCGCTCAATTGGCTTGACCGAGATAACACGGATTGGTGCCCCGCTAATCTAAAAAGGAATCAATATAATCCAATGGCAGTTTAATAGCACGGCTAATGAGATACCCAGGTCAGAATTACAGTTCAACATCCACTTAGCCTCACAGGGCAGAAGCTCTAATGAGGTGGAGGTACACCATTTGCAGTCAGCGATGGAAGTAATATCGTTTTCATCGTAATGAGCAGTGTAACCAATTATTATTACAATTTCAGCAATAAAATTACTCATCAAGACAAGCTGGACTGCAGCCACTTGATCTACTTTTCCTGACAGGTACGAGCTTAATTAGACTGCTCCGGCTTAAAGTGGGGTGTTGTTACTCATCAGGTTTCTGTGTGTGCAAGTATTCCACCAACCTATTACCCATTAGTATTATTAATATTATTGAGCAAAACCATGACAACAAGAGTAAGTGTCTACAACCATGCTAACAGCTCTATGAGGAACAGATTTGTTCTTATTTAAATGCATTATGCTAATATGCTCACAATGACAATGTTACTGTACCAATGTTAGCACCTTACTTTAGCTGAGGTTGATGGGAAGGTCATTAGTTTTGCAGATAAGTAAAATTTTGACCTGATATGATGGCGCTAGATAAAAGTTGGGGCATCGCTACACCGATTACAATTCATCCTGAAGAAGACATAGATGCCTTTACCAAATTTCATGGCAATTCAGCTACTAGTTAAGACATTTCAAATCAAAACAACCAGCCGAAAAGTCAACCGCATGGAGTTGTTATCAGATAAAGCACTTGGGGATCACTAAAGTCATTGGGATACAGTGAATTCTTGGTGAGCATGACTGTCTGTGATACTAATGCAAGGGGGGCAGGGGTGGGATTGGACAGTGGGCACTACACTTCTCTAAAAACACAAACTGCTATTATGGGCCGGGTCCATGTATCATACGGTAAGTCGATATACAGACATGATGATTACGTTATTCTACGATAAATCGATAATGTAATTATTGTGACAGGCCTGGGTTCAGGTGGTATCAGGAGACCTATATTGGACTTTGGTCACCTGATCATGGGCTCCCAACAACCAAGAGTTTAATCACAACTATCAATGATGCTCACCTGTATCCTGGAGGGGGCACTCAGTAAAAATGTGAAGGAGATGGCAATGGCGGCCATGGCATGGGTGGAGGGCAGCCCGTACTCAGCGTCAACTCGTGTCTCCAGCTTGACCACAGGGGGTGAGAAAGGGCGAGGCAGCT
Source organism: Scomber japonicus (assembly GCF_027409825.1). NCBI lineage: Eukaryota > Metazoa > Chordata > Actinopteri > Scombriformes > Scombridae > Scomber > Scomber japonicus. Next base: position 8,856,717 of record NC_070583.1, read on the forward strand.
TTAGCACATCCTTCATTACCTGGCCGATGTACATCACCATCTGAGGAAAGGAAAAGGATAGATACAGATTTAAATCTATAGCTAGCAACTAGATCTTTCTGTCCTAGCACTTTAAGATAAAGAATCTGATTGAGAAGATTCCCACTAAGTAAGTAGTTTAACCATCCCAGTGTGGTATTTTTCTTTCTCAATATAGTGGTCTTCATGCAGTATTCATTTATCAGCTATACCAGAAAATAAAATCAGTCTACAACATCATTACATTTATATAACAAAATGGGAAACAGAAGCGCACTGCAGTGTGTGGCAAAAAGCAGAAATTAGAGATGGAAGGAGTTGATAATAAAATAATGAGTAGAGGAAGCAACATCCTGGTTAAGCTATGCTCTAAAACTAACCACATACTCTTATAAATAAGTAATCACCTTTCCAACTCAATAGAAAAAATAAGGAAAAAAATGTAGACCCACCCTGGTAGAGAGTGCAGATGCTGCAGGCATACAGTAACACAATCTATTGTAAGAAACTGAAAATTGAAGAAGGCAGGGTTTGCTGACACGGCGTCTTCAGCCAGACAGAGGGCTCTTGACACAATGACACAGTCAGTGCAAGGTGTGCGTATGGGTTGGTGTATAGGTACAGGGAGGTGTGTGTGTGTGTATGTGTCCTGCCAAATGTGCTGCCTATTCTCTTTCATGAGATCCCCAGCGACCCTCGGAAGGGGCAGTCTGCTCCAGCTCCAGGTTTATTTAAAGCTCTGCCTTGTATATTTAATGAATGGCTGTCTTAGCGAGGAGCAAGGAGGCAGCTCAGAGAGAAAGGGAGCAGGACACTAATGTGTGTGTTTAAGGGAGAGAATAAAGAGGTTGTTATTACCATCTCTACTGACACTGCAATCAGGAAATACTTGTTTCCATGGCAAATGAGATATAAAAGTAGGTCCACTGACCCGCTGTTAGTGCAGCAACTTGTAGATATAGAGAGACAAATAGGCTCAGAGATAGAGAAAGAGAAGACAGAGAATGTGACAAAAGCAGAGATTGAAATTCAATAACACTACAATGCCAAAAGTATGGAGACACCTGAATGTTGGACATGTAAATCCAAAATCATGGACTCCACTCCTCTGGTGTCAGACTTTCCACAAGAATTTGGAACATGGCTGCTGAGATTTGCTAGGTCTTGGTGAGGTTGTGGGAAACAAGGCCTGCCTCCCAAAGGTGTTGTATGACAGGATTGAGGCGAGGGTTGTGTGTTCTGTCTAAAATATCACCACCATCTGTTATAGCATTAAGATTTCCCTTATAGGAGTAGTTTGACATTTTCAGGCATTCACTTACTAAGCTGCTTACGCTCTTGCCAAGAGTTATTAAAGAATTGTTAGGCCTACCACTCTCATGTCAGTTCATGCAGAGCTAGAGCAAAAACAACTAGCCTAGTACAACAAAAACAGACATGACAGCAGCTCTGAAGTTCATGAATGCGTCACATGTCGTTTGCTTAATCTATATTATATTAAATCTGTAGCGATGTCCAATTTTTGCCACCTATCTATCCATTCACCCGCCCTGTTATCTCCAATAATGAAAATGTGTACTTTATAACAATGTCATAGATGGCATCAGTCACTCAAATGTGGTGCTTCACAAATAAATAGGAACATTTGTGTCCCTGTACAAGAATCTATAGATTACATTTTTGTGAATATATCACAAACTGTTGTGAGACTGGGTTGGTTTCACTGTTAGCCTGGTGACCTCACCATGACAACAGGACTCCTGGAAGTTACTGCAACCTGCTGTTACTCTCCAAGAAATAGTTAAAGCATCTAGTGCCCTGTGAAAACACATTTCTATTTGTGTGTCTGTCTTTAATAAACAAGATATGAGTTCATTTGTGAACTTAGAGAAGCTAGAAGCGTATTTATCATCGTTTGAGAGAGTGAGGCTAGCCGTTTCCCTCTTCTTCCAGTCTTTTTGCTAAGCTAAGCTATTCAACTCCCTCTACACTCTATACTATAACATGAGAATAGTATTAATCATCCGTATATTACTAGGACCTAAGGTGCCTCAGCAGCCCTAGACCAAATAATAGGTTTGGCCAATGTAAAAAGATGATGAGAATGACATTTATCTTTTCCACATTAATCAACTTATTCATTCCAAAGGCTAAACCATCTCACCAGTGTAATGCTTATTATTACAATATTTGCATCTGCCTACATAAGCTGCCCCTACACACAAACACAGATGATAATTGGTACCATGAAGTAGACAATAAACAGATAACAGACTAGGCTGAACCCATTAAGCACGCCTGACCCCATCCATTCACCACGAGTCTGTATTCATGCAACAAGCCATACTGTGTATGCATGATCTACTATGTTCCATCCTCTGCCTTTGAACAATGAGGCTGCCCAGCAGCTCAAGTGCTTGCATGATATGATACCCCCCTCTGCCCCCCCCTCCATGCACTCACCATTAACACAAACATCATATTCAGCTGCCTCTAGTAAAGCCAGCACGCCAGCCTCTCATTGGTGTCTTTGTACTAGATAGATCAAAAGGACTGGCCCAGGGACTGTCTGGTCACATTAAGGGAAGAGTTAAAGTCAGGTCAAAATACACATATACACACAACCACTGGAGTGTGTATGTGTGCATGTTTCCTTATGAATAAGTGTATTGATCGAGGCCAGTGTCGCTTTGGACTTTGATCTGTCAACATGTGGATCAGAGTGAGCCTCTGGTTGTTTGTGTGTGTGTGTGTGTGTGTGTGTGTGTGTGTGTGTGTGTGTTGGTAAGATGGGCTATTACAGAGGTCACTGTTCGTGTGAAGAACACACACACATACACACTTTTACTTTTTCCTTTAGTGACATGATAAATAGTGGGCTGGGTTATTATGTGATGTGACGCATCACTCTGGCTGGGTAAAAAGACAACAACAAAAGTGACCACAAACTGACTAACTCAATTGAATTCTACTCACATACACTGGGGATAATATTATACACATTGAAGCAGTATTTTACCCTTAAAATGTCTTAGGTTATAGAACAACTAGTTGACAGTGGAACTCAACAGTAAACAGGTATTTTGAGAGTCATGCTGCTGTCGGCTCTGTTGAATCATTTTATATGTTCCTCCATAATATGAATCTTAAGCTAATATCCCAAATCCCCACAGCATGGTTTCTGCATTTACTGACATTGTCCTTAATTAGGCTGCCGAATCTTTTCATCTTCCAGGTACCATTTTTAAAAGTTGTGCTCAGTCATTGCTGACCTGTTCATTGACTTACAATCCTCTTGTGTGTCACAAACTTAATTTTTTTTTGTCCAGAATAATTCTGCCCAGAGTTTTGTACAGTTTCTGACCCTCTTTTTCTAAATGACGATCCTTCATCTAATGTATAGCCTAAGCTTTGTTACTCATTTTTGTCCTGGTTATTTCAAAGTATTATGAACATATAGCATAACAAGGCTACATTTCGCAGAACTTTGTTGTATATCATCCTCTCTCTGCCAATGCCTCCATCTCTCTCTCTGCACTTTTAAGGATTAAATAAAATGCTAAAATACCAAAAAACACATAAAAATGTTATTACACCAGTAAAACCTGTATGGAGCCCAGTTTATTTGTCCCAATGCACCAATATTCCTGACCTCAGTGCTTAGTTTCACCCTAAACATTCTCCAAATATCCATCTTTTAGTGTATGACCTATGTGTCATTATGTAAAAGTATAAGATGAGATTTACAAACAGCACAGGTAGGTGTATCATTTGCATAACAATGCGGTACAGTAATACCATACAACAGGGCCATGTAATTCATGACCATATGGTTAATGACAGTAACTGTTTTCTAAGTCAACCAAAGTCACTTTGCAAGTAAAGCCAACAGAGGGTAGTGAAGGACACATGGGTACGTGTGTGTGTGTGTGTGTGTGTGTGTGTGTGTGTGTGTGTGTGTGTGTGTGTGTGTGTGTGTGTGTGTGTGTGTGTCATTCATGGGCCTGTAATGCGTTTGCTCATGCATACAAGTCTTAATTTGCATGGGTGCACTTCAATCGAGTTCTGTGTGTACGTGTGTGCGTGAGAGAAAGATAGACAGGAGAGAGGAGAGAGTAGAGAGCCCCCCGTGAACCTTAGATAACTCCACTGGCACAATGGCAGGGTGCTGTTAGAAGTTAGAAGTGCGGGGTGATGCGCCCCGAGGGCTGACAGACCAAATGGCTGGTCCAGAGAGAGAAAGCTCTGAGCACTGATGAGGCCAATAAAACACTCTGCTGGTAGACTAGGGGGGAGGAGAACACGGGGTAAAGCTGGTAATGTCTAACTGGAGGGAGGAGAATGAGTGTGTTTAGCAGGCGGAGATGGGGAGTGTGTGCATGTGTGTGTGTTGTTGTTTATGTGTGTTGAAGAGGAGTTCACACAGGGGCCTGGTGTAGCCAAGATGCCAGAAGAATGCTACTGCTACCCCTGAGGGGGGGAGGAGGGGGGGCAAACAAGGGGTTCAGACACAGGGCACCCACCAAGCGCTCGAGGCAGGGACACAAAGGGCACAAAAACAAACTGCCCGTCACACACTCTGCAGGAGCGAGGGCTTATGGCTGTCTGTGTCTGTCTGTGTGTCTCTGGAAGTGTCAAATACACTATCTGGGAACAAGTTTGACATGTTTTGAGGGTCTCTTATATTATGCTAGATTCTGTCAGGACATACATTTTTAAAAAAAGGGGCAATCCTAACAGTCTTTTGCCACCAATGTGTCCTCATGTGTGGCCTCTCACCATGTCAGGGGCCCCCGGTCAGCCTGGCCCCGGTGGCCCCCGGGCCTGGGGATATATATGGACATGGTGGTGTCATAGACAGGTCACTGGAGGGGTGGGGGGTGAAGGATGAAAGGAGGTCTAAAGGTGAAGAGAGAGAGACGGAACTGCAGAGAGAAGAGAGGTGGCATTGTGAAACTGGTTGGACATTAGAGCGGAGTCTGGTGCAAGGGCATGCTGAAGTGGTCTGACTGACATGTTCACACACACACACACACACACACACACACTCACACACTCTCAAGCTATGACTCACAGTCCACATATTGACAAGGCGTCGGCAGAGGAAGGGGTCGAGGTTCCAGTGTATGCAGGGCAGAAAGGTGATGTAGAAGATTTCGTGGCCCAGTCCGGACGAAAAGAGGAAGAGGAAGTGTAGGGGCCAGTTCCTCACTTCATAACGAGGCTTGCTGCATGCCTGCACAGAATAAACACCTATTAATATACAGATACATACAGTACATAACAAAACTGGAGTACACCCCTTGTCAATATCACTGAAAAGCTGAATAATTACAAATCCTTTCCACCCAATACATTTTTTAGAGAATTAAGCCAACTCACTTGAAAACACCAGAATGTCTGACTAATTAAACTATAATGAAAGGTCCATATTTAACAAAGAAATGCAACAAAAGTCAGCTCACCCTTCATCAGTGAGAAAATACTCTACAGGTGCTCTATACTGGGCTCTGTACTTGCCTAGGACTCTACTGTGATTTTGATAGTGTGTTTGGGATCATTGTCATTGGGTATATACACTTTCATTCATAGTGACCCCACCTCCATGTTTCATAGTTGGCACTACATGCAGTCACCGTGGTAGTCCAGATCAGGTCTACGCCAAACATGCTGGACCCCATCTGATCCAAACTCATTAGGATAAAGCATGTGCAGCCAATATTCATTAGGCTCCTTTTCATGTTCTTTGGCAAAGTTTAATCTTGAAGTTTTGTGCCATTTGGTGAGCAACGGTTGACTTTATGGAATGTCTGAGCAGTCACTGAAACACCAGTTTTCACACATAATCCTTTGCGCCAAGTCAGAAGTGCTCGCCTGTCTGCTTTTCAGTGCAAGGTTATGTAAATAGTGAATTGTGCGTAGTCATTTTTTTGAGGACAGCCACTGAGCCTTCTGTTATTGGGAGTATGGGTCCTCCTGTACCTTCTAAACACTGTTACAACTGTGTTTCAGCTTCTGTTTAGTACCCTACTGATGATCTTTTACCATCCCCCTTAAAGGGCGGAGCCAACATGGTGGCCGGGGGTGGCACTGGCCCCCCCTGGAATCTGATTGGCTGACCCAGGTGTCCCCCCTACCACCACTGTTGGAATGTACTTGGTTGATATGCATTTTCTGCTAGTAGAATGGTTCTCCTATCCAAAATTAACATTTTACTGTGATTTGATATTTGCCAAATGATATAATTGTCTGCATGAAGCATTATCTTCACTTTATCCAGATTGGCTCTCCATCAAACGTTTTCTACACCCGCCCTTGGCCTCTGTTGTGATTACAGAGCACCATGTGCTCCACACTGGGGTTCATCCAAGCTCTGTCTGTGTCAGAGTGAACGAGCTCATCGAAATTAAGAAGGTGGGTGGACCTACAGTAGAAATCAACAGTTTTGGCATCAATACTGTTTCATTTATTATTATTTAGAGTCCAGATCTGTTTTTTCTTTCTCTATATGTGCCACCCTTCCTGAGACTGTGTCCCAGCCTGGCCCTGCGCCCCTCCCCTGCCCCTCCCCGCCCCGCCCATCAAACATTTTCTAGATTTGCCCCTCCCTCCCTCCCATCTACTTCTCCCATCTTGCATTAGACACAACCAAGGCCAAAGTGGAGACAGTTGCGTTCACAGGTTGTTGTTTTTTTTACAACCTTCTTCACACAATTAGTCTTAATTGGGTGTAGTCACAGCTATACTCATTTTTGTTACACTGAGGCCTGTATTTTCAATGTAGTCTATCTACCCTCTTTGTTTTTAAGCTGAAACACCCTACACCTCACCCTAATAATACTACAATTATTGTATGATGTTGACATGTACTCAGTTGTGTCATATACCAGGCATGTCCAAACCAATCCATAAAGGGCTGTGTGTCTGCATGTTTTTGTTCTGAACCAATCAAGGGTGCAAATGACTTGACCTATCACCTGTCTGAAGACTGAGATCAGTGGATTAAATGAGTCGAACCTGCAGCCACACAACCTTTCATGGAATAGTTAGGACATGCCTGTTATATACCGCATAATGCAATCACAGTTGCAGGTATCATTTAGTTTTCACAACTAATCTTGCAGTCACACCCCATATTACAGACACACCCGAATCTTCTTTGCAACCTTTTCTTACACTTTGAGTATTATATCCAACATATAATGTCTTTACTCAGCTGATTTAAGCACATGGCATATATAAAGTAGCTTCCTAGTGTTTTTATGGCTATTGTCTTTGTGTAAACACCATGATCCTACTTTGAAAGGAGTAGTTAAGCAATCTAGTAGTGTACTTTTACAAGGTTATGGTACTCAGAAGAGGCATATTAAAAGAACAGCCATACAGAGGCCACATTTAACAACACTCTTTAAGTGTTCCATTGACATGATCATGAACTGAAGTTCCTATGCTAGAAAGTAACTCACTTTTAATACATAATCTGTCCCAGAAAAGGGAGCCTGGAAGAATGTAAACACAGCTTGTCATTGTGCAGATGAGAGATGAGGATGTGGGGGCTGACAGAAACAGCTAGACAAACGAGAAAAGCCAGTCAGAGTTTGGTTTTCACAAACTGTAATAAATCCAAACGTTCGTTTTCAGTAAATCCTCAAATCTAAAAGCGTCTATTGTGTGGTTTAACGCTTACTTCCCCATTTTTAGAAACAAGGCTTGCACTGAGCTGTCATATATAAAAATATTCTTATGTAACCTTGTAATAAATGTCCCACCTGGCCACACTTCATTTATTCCTTTAAATTATTCACTAATGTTATTATACCCACTAATGTTTGCATTTAATCCAATGCAATTTAATCCAGCAGATGTTTTGGTTTCTTATTTTAATTAACATATCGTTTTAAAGATGAGTTCACTGACACTGAGATAACCAGTTTTTCGCAGTTTAACACTTACACCAGTTGTACATCCATTTTCCTTGTATTTATAATTTGAATTGTTGTCCTGGTGCTCCCAGCTTCTCCTCATCTGTCCACGTGGTTTCTCATCTTGGACAGGGGTTCCAGTCTCAGAGCGGATCATCTCTTGGCTGTGATGACCGGCTTCAACGAGGAAGAGTCCGCATCGTCTCTGGAACCCCGCCACAAGCTCCGAGTCATGGAGGTAAGCCAGCAGCTCCAGCATGGTAAGTGAATGAAGCTTCAATGAAGCTTCAATGCTGCAAAATGCGGATTCTTAAGCAGAAGTAATCATGTAAGGTGATATCTGCCCAGACAGGACGCATCACAAGGGGAAGGCTGCAGAGCTACGTACAGGTGCGGCCGCTCTGTGTGACAGGTGTGCGCGGCGGGGCGGGGTTAGAAGCAGGCGGGACCAATAGTTTAAAGTTTGTATAATATTTGTCCGACCTTTACACTGAAATGGTTCACACAAGTATTTACGGCAAGCGGAAGGATGATTTATTGCATGGGCCGCCCATGATAGTAGCAGAAGAAGTAGGCCTAAATAGTCCAGTGATCCAAAACTAGGTCATGCAATGAAAACAGCCAAATAAGACTGGATTATTGAGAGGAGTCTGGGATCAGATTACAATCAATGGCCAATATTTTGAACATTTTGGGCACAAGACACAAATCTTATTGTTTACTCAAATCATGTTTCATATCATAAACCTCTGACCCATCATTTGTTTTCCCCTTTATCCTGGCTAATGATTTTCCAAAATACACTACATGCATGTGTGTGTGTGTGTGTGTAGTTCCAAGTGTCTTACACTTAGTTGATTGACAAGCTGATAATAAGACAGAATAAGTGACAACATAATAAAGGTAATAAAAACAAAGAACAGATTGAACGACCAATACATGCAGAGAAAATAAGTATTTTTTTTTGTTTCGTAAATTTAAATAAAATAAGTAAAAGATAAATAATTAAATAGATAAAATAATTAAATAAATAAGTAGCATAAGAGAGACTAAGAAAAAAAGTAACGTTAGAGTAAAAATAATCTAGGTTACAATAGAAAGAAGAAAGAAAGATAAAGTTAAAGCTGGACTAAAACTCGGTTGAAATAGATTAAAAAGAGAAAAGAGACGTCAAATGAAATAAAAGATGATGTTTAATAAAAGCTGGACTAAAACTAGGTTAGAAAGGAAATTAAAAGACAAAAGAAACAGACAACTAAAATTGATAAATAGTGGCTGACAGAGAAGGACAGCTTGAAATTCAATTTATTAAATTTGATTAACTTGTTTTCAGAAAATATAAGTACATTTTTCAGGTAAAATAAGAGACTCCCTCATCCTCCCTCATCATCATCATCATCATCAGCAGCAGCAGCAGCAGCAGCAGCAGCAGGATGTCACAGGCTTAAGGCTTGTTCCTGTTGTTACAGAGCTGTTATCAATCTCTCACTGACAGAGATCCAGTAATTGTTGGCTAATTGCTTAAAGTCATTTCAAAGCAGCAACATTTAGACTATTCCTGAGCACATATACAGTACATGTAGGCTGACTGGAGCTCTTCCTGGCCATCATTCAGACTAGTTATCCTTAAAGTGGATTCTTTCAGCAGGTCATTGGATGTGCTGGAAAAAACAAGGAGGTAATGTTTACTAGAAATTGCCCACATTTACCAGTATACAACAGTAACAACAAAGGGATCCACTTCCAACTCTATTTAGACTCCCAAACAGTTATATAAGCATAATTCCATAAAAGGTCAAGTTTCCTGCCTTGGGTTTCTGGCCTGTGATGTGACACCCTGATTCAGAACTATATGTCCCTTCCAGCACACTCATCAATTGTCATGTCACCAAACATCCATCCATACAAGCAGGCGATATCATTTTAGAGAAATGAACCACAGGACATATATAATGTAACAAACAATATGTATCATAGCTATGTAGCTTTTATTGACTATTACAAAAAAGTCCAATTAAATATTTATACCTGATAGTTCAGAGTCAGTAAATGAATCAAATTGATACACAGCTTGATGTAAAAGGATTTTAGATTTAGAACAAACAAATAAAAAATATGGGCTCTTCAAATTACAGGCTTCCATGAAATATGTGTGTTTTTGTACAGAAAGCATACTGAGATGTCTGGATCCTCCACCCTTTATATGGTTGAGAAAATGAAAAGCTTTAGAGCGACTTCCTATTGTCAAATTTTATAATATAGTTAAATGTCATTGTTCCGTTCTGTCCCTTGTGACGCAAGACAAAGCAAGTTTGGCTCGAAGTTTTTGGTGGTTCTTTGTCTGAGTTAAGGAACACTTTGTTACAGGAAACAGTCAATTGACGCCCCCAGTTGACCAAATTAGCACATCCTATTGTCTGGTATTGTGTGGGCTACGTAATTGCGCATGGCTGTCATAGCTGGTCCCTGAACAGCCAGAGGACACGCACACAAACACACGCGCGCACACACACACACACACACACATACTCAGACTGAGAGAGACAGAGGGAGAGAGAGTCATGTTTCCATCACTTCAGAGGACATCATATTGACGTAAATTCATTTCCTGTAGACTTATCCTAACCTTAACTATAACTAACACATGCCTAACCCTATCCATTCCCCTGACCTTAAAGGGGACCTATTGTGCTTTTTCTTATTTTCAGTTATATAATGTTACAGTGTTGTGTGTTCATATAGATGTGGCCAAAGTGCCAAATAATGAGGTAAATGTATGTAGAAGTAATCCCTGTGAGCAAAAAGCACCAATTGCTCTGAACACTCCGTTTCCAACTGTTTTTCTACTTTACACCTCAGCTGATTTCTTTATATGCTCATCTGCTCCATGCACAGCACGCAAGTTCACTGCGCCGCTTCGCTAATATTATGGTGTTTTCCATTGTTTTGGGAGACAAAGCACTATTGTATTGTACAGATGTTTGGCAAATATTCACCTTTGAGTTTTCAGATGATGAGCCTCCATTGCAAATAAATGGTGTCCATAATCCAAACTGTAAATAGTCCACAAGTACTAGAGAGAGCTGGTGAGTGGTACAGGTTAGGTGTGATCAAGCCTTTCTTGAAGTCCTTCTCCTTGTGCTTTAACTTGTCCTACATGATGGCACTGTTTCCTTCTGTCACAATGAAAACTGCACCTCTTCCAGGTTTTTCTATCTGGCAAAGCTCATAGGGATACAAAGTGATAGCTCGTGATTTTGACCCTGTGTTTGGCTACGTATGCGCATGTTAGGCTACTGGAAGGTCAAGGCCATGCATTTTATTTTACTCCTTCTTCTTCTTTTAACATAAGGGACAATGTGTCTCTTTGACTTGTGTGCCTCACCTCGTTGCTAAATGAAGCAAACTGCAATCATGATCAAAATCGCTCAGTAAATGCATGGTGTTGTTGCATTGTTTTGAGGGCCGGTTGGAGGTGTGCTTGTCGTCTGCAGGTCTTCATCAAATATCATCATCGCTGTGGCTGTTTGTGCTTATACTGTTCCTCCCTGCATTATTTCTAACCCAAATATCTCAATTTTTTGTTGTGTCGACTGGTATTTAGCGCGACTAAGCAAACTCCGCTAATTTGGTGAGGAACATGTTTAATTTCCTAAATTTAGCCATTTAAAAGTATTTAATATGATGCAGTAAATAATGAAATATTTGGGTTTTCATCAGCAGTAACTTAACACAATTCTGATACGGAACAGATTGGACTCAAAAAGACTGGAGCTAAAACTGCCAGTTAGAGACAGAGGCTTAACTGAGGGGCTGCATAAAGGACCATATGAGATAGATGGAGATTGCAAAGATACTTTAGTGGAGCCCCAGATTAAAAATATTGATCTGGAAACATAACTTTAAACCCAGCCTTCACCTTAAAATTAATGAAGTCGTGCTTTTTATCTCTATAAAGGAGGCGAATCCCCACAGCATGACTGTAAATCGATTTATGTCCCCACAACATGAGGAATACCTGGACCACACACACACACACACACACACACGCACACACACCCTCTCTCTTTAACTGGACTTTAAGGCGACACACCGCCGCCTCTTTCTCTCTCTCTCTCTCTCTCTCTCTCTCTCTCCACCTCTCTCTCCCTGTTTGTGGGATGCTCGGGCTCTCTGGATGGATGAGCCCTCGCATCGGAGTCACCACCATTACATCATCCGTTCCCACACAGTCGAAAACACGGAACGAGAGCTTTTTAATATTTAACCGGGATCCCGATCGTTCAGACCGAGCGGCGGGCGCCCTGCTCTCCATAAAGGACGCTGTGCAGTGGGGATTATAAAAACACATCAGCAGCGTCTGCGGGGATGATGGCGTTTCAATGAACAGGGAGGAGAGGAGGGGGAGAGGAGGAGAGACGTGCGCCGTCATCAGCATCTGTCCGCCAGCTCCCTTTGTGTTCATCGGAGAGTGTGAATGGCGAAAGATGACATGGCAGAGGTAGATTTGGCATCAAACGGAGCGGAACCCCCCGGCGAGGCCCCCACAGCGGTCCCCTACGAGGAGTACGAATGCAAAATCTGCTACAATTATTTCGACCTTGACCGCAGGGCTCCTAAGATCCTAGAGTGCCTCCACACGTTCTGCGAGGAGTGCCTGAACACGCTTCACCTCCGGGAGGAACGGCCATGGCGCATCAGCTGCCCCGTCTGTCGCCACCGGACTCCGGTGCCAGATTATCGGATACAGAACCTGCCCAACAACACCAAGGTGACGGAGGATTTCCCCCTCTACATAGACTCGGACCCTCTCCCTCAGGACGCTTTGCCTCCGTACCCTCCCCCCCTGCACCCTGCTCTCGTTGCGCTCCGCCGGGAGGAGGCGTCGGGGACGTCCAGCGCCAGCCAAGCGACTCCGTCCACCACCGTGTCCACAGCCACGACCCTCTCCCAGGACTCGGTGCGCTACGACAGCTGTCAGAGCTGCAAGAGAGTGGCGCTGACCACCGGCTGCGTGTGCGTGATCTTCTCCTTCCTGTCCATGCTGGTGTTGCTGTTTATGGGCCTGATCTTTGTGCACAGTCACAGCATTCCTCCCTCGCCAGCGGGACCCATTTGCTTGTCGGTAGCCAGCATCCTGGCCATGTTCTCGGTGGTCGTCACATGGCTGATCTGCTGGCTTAAATACAGACCGGACCATGAGACAGGCCGCTCATCCGCTACCAGTAACTCCAGGAGAAACGCTTGATAGGCTGCTGGCTGTGCTGACTATTGATGGAGATGTTGTACTGTGGGGTTGTGTGGTTATGTACATATACTGGCAACTGATACTCCTGCTCCCTTTACTTTTTCTAGGAATAAATATCGTCCTAAAATGGCCTTTTATCAGTATAGCAAACACCCAAAAGGCCTTCCTGTTGTTTGGAGCAATAGGCCGACACCGATATGATCCTTGATAATCTTTTTTCCTCAAGTTTATTCACTTGAAATGGCAGTGGGCTCCAGCTGACTGGGCGTCCTGATGAATGAACTCGTCCAAGACTACTTGATGTAGGGTGAAGCTGTGGTTGGCTTTGATGACTGAATGTGAAGTGCTTATTTCCCACCCTATCCTGATAAATATGCATATCCTCCACTCTGCCACTCACTGTATGATAACTGTCCATGATGATTCACTCTTATATCTCAACAAAGCACTATTGTATTGTACAGATGTTTGGCAAATATTCACTTTGGAGTTTTTAAGGTGATGAGCCTCCATTGCAAAATAAGTCGTGTCCACAATCCAAACTGTAAATAGTCCACAAGTACTAGAGAGAGCTGGTGAGTGGTACAGGTTAGGTGTGATCAAGCCTTTCTTGAAGTCCTTCTCCTTGTGCTTTAACTTGTCCTACATGATGGCACTGTTTCCTTCTGTCACAATGAAAACTGCACCTCTTCCAGGTTTTTCTATCTGGCAAAGCTCATAGGGATACAAAGTGATAGCTCGTGATTTTGACCCTGTGTTTGGCTACGTATGCGCATGTTAGGCTACTGAAAGGTCAAGGCCATGCATTTTATTTTACCTTTTTTTTTTAACATAAGGGACAATGTGTCTCTTTGACTTGTGTGCCTCACCTCGTTGCTGAATGAAGCAAATGTCATAGTAATTATGATCAAAATCATGCACGAACCCCCCCACCCCCACCCCCCCTCCAAAAAAAACCCTGCAACAGACAGCATCCAGCTGCGGTGTCGGCAGGGATTTCCTCCTTCTGTCACATCATTTACACGTCGGAAGTTGAAAACAGGGTTTCCAACATGGAGCTGCCTCCCACCCCGACCATCTTTTTATACTTATGAAAAATGTGGGTCTTTGCATCTGGCTTTGAAGAAAGGTCGGGAAAGATATGGGTGTCTAAATGTGTTTTAACAGGTAATCCCAGGCTAAAGTCCACCTTCAGCTGCTTCCAAGTCTGAGTTAACTCTTTAGCTTCCTTCAGAACCCCAATGCGAGAATCTAATGTATCTACATCTTGATAGATGAGACACAGCGAACCACTCCTAAAAGGATACATTTTGGTGTCTTTCTGGCCCTTCTGAGATTGTCAAGTGTGATAATTATCTCTAGAAAGAGCCTCGTCAGCTGTGTGGCTGAGATTACAGAGGTATACTGCACAATCAGAACCTGCACAAGTCAAATATTTGACTTTACAATGCAAATCTTCATGTAATTTGCATTGTCTACATTGTGTGTCTGCATCGCAACAAACACTGAATGAAGTTTTTCAGTGAAATCAGCCTCAGACAACACAGTATAATCAAAAAACTTACAAGTCAAGGGCCTATTCTGGGAAAATGTAATATTACTGTGAAGCGTTGGTGAATTCTGTATTTCATTGTTGTTAAATCTATATAATTATTTATTTATAATACAGTATTCTTGATTATGGCAAACCCTTACACTGACAAACATGGTAGTGGTCCATGGAGCATGTGAATTGCACTCCTGGGGTTATGCTCTGGCTCCCTAACCCTCCATTGTCAGCATCTAGGTGTTGAGATGAATTCAATTCAGACACCAAAGTGTTTCTTTTGTTTTTTTTAACTTAGCACTTATTACCCTCATGCACTCATTGTATCCCCCCACCTCACCGCTCAGGAGAGGGAGAGGGAAAAAAACAAAAAAACAGCTCAATATGATTCTTAAATATAACCCCACTCAATCTGATTACCTCGCTTGCTTCAATCATCCTGCTCAGCCCCGCCCCCACACCCACCCCCACACCCACCCCAACTTCTAGATGATGCACTTTCACCCTCTTATTTGACACAAGTAACGGGGGTACCTTTGACAAAATGTAAGCATATTGTATTTATTTCGAAGGACTTAGAAAATGTTGTTGGTTTTTATGAGAATCTGTGGATGTTGTTAAAGTACCAAAATGTATTTGCACAGAGAAATGGTCTTGGTGTGTTATGCTGTTTTACATACATAAACACATTTCAGTAATAAAGGAAACGTGAATACCCATTGCATTTAGTCATTGTCTCAGTACAGCTGATAGAATAGCCTGCTACCAAGCCTGTGTTTTATCATGCTCGCTCTTACATAATGACTGGTAATATAACTGAATGTGATCCAACTTGACACATTTAGTATCCTGCTGTGCATCAAATGTGCCCCCTACTGGAAGACAAAGGATGCTGCATGCTGTAAAAAGAAAAAGGAGAAAAAAAAAGAAAGAAATGAAAGCAGTAATCCCTCCCCTCAGTGTCAGCTCTGTGTTTAGCTGCATTTCTCATGTAGGTGACTAAAGCTTGATTAATAATAATAATAATAATAATAATAATAATAATAATAAATACAAGTAATAATAATACATTTTATTTGAAGACACCTCCCTGGGCACTCGAGGACTTGAGGACACCATACAATAAATAAACGAAACAATAAATAAACAACACAACAGATAAAAGACAGTGTAAAAGAGATTAAAATCAGTGTACTCAGTGTTTACAGAGTAAAATGAGATAGTGCAGTTCATGTTAAATGAGGTATGCAATTCTGAATAAGTGAGTTTTTAGCCTTGATTTGAAGAGATAGTCCACGTTCCTGATGTCCAGTGAAAGTGAGTTCCAGAGTTGGGTAGCAGAGCTTCTGGAGGGGTGGGGGGCAGAGAGGTGGATGGAGGAGGTTGATCTGAGGGAATCTGGAGGAGGTCAGACAGATAAAAAGGGGAAAAGTTGTGGATGGCCTTGAATGTAAAGAGGAGGATAATGAAGTATATGCTGAGCTTGACCGAGAGCCAGTGGAGTTGCTGCAGAAAGGGGGTGATGTGGTGGGTGGAGGGGCGATGGGGTGGATTGAGGGGTGATGTGGTGGGTGGAGGGGGTTCTGGTGACAATTGGAGCTGCATAGGTCTGAACCAGTTAAAGTTTTTGGAGGTATTTGTGAGGTGGACCAAAGAGAAGGATGGTGTAGTAATCCATGTGGGAGGTGACAAGGCTGTGTACAAGAATAGCAGTGGAGTGGGGAGGGAGGGAGGGAGGGGCGGAGGTGAAATATGCAGACCAGGTGATGTTATTAATATGTGATCGAAAAGAAGCTTTGTAAAGGGTTGATTTTGTGCCAATAAGAAGAAATACAGTTTTGTCACTGTTTATTTTGAGAAAGCTGGAGAAGAAACAGGATTTGAATTTGGTTGTTTGAATTGGATTTGCTGGAGAGGTAGAGCTGGGTGTCATCAGCGTAGCAGTGGAAATTGGTGTCATATTTGCGGAAGATATTGACGAGGGGAAGGAGGTAGATGATGAAGAGAAGGGGCCCCAGGACGCAGCCCTGGGGTACACCAGCGGTGACGAGGGACGGCTGGGAACTGAAAGATTGGAGTTGGATGAAGTGAGTGTGGCCTGAGAGGTAGGATTTAAACCAGTCGAGGGGCGTGTGTGCGATATTAGTCTGTTGGGGAGGATAGTGTGAGAGATAGTGTCAAAGGCTGCACTCAGATCAAGGAGGATGAGAATAGTGAGTAAACCAAAATCGGCTGCCAGGAGGAGGTCCTTAGTGATTTTGATTATTATTTTATATTATTTATTTTATAGTTATTAGGATCAGCACCAGGTTTTTTCAATATTGGAGTGATGGCGGCGGTTTTGAAAAGTCTAGGAACGATTCCAGTAGAGAGTGAGGAGTGGATGATGGCAGAGATGAGGGGGGAGCAGAGAGGGGAGGCAGGCTTTCACCAGAACTGTGGGGAGAGGATCTAACTGACAGGTGGAGGGCTCGGACTTTCGGATAATGTCTGAAATATCTGAGTCTGAGGGGAGCTGAAAGGAGGAGAATGAGTGAGATGTCAAACAGGATTCAAGGGAGGTGCTGAGGGAGGAGATTGGGCCCAAGCACAGGTGGAATCTGATGAATTTTGTCATTGAAAAAGGACATCAGGGAGTTACAGAAAGCAGTTGAGTACAGGTGGGGTGGGAGAGAGGCCGGGGGTCTGGGAATATTGTTGAGAAGAGCAAACAGTGTCTGGGAATTACCTTCATTTGAATAGATTATGCCGGAGTAGTGGTGGAGTTTTGATTAAAAGCAAACACTGTTTATGCAATAGGTGCTGGATACTGATGTGCTCTTAGTACCACAGGGTGAGATTTTTCATAGTGTGTTTACCTGCTCATACAAGGCTCCCTTTTAGTTGACTTAAATTAAGCCATTCAGCCACAAGAATTTTCCCCTCATAAAAATCTTTAAAAGATTTTTTTTTTTTTCAAACAAAATAGATATAAACACATGCTCACCATTCACCGTCTAATTAATGGTTCATCTTTAGGGCATAAAC
Source organism: Scomber japonicus (assembly GCF_027409825.1). Lineage (NCBI taxonomy): Eukaryota > Metazoa > Chordata > Actinopteri > Scombriformes > Scombridae > Scomber > Scomber japonicus. Next base: position 8,874,478 of record NC_070583.1, read on the forward strand.
TGTAGGCCTATGTATAATAACCCAAACTTCCATGCCTCATAAATTTAAACTGTCACACTGACTCAAAAATATACTTCCTTCCTCTCTTTCATACTTTGAACATAAAAAAGTAAACAAGTCTCAACTGATGGGTGGAAACAGCGCAACACTAAACTCTATTGTATCTGTCGGTCTTGCTGTATTTTTCAATTAGCCACAGTTACACTTATTACTGGGAAATAGTTGGAGGCAAATGTGTGTTTCAAATTAGCCATGACAACAAACAAAATCACACTATATGTTTTTATAAGGCTGGGCAAATTAATGATAATGGATTTCATTAGATATTTAGTTGTATCATTAATGTGTACTAGACATATAATAGTAGGAATTCCTATTCGCTACTGAGGTGCAACATAACATGAAACTATCATTCAGCAGCAAGTTGACAGTACAGCACAGAAGAACAGCATACGTATACTGACTTTCTGGTGTGTTTTGTTTTCCCACGTCATACTTTGTCGGTTGTCAGTAATACATTAGGCTTCACCAACTTTTCCATTTTTGAACTATGTCAGGAATCTGTAAATTGTGATAAAAATATACTAATAATTATGTAATAAATTCATTTTAATATTTAAAAATGTATAAACTACATGAACCTACACGGATGTTAGGATTTTACCACTAATAAATATGCTGAGTACAATAACACATCACTACATACTCACTTTTCTATCAAATAATATTCAATTGATGGTATGAAAAATACAATAAAGTTTACAAAATCACTCTGAAAACTCCTCACTCATTCACACACAAGTTTTTTTAATATTGTGTTTAGCTCAAAGGTACATCCAGATAGCGGAAGGAGTACTGAGATCTTTCAAAAAATAATAACAACACGCTATAGGCCATAAAAAATCTCCACGAGTAAAAGTCAAACATTCAAAAACTCAACTTAATTAAATTAGACGTATAAGGGTTAAAATATCAGTAGTAAAAGTATAGTAATAGCACTTTTCAGAGTGTTATGTTTATCATGTACAGGCCTGTATTATTGCAATATTATTACTGAGGCGTTAGCGTGCAAGCACCGTTTATGCAATTAATTTTAGAGGCCTACATTGTTGCTTACTCAATAACTGTGCATCAAACTTCATAAATTGATCATATATCTCATATGCTAAAACTTCAGAGTAACTAACTCCAGCACTGGGTCATATTTAGCAGGGTAAAAAAAGTACAACACCCCTCCGAAATGTAGTAGAGTTGAAGTATAAAGTAGCATATCACGCACAGTCCGCCACACTGTATGAATTATTAGCCCAACATGGTGCAACAAAAACTTAATTGATTTGACAAATATGTGTTTGTAAATGGGCCTCCACGCACACAGCATGTGATGCAACTCATTTATTTCTCATCAAGCAAGATTTCTGACTTTGAATTTCATCCTCCGGTAATGGATTGGACACGGAGATTCAGTGTCGCTTTAAAAGAAAAGGGCCGAGGTATGCATCATGCCTCACTCTGTTTTTCATTTGCCCCCTCTGTTTTCTAAGGCTGTAATATCCAATTTCAGTAAGATCACTGACACTCCCAAATCGACACGTTCGTCTACGTTAAAAGACTGATGCTTTCCCCCCCCTCCTCTTCATTCTCCTCCTCCTCCTCCTCCTCTCTTTAGGAAATTACTCAAAACTAAAGCGAGAGACAAACATAACTCACATCTCATACATATAACTATAAATCAACTTATCCTAACATGCTTTCTATGACTCAAACTGATGAAAACCTTAAAAAGCGTTAACTATTCCTTTTTTATTTGCGTCCATCCAGCCAAAGCTCATAATAAAAGCACTCGTGAGATGAGAATTTGGCATGAATTATAGACTGGAATAATGATTTACAACAATATAACAATTAAGCAATTCTTCAAGGCTCATCAGCTTCATTACAAATGTAAAATCGGTCAAAAACAAACTCACATTTCCCCCTCTCTTTGAAGTTATGACAACTTGCAGGACTCAATTATCTCTTCGCATGATAATCATCTTCTGCCTGCAGATAATGACAATCTCCTTAGCAGGTGAAAGACCCCCGTTAGCGCTGCTTATTTTAAACCCAGCGTCCATCCATTGTCCGCGCGCTACTCCTGACAGCAAGGACAACATTTGAAGTTCTTTTATTTTTGGTCAGAAGCCTTGCTCAAAGAGGCGAATGTTAATTGAAGGCTACAGTACTTAAAGCCTGTGGGATTCCTCTTCAGTGCGTAAATTAAGGTGAATGACAGTGAACCCCAACGGGGGGGGGGGTCTCCCTATGTAGTAGAGGCCCCTGTTATTGCTCCGTATAGGTAAGTGAGCTGAGACATGAAAGAGTTGGTCAGGTGCGTGGGGCGCCTTTCAGTTATCCTTCTTGTTGTTGTTGTGCATGAGTCACACGAAGAGGTTTCAAGTCTTCAGAGGTAAGGGGAATATTTTCTAACCGCCCTTCCATTCACGGAATATTTTTGAATATTTTGATCGTAAATCTATATATTTACCAATTTGTTTTTATCGTCTTGAATTCTGTCATGATTACTTACTTAAAAGCCCACCTGGTCGACGTGAGGGAGAGTTGGCCCACGTTTCCTCTCTGCCATGTGTCCAAAATCAAGAATTGGATTAAATTAATGGGAATTAAATTTGAATCAGGAGGCTTTGCAGCAAGATTCAATTCGAAAAAAGCCTTTCTTCTTCTGGTGAGGACGGCTTACTTACTTACTGCTGATGGACAGTGAAGTAAAACGAGCTTTTGTCCTATTTCAAAGCACAGGAGCGGAACCTTTGCTTCAGTGATTGATTAGGGACTGAGGATGCTGTGACCCAGCTCCTTAAAAAAAAGAAGAGCTTCTTTCTTTTTTTCTCTTTTTTTTAAAGAGAGAAACAACCCCTCTTTTCCCTATTATCTTTTTCTGAACAGCGGTGACAATATTGATTATTAGACATTTGGGGAGGAAAATAGACACCGCTCTATAGTGACACAGAGCTAGACTGGCTTTACGGCCGCCCTGGCGTCGTATCCTGCTGTGGCGCACGTCCCCCTTCGGACTGTTCTCGGCTGGCTGGTGCTCAGTCTGAAAACCACAATAAATTCCTTGAGTTGCGCACACTTTAGCACCATTTGTGTCATATATGAGGGCATGGGGTGGAAACAAATTAGAGGCCGCGTGCATTCAACAGTTTGGGGATGATATGCCGCAAAGACTGGGGACAAAAAAATGAGCAATAAATGGATGTCATTTGATTTAAATCTGATTTGTTCTTTGATTGATATTAGCTGGGGTAAGCAAAATAAAGTGGAAACTATAGAGCAAAATAAAGTGGAAACTAAATAATGCCAGGAAAATTGGGGGGTGCTAGTGCGATATATGTGCAATAAAGCGACCGAATATGAAAAGTTTGTCAGTGAATTTAGTCAAATTAAACAGATACATAACTAAAATCAGTTGTAATGTCAGATATATGGATAGCTTATATAAGAAAAAATAAAATATAACGAAATAACGCAATGAAGTATTTATAAATGATTCTAGGCCTATATATTCACTATTTGCTGTTATTATTATTATTTTGATGCCACTGGTGTTGTGTCGGACTGACAAGTGTTTCTAATATTTTGTCCAGCTCAGTCACATATATGGCAAAGTAAATATTGTACACGCAAAAGTTATATACATGCATTTATTATGTGTTATAAGATTGCAGTACATTGTATGGTTTCTGTTATTCAGTGTGTAGTAGACTAACCTCAGTGAAAGCAGGGGTTTTATTAATCTGTGTAGCCTATTCATTCAGGGTTTTTTTTTTTATTAGAAAAGAGGAAAATGATTAATCAGCAGTGATTTACTTGGAAAAGCTCACATCAGGACCAGTGTTTGGGTGTGTGTGTAAAATAGTTGAGTGACCCACTAATATTTTACCACATAAACTAAATAATTAGGCTAGACGTCGTCAGTCATCATTTGTTACTCTACTTTCCTGCATGTAGTTCACTCAGCACATAAAGGGGATTTAGAGAGTATTTGGTGGTTAACAGTACATGCAGTGACTCTCTGTGCCATAGCTCTCTCTCTAGTCAATTGACGCCTCTGTCCTGCTGGAGCAAAAATGTGACAGCGCCCCTGATAGGACGAAAGTTTTTAGCTTCAGCCAATCACAGCACCCCGCCGCGTACCGGGTGTACCCACTCGACCAATCAGAGCCGGGAGCGCTGACGGGTAGTGAGAAGAGCTCCGCTACTTTTGACGGTCTCCTCTCACTTTGAACCGGTGTCAACAAACAACAACAATATTTTCGTCCTGGCTGCACCGCCGTGGCATCTACATTTCCTAAAAAAAACCCAAATACTGACGGATAAAACTGAGGAAACTGAAAAACTGACTATTTTTAACGTCCAACAATCATTTTTTCTTCTTTTGTCGCCGTCAGTTTTGACTCTTCAGAGTGCTGTGGTTGTCCCGGGGCACTGCTTGCTTTTAGCCCGGGTGCGGCTAACCCTAACCGAGCCTAACCTTCCAGGAAGCTTCCCACGGGCGACAGAGCGGTTTCAACGACGTCTTAACTTCGTGTTACAACGGCAGCCTCTCCGTTAGGAGGAGGTATCTGTACTCAGTGGGCTGGTGGAGGTATGACTGCGTTGGCGGGGTCAATACCCAGGATGATGCGACCCACGCTGGCTCAGAATTACCCCCGCAGTGGCTTCCCACTGGAAGGTAAAGCATCACATTGCCAAAAGGAAGGGTTACTGCCCTGGATGTTGATAGCTAGATATCTTTGTTTCAGTGCAAGTCGGTCAAACGTCACTTACATTTCTAAACCTCTCATTCAATTTTCTTGAGGCTTAACTCCTCTTATTCACTCTGCACAGCTGCAGGAGTTTAAAGCTTCAATGACATTTGACTTTTTTATTTATTTTATTTTTATTGCTAGTGTTGCAGCATGTTTGACTTTTTTCCTTCCACAATGTTTGGTATAACTTTTGCATCTTTTAGCAAACTTTTTCTTGCAGCCTATATTAAATGAGTGTATTAAATGTTTGTTTTGTTTTTTAATAAATATTGCTTATGTTTCTCTTTACAATTCTAGCTGTAAGGTAGGCTGTTGCTTAGGTCAAATCTTCATTGTCATATTGATATTTTTGGAGAGATTATAGAGAGCTAATTTGTACCTAAAATATGTTGTCATTAATGTGTAGTGTTTTATTTGGAGTCAGTTAAAACTGAACTTGCCCTGGTGTTGTAGGGTTTGCAGCATGCACAGTACTACTACACTACTTAGTGACATGTTGTTCTTGTGTTTTGATTAAATGTAGTGTCTACTCCGTTGGGTCAAGGCCGAGTGAACCAGCTCGGAGGAGTTTTCATAAATGGCAGACCTTTGCCTAACCACATCCGACACAAGATCGTGGAAATGGCCCACCACGGCATTAGGCCGTGCGTCATCTCCCGACAGCTCCGGGTCTCTCACGGCTGTGTGTCCAAAATACTTTGCCGGTACCAGGAGACGGGCTCCATCAGACCCGGGGCCATCGGTGGCAGCAAACCCAAGGTAGGAACCAAAGCCTCCCGCAGGGATAATATGACTTATAGAACTTTTTAAAATATAACTTCATGCATGCTGGAGGATACCAAATCTTACCTGATGATATTTAAAGTCATAATAGGCAATTAACTGTGTCCCATGGGCCACAACAAAGTGAATGAACACTGCCACTTTTCTGACCTTTGAAGCAGGGAACGACGCCGGACGTAGACAAGAGAATAGAAGAATACAAGCGGGAAAACCCGGGTATGTTTAGCTGGGAGATTCGGGATAAATTACTGAAGGATGGGATATGTGACCGCAACAACGTTCCTTCAGGTAAAAAAGGGCAGAAATGAAAGTTTTCACATATATAACATTATTATTATTATTATCATTATTATTATTATTATTATTATTATTAGGCTATTATTAGTAGTATTATTATTATTATCATCCATAATATTCTATACATATTCTATAAACCTTATCCTCGACTACAGCAGATTGTCATAGATGACCATGTTTTATTATAAATAAACAAAAAGAAAACATAAAAGAAAAAAACACAATGAATAAGTGAAGTGAAAACAAAATTCCCTCCTGTAGTAACTTTTTCTTTCAGTATTTGAAATTTTAGAGAATTAGCATATATATTACTCAGAGTATTTATAACATATAGGATATTTATATATATTTTTAATATGGATACTTAAAAACTCTACAAAAACAGATATATACACTTGTAGATTTACTAATAGGACCTATATATAAAATATATAGATGTACTAACATATATTATATATATAAATGAATTGTCAATAATTTCCACTTTGTGAATGAACTTTTGCAGTGAGCTCCATCAGTCGCATCATGCGGAGTAAGTTCGGAGGCAAAGGCGATGAAGAGGAGGATGAGGATGAAATCGAGAAGAAAGAGCTGGAAGACAACGAGCGAAGGGCCAAACACAGCATCGAAGGCATCTTAGGAGACAGATGTAAGTGAACTCCTCATCTGATTGTTGCTGGTGTGGAAGGAAAGAGAGTTGGCTGTTAACTTTCGCTGGGGTTATCTTTCTCATATCAACATATCAACACACACACACACACACACACACACACACACACACACACACACACACACACACACACACACTAGCAGTGGAGAGCTGTTAGATCAGATTTTGTCAGGGACTCTGCTTGTATAAATTGTTGATTTAAGCTGTAGGCTACTGGAGGAAATATTAGTGGTGATGGTGAAAACTTTATAGTCTATATTCTCTAATTGGGATAATTTCCACAAAATTAAATTATAGAGACATTTAATTCAATTTTGCAAAGAAACCAACAAAAAAAGAAAGAAAGAAAGAAAAGAAACACGATGACAGAAACACCATGCTTCATACCCCCAACCTGTTGATCGCGTTGAGCTGTGTGTAAAGCAGAGTGGTTTGAGTCCATCGTAGAAGTATAGCTTGTATGTGAAATTTTAGCATGCTGTAAAGTTGTTAGATGGGGGAGGAGAGTGTGTGTCGTCCTTTGTTAGGAATTCTTTATCGACCATATCTCTCCTGCTAATGCTTTTCCCATGAGGCCATACCGTAAATCAAACAGCAGGTGATGGCTCTGTGCGGGAAAGGCAGAGTGTGCTTTTCACTGAGCGTGTGTGTGTGTGTGTGTGTGTGTGTGTGTGTGTGTGCATTTGTGTGCGCGCGCGTTTGTGTGTGTGTGCTCAGCGGTGTCTTAAAAGCAGATTGCTTGAATAGTCGTGTTACAATAGGTCTGCATCTTACACACACATACACACACACACACACACACACACACACACACACACACACACACACACTATATATATTATGTGATATTATTTGTTGCATTCTTGTGGATTGTAAAACAAATAATGGAAATATAGTTGGCATGTCTTTTGGCCCGTGTGCTGGGAGCCTATTTGTTTATAGTTGGGTCATTATTTTGTGTAACAAATCCCTTTATATTAGCGTTTCAACCTCATGACCACCTGTACAAGTCATCCAGGCTTCCATTAAGACGCTAAATCCTATTTTTCATAAGTGAAAGTAATTAAATGACGTAGTTGTTTTTAAAACATTTTTGTGGAATTGAAGTTTTCACTCGGAGAAAAAAAAAAGTTTTCTCTCATTTAGCTGACATCTTTCTTTTCCTTTTTTTTCTTTCTTGCTATAGAACAAGTGGAATAACGACTATTTTAAGTTCATTAAAGGTCCATGCCAAACTTTTTTTTTTTTTTTTTGATGAAAACGCTGTCATGTAAAAGTCTAAAGTGATGCAGGCCTGGCAAACACACAAAGCATGACATAGTTTCATTTGCTTTCACCGTCAGTAGCTTAATTGAGTTCATTACTTTATAGCTACATCAGGCCTACTAGCATGTTTTCAATATCATTAGCTCTACATTACTTTTTTTCCTCTTCTTTTTTTTAACCTGCGCAGTTAACGTAGCCATTTGTCGATTTGTTTGTGATTCTTTCCAAATAATTTCCAGCTCCATGATAGACATATGTACAGCAGGCCTGCCCTCTCTGCTAGATTTGAGTGAATGTATGTGTTTGACAGAATAAGCTAAACTGCGCTGTTCATTGGTTATATGTACTGTCATCATTTCCCTCCATTAAATACATTTTTTTCACCCTCCCCAAAGTACACATGACGGCTAACTCCAGAGGGAAACAGTGGAAGTAATGATTTCTGAGACAATTTAACTTCAGTCTAACTTTTTTTTGAGCTGGCGGTGACATTGTTTTTAGACAAGCTCCATATTTCATATTTCAACACTTACGCATGAGCTAAGCTTATTATTTAATTATCCATATAGGTTAAGGCTATCCATCTACGTTTGGTTGTTCAAACATGTCCTCCACACTTTCCATCTCTTCTCTTTCCACTTTGTAAAGTCATTTCAGCAGAGAAATGTCAACATTGAGCTCACCCTTTCCCTCTAAGTACTTTTTAGGGTCTTTGCGTCAGTAAAATAGTAGGAGGAGAGATAAAGGACTCTAGTCCGAGGAGACAAAATGTCCCCCAGATGAGTTGATCAAACATTTGTTCAACGGTTTCCATCTCCTCACAAAGACACGCCTCGCGCGCACAACTGGACGCTCGAGGATGAACTTGGGAGACAAAGGCGCGAGAGTCTATTTGGGGCTCACGCTTGGGCTGCGCGCGGACAAAAGGCCAGCTTGGAAACAGCTTTGGCCGCCGCTAAAGACGAAGGAGACCTGTTTATAATTCAGTCAGAGAGAAAGAAGGGGAGAGGAGAGCTTCTCCACAGAAAAAAAAGCCCGACAAAACACATTATGAGGCCGCAATGAAGGATGAATTATTCAGGGAGCGCTGCAGCACGGTTTAGAGGCCCATACACCCAGAGAAAATGGCCGTTTTCACCTACAAAATGTTTCCTTTTGGGGTCGTCTAAAGAAGCCGACCGCCATTCAGAATGACAATCGAGGCCTCTGAAATCCACTCACGTACAGCCCAAGGATGCGTGCTCGCCCCACCAAAAACCAGCGCACACGCTGCGGCAAGCAAAAAAAGCACGCGCACAAATAGGCATTGAACACAGTCTATTTAAAATGAGCCGTTTTTCAAAGTAGGCTATCAACATGTGGATGAGTCGCAATTAGGAAATGTTTGATGATGACGCATGCCTCCAGGCAGCCAGCTCACATACTGCAGAGGAAGAGAAAGTAACAAGTTCCAAACTGACCAGTCAATAAGAAACATTTTACTGTTTCTCTGCTGCGTCATTAATAAAAGTCAATACATACTTTGTTTTTTCTGGTCAGTAAACTGTGGAAACGTTTGTAATTTCAGCGCTTAAAAAAGAAAAAGCAACATTTCTCGTTTCATTGTGATGACGCCTGGCTAATTGCTGAGTTTGTCATAATATTCAGACGTTAATTGGTCAACAAAACGAAGTGGCCTCCTCGCCTTGAAGGGTTTCATACTGAGACGTCTCCAGTCTGTAACTCATGATCTATTATTGATTCTTTGATGAGTCCCGGCCTTTCCCCTTCGAACATTAATAATGTCTTCTAAATGATGTCGATATTGTGCTATGTCACATTTAATGACGGAGGGAGTGTATTAAAGAGTGTTTTTGCTGAATGGGGACCAATGTTCTCCCCGGAGAGCCCCGGTCTGGCCCGGAGCGCCTCTTCACAATGGGGGCCCCGGCCACCCGTCCTCTGCTGCGCACAACTCCGAAAACTCACCCTCCTCCTCCTCCTCCTCGTCGTCGTTGTCCTCCTCCTCCTTCTCCTCCTCCACTTGCTCCCCAAATCTCTTCAAGCAGATTAAATCGACTCTTTTATTTCATCTCACTTTCATCTGGAGAGCAACACCGCCCCTCTCCCTCTGTTTCCTACTCTTTCTCTCTGTTTCTCTCAGCCTGCGGGCGCACAGCTCGTTTAATATCGGGGCTCCATCCTCTTAAGCGCAGGGCCCAAAACAAAGAAAAGTCAGTCCAGCCCCATAACGCTACTAATTATGTCTTTTATTTACCTTTTTGCGGGGTTGATTATTAATGTATTTTGGTTACAGCCTCAAAATGTCACGGCTATAAAAAAAATAGCTGGAACTATTCATCAGATTAGTATCTGAGTCCAAATGAAATATTTTTCATTTGTAAAGTTGCTCGCTGCACACTGTTGCTGTAATTATTCAAAGCAAGATATTTCAAGTTATTACGTCTTATCAGAAAAATAACACCACATTAAACATGAGGCCAAAAATGTGCTGAAAATGATGAATTCTTGTTTTTACAGAATAAATATAATATCTAAAACACACAAGAAAGACTTTCAATGATTGCTAATAAGGCAATGATACTATAATATGCACACCATGCTGTTTAGCTCCGCTTTCTTTAATCACCTGTTGGCTCTCTTGAACATTCATATTTACAGTTGTTAAGAGCTGAGAGTGAGAGAGGCTGCACAGACTATCAGAAATGTGAACAATGTGAAAACCTGTTGTTCAGTTACATTAAATATTAATTAAGTTAAGTAACAAGTCAAGCATTATTTTTTTGGACATAAATTTAACCTAAAACACATTTCCACCTTCCTAAATCCCGGAGCAATAAGTAATAGGCTAAAATCATACACACACACAAAAAATACTAACATAAAAAAAAAATCCCCCCACCCCTCATCAATTTTCTGTCATATATGTATGGGTTTGGCAGTAAAGCTGACCCTCCAGGCCTGTTGCTGCATGGGCTGTACCAAAAACTCCCAGCTTCATACTAATTAACCCTGGAGACAAAGTTAATGATTAAAACAGTCATGGTGACCCCCCCCCCCCCCTCCTCCCTCCTCCCTCCTCCTCCTCCTCCTCCTCCTGCTTCACATTTTCACACTGTATCTTTTAGAGTCCATACTTCGTTAGGTGAAATTAGCCAGATAATACAGAGGAGCCTTGTTGAGGGCTGATACATTTCCATTTAGGCCAGCCTTATGTGCGCACACACACACACACACACACACACACACACACATTCCACTCTGCAATGCAAACAGTCAAAGGGATAACTTTATTTGGTGAAAGGGGATCCTGGAAAGGGCTAATTGAATAAACCCGGGATCTTTGAAAAAACCCCTACCATGGTGAGCGCAGTCATCATGTCATAATTAGGTTTATTGAGGCGCATTCCTTCAATCTGCCTCCATTCTCCCCGGGCTCATTGTATCCAGGGCCCAGGCCAATGGCCGGGGGACAAAAGGGAACCGTGAGCAGACAATACATGAAAGAGCCATAAAGATTTAGCTGGCTTTGTCACAGAAACGGAGCAGGACTTTGTTTGTGTAAATAAGTTGGATTTTCTTGTGCCATTCCGGGGTGAGGGACGGCGTGCTGCAAAATGCGATCCGTGGGCACACACTGGATCAATGCCAGGAGAAGAGGAGAGGAGAGGAGGAGAGGAGGAGGAGTGATAGGGAAGAAGCGAGGGGAGCAGAGGTGAAGGCAGAAAATGAGCGTGTGTGTATGTGTGTGTGTGATGATGGTGTTTTTTTTAACTTAACTTTTGTTCATCACTTATCTGGAGATCGGTGAAAACTGTAAAAACTGTGAAGCGTTCCCTCATAAACCCATTTTTCCCCCTCCTACCAAGATAAAGATATCTGCTCGCCACTCTTCACATATGTTTTCAGTTTCACTTACAGCAGTTTATTGAATGAAGCACCATTCCATTTCCATTTTCTATTTTGGACGTTTTGCCCCCACAGTTCGAGCTATTAAACATGATTCAAATTTGTTGCCATGCTGTTTCGGTCTCGTCAAATCCGACAAAGACAGGACCAATAAAGGTCTCGGTGGATCTTATAATAGCTATTGGCTATTGCCGGCCCGAGCCAAGTGTCTGGTGAAGAGGGCTCTGTCTGTCCGTTGAAAGAATGAATGTGTCACTCAGTCAAGTCCCTGGGCACGAGGGCAAAGGGGGGCACGAGGGCCAAGTGGCGAGCACCAAATCACTCTCCTCTTACCCCTCGGGGCTCTCTCTGTCTTTCTCTCTATCCCTCTCTCCTCCCTCTCTCTGCGAGTTTTTTTCTAATAAGCCCATGCATGATGACTATCCAAGCATGAAAACATAGTTATCTGCAAATGAATGGCTGCTCTATGCTTCATTAAAGCCTCTTTTTCCTTTCACACTCTTATTGTGACCCTCTGATATCAATTCAAAGGACAATTAATGAATGCACACCAAACTTTGAAGTCAGGCTGATTTTTTTGGGGAGGGAGCAGGGGGAGTATGCACTTGTGTGTGTGTGTACGTGTGTGCATGTGTGGAATTGGGAAGGGGTGGCGGTGGGGGCATTTTGGGGTATTCCCCCTTCAAGACCCTGCTGTAGCGCCCCAGCCTTCACCCGTGATGGACTAGCCACATTGAGGCGAGAGCGAGCGAGCCCCAAAGACGGTTTGAAGGGAGTGAAAGAGTGAAAAGGCCCGGCGAAGGTCAAGTAGAATGGCTCGCCTTAGAATAAGGCCCCTCTTTATCTGCTGCAAGTATGCACTATAGGCACAACAGCTGGGGGGAGGGAGGAGAGGGTGGAGGGTGGGGGTGTTGGTTGGGGTGTGAAGAGGGAGAGAGGTTGTTTTTTAATGTGCATGTGTGTGTGTTTGTGTGTGTGTTTCTGAGAAAGTGAGGAAGAATGTGAGTGCTCTGTGTGTTTCTCTCTCTGTGTGTGTGCATGGCTCTCATGCATCTGTCTGCGTGTTTGTGAGCATGGTTGCTGTTTAAAGTGTGTGTGTGTGTGTGTGTGTGTGTGTGTGTGTGTGTGTGTGTGTGTGTGTGTGTGTGTGTGTGTGTGTGTGTGTGTGTGTGTGCATGTGCATGTGCGTGTATTTGCCTGTGTATGGGGTTAGGGCTGAGTGTCAAAGTTTGCAGAGGCCAGCCAGAGGCCAGTTAAATGCAGCATCTATGCTGCTGATGGGGGGACAGGCAGCTGTCAATCACCTGACTGATGAAGCCTGACAGTCATTTGTTAACTAATTAGCCCTGAAGCCTTTGTGACGTTGGAGTCTTAAAATGTGTGTTTATACTGTCGGTGTAACATGTGGGAGTATCTTTTTTTTATAATATAGCAGCTGAGATTTTTATCACACACTTTTATTTTGACACTTGAGCTTTACAGTGTTAGCTAATGAAATGTCTGATGGAAATAATACACTTTGTTGAGGATTTTTGTAAATGAATGAATGCAGCAGTCTGTAAAACATGATTACAGGTATTTCCTTGTTCAAATAAGCATACACTGCCAAACCATGAGTTCCTTGGTAATATTTACCATCCCAAAGTTGAGGGATGAAGTATTTTCAAGTAGGAAACTCCAGTCTGCCCTTACCCATGTAACATGAATGCAGCATTATACAGTATTCTACTAGTTGTCTCACTACATCTACTTATATTTAAAGGTCTTACATTACAGCTACAGAGGGTTGTGCTGTTGTGTAAAATGCTTCCATTTCCTGTAACAGTCAATATTACAGTCGCAGGGGGCGGCTCAGACAGCGGGAGGAAGAGAGATAAAACTGTCAAACATCCCTCCTGTCACCTAGGAAACGAAGGATGACAGTTAACACGCACACGGGGCTCACCTTGTCGGACGTGGACATGTTCCCCGCTGACTTAAGTCATTTTTGGAGTTAAAAGACGAGAGAAGAAGTGTAGGGTCACGGGGCAACCGAGAGGTCACTCTCCCCTAGCGCTACACAGGAAACAGGGTTAGAAACACATTTAGTTACAAATGACAGGTAACCATTTCCTGCCCGCCCCCCCCAAAACAACCCCCATGATTCCTCCTTTAAAAGCTCTCTGTCATGTTGTAACAAGGCTGTGATCGATGACACTTTGCTCTTGTCATCATTTTTTTGGTATTTTTCACACACACAGACAGACAGACACACACACACACACACACACACACACACACACATATATACGCAGCTCTGGCACACTCTCACTTACAGGGCAGCTGTGAAGGTTGAGACTCCTCCTTAGCAAGTCAAGTGAGTTCACCCTCCAATCCCCCCCTCTGCACCCCACCTCCCTGACACATACAAAAAATCCAATGGCACAAACACGTATACACACACGTACACACACACACACCATCTTTTTCTTAACCCAGCAGAAAGAGTCGCAGATGGGTCCATAAGCTGTCAGTAAAGCCATTATCCGGCCCAGCATCTGCCTGCCTTGACTTCTATATACTGTTTAATGCAGTCGGCCAGTCACTTAGTCCCCCGGCTCCTGAATAGGAGCAGCACGGTCGGCCCGCCCAAATAAATGCTGCGTTTGTCTCCTCTGCCTTTTGTTTTGTGTGTGTTTTTTGAGAGGAGTAGGTGGAGAGAATGGGGAAAAGGGGGGGGCGGGATGGTGGGGAGGGTGGGCAACGTGTCACAGCCTCAATTTACCCCTCACTATTAACCAAAGCCCCAGAAGAGTTACTGGGATGTGCAAAGAGAGGGGTGCAAATGGCCCACATATGGTCAGTCAATTCCCCCAAGTCCTCAAAATCCAAGTTGGACACGTCCCCCCCTTTTTTTCGCTCCCTCTCTCTCTCTCTGTCTCCGTCTCTGTCTCACACACACATGCATACATGCTCAAAGCGTACTGTCTCATGTCTCTGTGGACATATTTAAGCCTTTGTGTCCCCATTCGAACCCCCCCACCCCCCACCCCCCTTTAAAAAAAAAAAGAGCAATGCCGAAGTCTTTCCAACAGTCTGTTTCAGCTAAATCCTCTATTCTCCTCCTCCTTCTCCTCCTCATTTTTTTTCTTCCTCCTCTCTTCAGGATGGCGTTGCATGGCGGGAGCCATTTTGGGGTTTCTTGGCTCTAGAGAGGTTGTTTTGGCTTGGAGTCCCACGCACTGTGTGTGCCTCTCAGGGCTTCAGTTTGGTTAAATTAAACAGCTTTCTTTTCTCCTCCTCTAACCCCACACACCCCCTCTCCTCCAACCTCCTTCTCTCTCTCTTATTTTGCGGCTTAATGCTCCTCGGCTCCCGGGCGATCTCGCCGAGGCTGCTTTTCCAGGCCTTGTTCTCCACTCAGATCATTTTTCCCCTTTTAAGGCTCATATTTTGCTCATATTTCTGATCAACTGACAAGAGCTGGTTTTGTAATCCTCCCCCAACACACACACACACTCACACACACACCCTTGCTCCTTTAAGCTGAGGTGGAGCAAAAGCACACAGAGAGAAGTCAAGTGTTTACAGGGGCTATAAATACAGCATTTTTAAGATATAGCATATGTATACAGGCAGGGAGCGATATGAGGGTTAGAGTGGATAATTTGATTGGCCAAGGCTATTTGACGGTGCCAAATCGATGTGATCAGATCTTGAGGATAGCGAGGCGATGACGGCAAATGGGGCACTCTGAAACCACAGGTCTTTACAAGGTTGGATAAGATCCGGGGAAAGGAAAGGGGCTAAAGGTTTCACCCACACTTTTTTTTCTCTCTCTCTCTCTTTCCCCCCCACATCTACTCTTGCCTCTCTTCCTCTTTGTCTCAGAAAGAGATGTAATACATGTTTCGTCACCCCCCCCCCCTCTCTTCCCAATGCTTATTTTGGCGTTTATATGTCATTGTTGCGAATAATGTTTTGGAAAGTATTGTGCTTCTTGAACACTCTTATTGAGTGGAGACGCCTCGGGGCTGACAAGCTCGATTAATGTAGCCTTAAAATGCATGTAGAGTCAGGGGAAGCCCAGTGTACATGCATGTGGAAGGTCATGTGCTTAGAGTAGCGCAAGCTCCAGGCTCTCTCTCTCTTTCTCTTTCTCTATGTGTGTGTGTGTGTGTGTGTGTGTGTGTGTGTGTGTGTGTGTAAGTTTTATGGGTGAGCTCCTGAGCCAAGCTGTGGGGAGTAGTGAGCTTTCGGGGCGATTGGGTGGCTGCCCTCTTATCTTGGCACACCACTTTACCCCCCCCCCCCCCCCCCCCCCCCCTCATCCCCCTCCATGAATCTTCATCACCTGCCAGTTTCATTTACAATACATTATATTTTAGACTTTACAGAATTCGGTCGATGCTCTCTTGTGGGAGCAGTGGAATTAAATTTAAATCACTTTCAACATAAAATAAGGAGATCAGAGGTCAGAGATGTTATTACAAGAGCCGGGAGAAGAAGAGAATAAGCTTGTGCTCTTTAATTTCTTGTTTTACTGCAAACCAAACTTTACAGCGTCCTCAAACACAAACAAACACAGCTAGTATTGTATGCGTGTTTATACGACCATGGTTGTTTACATTTCATTAGTCATGCAGAAAATGTATTGTGTATGTATTTCCTGTCATGTATTTCCTAACTGGTGACAGACTCCCAATTCCTCTGACATCCTACAGCAATGAAAGGTGCTTTCTTGTAGATAGCTTATATGCAACATGTCTCATCACTGTCTGTTTAGTTCTTTTTGTGGTTTTATGGGGTTAGTTTTGCTGGAGTAGCTGCGTTTTATACATAAAAAGAGTAGCATATCAGTTTTCATTGATTTTCACACAGATTATATATCCACATGTGCTCAAAAGTTGTTTTCAATTGCAAGACACCACGGTACAATAAAAAAAACCCTCTTTCTAATGTTGAACTTCATTTAAAAAACACTAAAAATGAGCCAAATAAGCTGAACATGATCAGATTTTCACCTTTTTTTATATTCCATGTAAAATCCAATGCTACCATGCAGAGTCACTTAATGGATTTCTTACTATTTAAGAATATTACTTTAAGAATGATTGGTAGAGTTTATTTCACTTGGCTATAGAGAAGCTGGAAAGAAGTAGAAAGAGAAGTAAGCACAGAGACAGAGAGGAGATTTGAATCTTTTACAGGACGTGAAATTTCTTGCTTGCTTTTTTAAGAACGTTACCTCCAAGAATGATTGTTATAGTTTATTTCTATGACTTTAGAGAAGTTGGAAAGGAATAGGAGAAGTAAGCATAGAGAAATAGATTGGATTTGAATCTTTTCGAGGAACGCTAAGAGAGAAGATGGGGGGGACTCGTACTTCCTTTCTCTTCAACTAGTGTCCACACACAAGCTGTGAATGTACTACGCTTCTATATCAACAACAACAAAAAAACCAACACAGATGCCCCAGATAGTCAATCCCCACGGGTCCATTTACATGAGCAACAACAGCCCCCGTCGCCCCTCTAACACTGCCCTCCTCACCCCCTCAGGTGCTCTTACAGTTCCCTCTAGAGGAAGGGGGTTTTTTTTGTAACGGGGGAAGGGGGTAGAATGCCCCTGGCTGTGCCCCCATCTCCCTACCCCCCCCAGCCCTCTGCGGAGCCTCTTTATACCCCCCCCCTCATCCTCCTCCACTCCCACTCCCTCCTCCTCCTCCCCAAGCTCCCCCGTGGGGCAGGTGACAGCCCTCTACTGTGAAGGGCCGAGGGAGCCATGACGGATTCCACAGATGGAGCGTGGAAATCGCCGGCAAAGACCTCAGCTCTCTCTCTCTCCACGGCAACAAAGAGCCCGAGAGAGTCAGAGAAAGAGAGAGAGGGAGAAATATGGGTGGAAAAGAGAAAGATGGGGGGAGAAGGGAGACAAAGAGAGGCTGTGAGAAGGAGAGAGAAAGAGAGAGAAGAGGGGAGGAGTAGGTGGCGCTTGTTTAAGGAGGTTGAAGACAGTGTAATAAAAGTGTGTTTGTCAGGGCGAATGAAGACTAAAACACACAGGAGGCCATTTTTCAACCACCTAAGCTCAAATATGTTTGATTTTTTTCTGCTGTAACTTGTTCAGAGCAGACATCGTTATCGTCTCTCCGCATCATCTTATCTTGTCGCATCTTAACGTCGAGCGATGTAGCAATCCGACCAAGCCGAGGGAAACAAATGAGACCCGTATAAAGGATCTGATTCAGGATGGTATCACCGCTGCGATCTGGAGGCTTCAGAGGTGCCACTCTGTCGCTTCTTTTGAAAAGTTCTCAAAACCCCGGTAGCAGTTATAACCGATAGGTAATTCCAAAGTGATTAAAGATTTTCCCTGCCGCCTCAGCTTTCCCAGGGCCCAAATCCCTGTGAAATGCCGAGGAACGTGCATGCTGCTAAAGTCGGGGCGGTGGGGGTAGAAGCGAAAAAGCATTCCTAGCGGCCCTCCTCCAGGAACTGGATAGGGTGGAGGGGGGGATGGAGAAGGGGAGGGGAGGGGGGGGGGGCTACAAAAGGCCTCATCTCTTGTTTTTCAGCCATCCTGTCCAAAAAAACTCCAAAAGCCCTACACTCCACACCCAGAATTCCTTCCTTTACCACCTAAAACACAAGCAGCGGAACCACACCAGCTATATATAAAGTTGGTGTGTTTGATTGGTTGTCAGCGGCCTGCGAATTGGAACGATTCTATTGCCTCAATAAACTAGTTTGCCAAAAAAAAAAGTTCCAAAACTTCAAAATTTTGCTCACACGTTCATCACTTTGCATTCCCTCTTTCTGTTTCTCTGCATTCATCTGATAAAGTGAACATCCTGTCTTTTAGTAGCCTACGATAGAGTGCTATTAGTAATAAAACGCTGACCAAGTAGGTCGATAAAGAGCCTCGCAATCTTTTGAGCGCCAAAACTGCAAGATATTCCTTTGGAGGCCTAAGGCAATGTCTCCATTTCTCTCGCTGCCCCCCTTTGAAAATATTTTACTTATTGCCTCCCTCATGCTTGAATGTTTCTTTACCAATTTGCTCCTAATGCATGTTAAGTTGACTCCCACTGCTATTGGTGTTGCGAGGAGAAAATCGCCGAAGGGGGAGAGAGGATCAGTTTCACATGAGGGGCCCTGAGCTATTTGGATTCTCTTGTATTTTATTGTTGCTTCTGAGGGGGAACTAATACAGTGTTGCACACAAAACTTCCCCTGTGCTGAGGGGGAATTAATTAAGTGTAACACAAAAAAAAAAAAAGAAAGAAAGAAAGTGGGCGCTCTGGCCTTGGTGAACTTCGAAAGGGAGCCAATGGATTTGTTTGAAGTGCTGAGTTAAAAAACAAAAGAAAACAAAGAAAAAAACAAGCTGTGGGATTATAGAACATAGTTCACAATAGTATTAATAGTGATCTGAGACTAAGATGAAAAGTAGACACACAAAAGCTGTCAGGAGCCATAATATCAGTGCAGCTCAGTCAGGCTGAAGATCACACTCCATGAGTCTAAAAGTAGTCACGAGTTATGGATATTGAGTCATTTAGTGCTTAAAAAAAAAAAAAAAAAAAAAAAAGATGAGTCCTTTAATTGGATTAATGTGCAGATGTGCTCAATGTATCAGTTTAATATCATTATAAATTGAATAACTTTGGGTATTGCACTTACAAAATACATCATTTGTCAAACTTCGGGATCATTTTCCATCATTTTCTGAAGTTTTAAAGATGACTCATCAAATATAATAAATAATCAATGAGGAATGTGATCATTAATTGCAGCCTCATATTCCATATTGGTGACGATGATGTTTTTAATTCAGTTTTTGTGGGTCAGAGCAGAAGCAGCAACATCAAATCATGACTTTGTGTCTGCAGATAAAAATAATTTGATATTTATTCTATTTAAGCAGTTATTTCATGACATCTGGTCTGAACTGTCACTTTATACTTGTGAAGAGATGGAGAGAAAAAAAAGAGAGATTTGAAAAAAAAAGAAAAGAAAAGAAAATCAGGCTGATTCATTAGCAGCATTCACCTGACTGAACAGACAGTTTGTTCTTCATCCAGCCAACTGGGCACTTGGGCACACACACACACACACACACACACACACACACACACACACACACACACACACACACACACACAAACATAAAGAATGGCCCTTGGATCCAAATTAGCCCTTTTGTGTGGCTTTTAGTCCACCAATCCCCCTGCGGTGCCCTGGGAATCTTGTCCAGTGGGATTATTCGGCTTGGAATATTCCTTCTGAATGGAGGTCAGTTTGGGCCACAAGAGCAGAAGGAAGACCATGGCCTGATGGTGCGTTTGTGTGTGTGTTTGTGTGTGTAAAGAAAAGGAAGAAACACCTCTCTGTAAGTGGTTTAAGTTCACGCCACAGCCTCCAACGTGAATGAAAATTACTCTCAAAGTGCAAACTGCTTTTACAAAGTCAGGTGGTCACTTTAGACTATTGAATAAAAACTGTAGGTGTGTGTGTCTGTGTGTGGTGATTAATGATCTCATATTCTTTTCCTCTCTTCCGTGTTGGCACAGCGAGCCACTCAGACGAGGGTTCGGACGTTGAGTCGGAGCCTGATCTGCCACTGAAGAGGAAACAGCGGCGCAGTCGGACCACCTTCACGGCCGAGCAGCTGGAGGAGCTGGAGAGGGCCTTCGAGAGAACCCACTACCCCGACATCTACACCAGGGAGGAGCTCGCCCAGAGAGCCAAACTCACTGAGGCCAGGGTGCAGGTATATAGAAACACACACATAAGCATCAAGATGTAAGGAATGTCTGATTTTTAGAGAAGAGTGAAGAGAGATAAAAGCTAAAAACATCAACATGTTTACAAGATGATCTGTTAACTCATCTGCCACAGTCTGATTTAACACGCCACTGATGACCTGTCCTTCCTATAAGCACACACACACACACACACACACACACACACACACACACACACACACACACATACACATACACACTTCAAGATGTAAATGTTGTGGCTTTACACATTTTCTCACCATCTAAAGGCAGCCTGCTGGTCACTGTGTGCTCCATTCAACAGCATGATGAACACACACACACACACACACACACACACACACACACACACACACACGCACACACAGACATCTCTCATCCTCTCATGCTCCCAGGGGCCCAATCCAGACTTTCCTATTTCTGATCTGGAGTCCAGTAAATTCTCCTCCACAGGCTCCATATGTGAAGTGTAAGCAAACCCAGCATGAGCTCTGTCCATATGGACTCACTCACACACGCCAGCCATGACACACACATTACACACACAAAATACAACATTCTCTCACATTGTCTCTCATCTTCCTTTTTCATTTTCACACTCTGGGTAAAAGTGATTTTTGTGAAATGTAATAATAGCTACGGCTTACTTAATAGAGAATGTTTAACTCTGAAAAGGCTGCAAATACAACACACGTGCACGTATGACACATAGATATCGTTCTTCTATTCTTCTATAGGTATGGTTCAGCAACAGGCGGGCAAGGTGGAGGAAGCAAGCGGGAGCCAATCAACTGATGGCGTTTAATCACCTGATCCCAGGGGGTTTCCCACCCTCAGCCATGTCCAGCATCCCCCCATACCAGCTCTCTGACAGCGCCTACCCCCCCTCATCAATAGCACAAGGTAGGGACTGGTATAATGAACGCAGTGGTTGACCATTCAGTTAGTTACCCTTCAGGCTTTTAAATGGAAAAAGAAAGAAATCATTGTTCTGTTAATCATTTTTCTGTTTATCTAGTTGATTTTCAATAATATTTGAAAACACATTTGTGGTCGAAACAATTTGGAGAGTAATCATTCATTTGAGGTTCAAAAATGCAGGGAGTAAAAAAAGATACATAATGGAGGCATGGTATTCTACAGTTTAAGGATAAACTTAATTTTTATAAAATGACATCAGTGCTCTGAAACAGTAACCTTCACTGGGAATTGAATATGTATATATTAAACAGGAATTAGGAAAAAGGATTAAATATACATCAAATGCAGCGTATACATCTTTAAAAGAAATATCTGCACATATCGGACAGCATAAATGGTGACACTGATATATCTGTGATAGGCCAATATCAGCAGATAATACTGGTTGACCAATATAGTTGGGTCTACTAGCACATACTGTTGGTCTTTTAAATATTGAAAAATAAGTGTACATTGACTTACATATATTTGGACGGAGGTATATCTCTTTATTTGTAACCATTCTTAATGTGTTCAAAAGTTAAATAGCCCAGCTTATTATTCATGTTTGTATTGACATATATTTACTTTCTTTACATTTGACCATTTGACATAAAATTCAAATATAATATTCACTCCAGCAGTTTAACTTCTACTTAAACTCAACATCTCTGCTGACTTGTTTTTAATTGCATTTTCAATGAACTGTTCTAACTTTGTCCGTCACGCCTTTGCTAGTCTCAGAGCCCCCCAGCACGGTGCATCGGCCCCAGCCTCTCCCTCCTTCCTCGGGCCACCAGGCCTCCGGCGGTGGAGGACAGGGAGACGGAGGTTCTGCCTACTGCCTCGCCTCCGGACGCCACTCCTTCTCAGGATACTCAGACAGCTTTGTGAGCCCTGGAGGACCGGCCAATCCCATGAACCCCGCCATAGGAAATGGCCTCTCTCCACAGGTGAGGATATAGCTTAAAGTTTGCATTGTTGAGCTCAGAGCCAGTCAGCAGTGCAGCATCACTGTAATAATAAGACATTTAGTACATTATTTAATATTAAGATCTTTTTGGTGGTGAGATGAGACACTTAAGTCATCAGTCACAGTTTCATCTGTTATGAAAAAATCAGTTTCAGCCATGTGATTTGATTTGATTAAAAATGTTGATTCATCCAGAATATTTTAAATTCTTAAACAAATCAGTTTAATTTGAAAACTGATTTTCGATTAATTTCTTTTAAGGAAGATGCAAAGTTAATAAGAGTCAGAAGATTTAACTTAGTGTTTTTTTTCCCCTTTTTCGCTGCGCGCTGATTTGACAGGAGAAAGACTCGTGTGTTTGAAAACAGAACACATTTCTTGGAGACCAAAATAGTTTTACTTGCGCGGATAATACCCATGACGTGCACAGCCACACTGGAGCTGGGCAGAATTAGATTTGAACATGATTTCAAAGAGTTGAACCGGGCCGAGATAATCATGATTTATCCTGTCAGACACACAGCTTCACACAAGAAATCATGAGCTTAACAAAAAAAAAGAAAAAGAAAAAGAAAGTCAAACGCTCCTTTCTTTCTGTCTTTTTTTTTTTCTTCTTTTTTTCTTTTATCCTATTCAAGTAATATTTCACCCAGGTGTGGAGTACATAAACACACACGCTTAACCGCTCGCTGAATCAGTGACTCAACCCCTTCTCTCTCCTCTCTCTCTGCACGCGCTACAATCACACACTTGTTGGCAAAGACCGGAGGACGGGTGACTCACTCGTTGCACAAAGTAAAGTGAGATGACTCCGTGAGGGCAGAGGACAATTGAGTGTGTGACAAATGAGAAGTGAAAAGACAATTAAAGCCAATTATCCAGGCATGAAGTCCCAAGGTCCGTGCACCTACACACAGAGGAGAGACAGAG
The DNA here is from genome assembly GCF_027409825.1 of Scomber japonicus. Classification (NCBI taxonomy): domain Eukaryota; kingdom Metazoa; phylum Chordata; class Actinopteri; order Scombriformes; family Scombridae; genus Scomber; species Scomber japonicus. The sequence goes on from NC_070583.1 coordinate 8,897,847, forward strand.
GAGTCACACACCCCAACTAGCAGAAAATGAGATTTCGGAGAGTCCTCAGAGAACAGTCTGCAGCAGTGTGAAGATAGGAGTGAAGAGGAGACACACGCACACACACACACACGCACACGCATATATATACACTCACAGGTTCACACAATTACAGCGACACATACACACACACACACACATATATGTACACACTGACTGTAGATAATTGATCAACTCCATGACGTTTTGAGGATCAGTTAAGGATTTTGCAACATCTTTTATACAAATATTACATGACATGGTTGAGCAGCATGGCTAAGTCAACTTTTCAACCTTCTGTGTACATTGAGAAGATTGATTGCTACATTTTTTAAATACAGCAGCAATGTAGGAAACTGAATTTCACTCACAAATAAGTCCATAGTAGTTTTTTAACTCTATCTAGTTGTTTGGTTGCAAGGTTTCTTGGCAGCGAAGGGTGGGGGGGGTGATGTTAGCCAATCCCTTCTTTTTCAAACACACAGTCACACTGCAGCACGCGTGGACAATATTGTACGCGCAGACAGCTAGACACAGCATCGTCAAGGTCACGTACACGCGCCCAAACGCTGCACGCACACACACTCGACGCTATCCTATAGCCTCGAGGGAAAAAGGTTCTTGTGATTGCATTCTCAAAATGTTTGCCTGGACATTCCTCGGCGAGAAAAGCAAAGGTTCTAATTTATTTGTATATATTTCATACGGCGTGGGGGGAAGGAATAGGAATGTCCCGTCTCAGATGTTTTTTTCCCCCACGTCCCGACATTCTTCTCCGCTAAACTCCTGGATGCTCCTGATTTAGGCCGCTGGCAACGGCAGCGCTCCAATATGAAACACCCTGGACGGGCCAGCCAACAGCCATCTCACGAGGCAGGGAGAGAGAGACAGAGAGAGAGAGAGAGAGAGAGAGAGAGGGATGATGAGCTAGAGATAGGTAAAACATAGGAAAGAAAAAGGGATGAAAGTTACCAGAGTTACTAGAATGTAACAGTTTCAGAAGCGGTGTGTGTGTGTGTTTCTCTGCTTCTCCCTTGGCTTGTTTCACCAAGCAGTGTCTCATACCCCCCCCCCCCCCCCAACTCCCCTCTCTCTCTCTTTCTGTTTCAACCAAACCTTCCAAACGCAGGTTAATTTTTTAGGAAAATGTTACCGGGCATGAGAGGAAACACAACTCCCCTCTTCCAAATCAACATGGACTCCTCCATTCACCTCCCCTACTTGGGAAATGATTTAAGTAGGACCATGTGTGTGTGTGGATGTAGAATAATATGTCACTTAGAGGGCCAAGAGGACCCAAAGAGCAGCGTACCTGCTTCTTATTAGGACAACTCGGAGGAGCCCTCGAGGCCTCCGCGCTCTGTTGAAGGAGGAGGTGGGATATGATACATTTAGAGGTAGCAGGTTCAATCGGAGTTACTTTTCATAAGTGATGAAGCAAGCCTCCATTTCTTATTAACAGGTTACCAAGCGCTTTGATGGAGGACAGGTAAATTCAGCAAGAGTACAACGAGGAGGAGAGGAGGGGGGTCGGTGGTGTCGGGTCTGTTTTGAAACCAGTTGAAACACTTTGCCCCGTGGCCCTTTTCCATCCTTTGTTGGCCAAGGAATATTCCACCCCCCCCTTTCCACAAATTCGATTATCTGGTCGCTAATAAAGACCAGGTCAAGAGCTAACGCATTTCTCAAACTGCAAATCTATTGCGAGGGCCGAAACAGAGCCGAGCTCACAGGGACCTTTTCCTCCGTTGTTATCTTTGTCAGCATATCTCTTTCTCTCGGAGATAAGCGGTTATCTCGTGCCACAGCGTTTTTGGAGCGGTGTCAAAAAGGAATTTTGGAATAAGCGGAGCTGCGGATCTGAGACAAATTACTTAATTCTTCCTCTCTGGTGCTATCTCTGTCTGGGACGGGCTCGCTGGGAGCCTTTTGATGTCCGCGACAGGGGGATTTCCTTAGTGTGTTTGTCTCCGTGTCTGTGTCAATACGTGTAACACACACTCCTTTGTTTGTATGCTGGAAGTGAGAGAGAGATTCAAAGTATTACAGGGCCTTGTTAGAAAATAAAAAGACAACTGATAACATGATGTATACATATGATGCACTGCTCCCTCCGCTCCCCCCTTTTCTTCCCCTGGCATGTAACTGTGCTGCACAAATCAACCCCAAAACTAATCACACTTTCAATTTCTCTCTGTTTTCTTCCTACCTTTTCCTCCTATCAGGTGATGGGCCTGCTGAACCCCGGCGGCGTGCCACATCAGCCCCAAAGTGACTACGCCATCTCCCCTCTGACGGGCGGCCTCGAGCCCCCCGCCGGCATGGCCGCCAGCTGCAGCCAGCGCATGGATCACATCAAGGGTCTGGAGGGTCTGACCAGCGTCCCCTCCATGTCCGCTCTGCCCTCCCTGCCCAGCTCCCAGTCCTACTGCCCCCCCTCCTACAGCTCACCCGGCTACACAGTGGACCACGTGGCGTCCTACCAGTACGGCCAGTACGGACAAAGTAAGGTCAATACACTTCAGCTTTTTTAAAAAAATCCTCTCCTTTCATTGACTGCACTCAGCCAGCCAGACTGAACATGAAATTAGTGCAATATTATTAAAATTATTATCTTTTACTGCACATTTGCTCCCTCAGAGAACAATTAAGAGATGTACAGAGACGTGAAGAAAAAGCAATGCAGATAATTGAAAAACAGCATCAAAAATAGTGAAAATAAGAGTTTTCAAGATTAAACTAAACTTAACAATCTACTTTTCATCAAAGTAAGCTGATACAAATGTGCGTATAAAGTTCATTATTATAAAAAAAACCCCTACAAAATACATGCATATTCTATATTTTAAGACAGCTGAACGCAGAACCTGACTGCAATATTTGACTTTTTTGCCCAGCGCTCCTCACTGTGTCCTCACTGTGTGAAACCAATACCATAGAACAGATCAAGTATACAACGAAACTCCATTTGAGCAATTCCGACCGCAGCATAAAAAAATAGAATAAGATATAAAACATTTACACATAACACTAATGCATCTCACCCATACACATTCATACCCATATCCATAAAAAACTTTAAGATATGGTCTAAAATAGAAATAACATATAAATAAGAGGCATTGACACACAACGGTATTCACAGTTCATTCAGTTGTTTGAATCTTTAGTTAATGTTGACATGCTTTAGAGATTGTAGGCAGGATTGTTAACAGTTGGTCTCCTGCTCCTGGCATGAAACTCAACTTGATTATAGGAGTGCTGGTGAGCCCCCCCCTCCCCCTCACCCGCCCCCAAGTAATTACACATCTGACTAGTTTTGTGTCCATAACAGCTTTTTTCTCAGCAGTTTCATACTTTTTCATGCAAAATTTGTTGAAGCGAATCCCCCGTGTTAACAAGATAGGAAGGAAATGGGAACGCTGCAGCCGTGCGAGATGAGGAGAAAGACGGAGATACAGCCGCTTGTTTTACACACAGCGTGAAGCTGAAAAACAGCACTGACTGAGTCATAATTAACATGATCTGTAATGATATTAATGATGTAGATGTGTGTGTAGGTTTTTTGATTAAATCATACGACACACACAAAACACATCAAAAAAAGCCTTTTTTTAAAAATGTACTTTTGAAATTTGAAGACATTTCCAACTGTTTTTTTGTTTTGTTTTTCTCACTTGAAATTGAAAATGTCTGAACCAAATCAGGCGCTACACCGCCCCGTAACCACAAATTACTCACAAGCTCTCGAACATGCGGCCAGGTTAGCTGCGAGCTTTGGTTGTTAGGGCCGCTTACATTTTTCCCGGGGGCCCCCGAGCCCACGCACTGTCTCGAGTGTTGGGGTTAATTGTGCGGCTCCGATTCCATCTGCGCGATACTAACAAAAAAAAAAAAAATCTGTGGTGAGGCTTAATGCGGAGTCAGCTCCCATCAGGGTAAAGTGTAGCTGCGGTAGTGCGCGATAGCCCTCCTCAGACTGTTAGCCCTCAGAGAATACCTACCTGTCCAGCTATGAGAGGGTCTTTTCACTTTACATTACCGTTAGCTAAAGGGTTACACTCAACTTCAAACAGATCCCCCTCCCATCTAACTCTGGAAGGCAACGTCGTTTTCCGTCACAGCGTGATTGCAGCGGCCGCCGTTTCCAATTTTGGTCCATGGGGGTAGGGTGGGGGGAAGAGGGGGGGGGGGGGGTTTGACCAATCAGGTTCATCCACTGACCTTGTAGCAACCTCGAGACAAACCGGGGCCCTTCAAAGAGAGCGTGGCAGCGGTCCAATGAGTCAGACTGCATGTTAACTCTGCGGGGCGGCAGGTATCAAATGAATATCTAACTTAATATCCGAGAGCAGCAAATGTCTAATGAAATATCTCGGTGAAATATCTCCAAGTGGACAGAATAAAGAAAATTGGGGCGACACACATGAAGCACCTCCAGCATGTGGCACCGCACACGCACATACACACACACACACACACACACACACAACAAGGGACAAAGGCAGCCACCGGGACAACACATGCGCTCACATACACCTCCACCACCGTTACGAGGCGGAGCAGCATACATCTTGATGTAATTAATCAGTGCGACTGGATAGCCGGTGTGCGGTTGGGTTTGGAGCTGCAGAGGAAAGGTCCTTTCTGGGGGTGGACGGATCCTAATAGCCTCTGGCAGGGCAGCTATTAGAAACAGGTGCTAGGACTGAGGTCAGCTGGGGAAGCAGTGTTGAACAGTGCCGCTCCAGGTTCCAGCGTAGGGTTAATAAAAAATAAAAAAAAGAGTGCGGATTGATCCACACCGCGGTACATTTTGACTACATGTAGTTTTCGCTGGACGGCCTCACGGAAATAACAGTGGTTAATCCATGAATTACTTATTTGTTTTTTATTTAGCTGAACTTCTCTGTTGCTAAGCAGGCAACGCAGAGGTCACCTGTCAGTCAGCATTCCCAACACTGTAGAGTCTTTCTCTCGAAATGTTCTGTCGAGGAAGTTTCTTTACCTGTTTGGCCACGGCAGGCTTTCGGGAACTACTCAAGATTTCCACAAAGCAGAGACATGAAACACCAACTCCTGAGCACGTAGAGCAAAGCCCTGCAGTAATAATCAAGTGACAGACACCAGAATATGCTATTTTTTCATCAGAGTAGTAGCTAGGGAGGACATTTATCTATATAATGGGTATTTTATTGCATTATTTCCATAACCCTAACCCTAAACCTACTTTCCCCACCAGAATCATATTATTGACACTAGAAGACTTTAAACTAGCATCTTGTAACCCTCCTGTTTTCCTCGGGTCAATTTTGACCCAGGAGGACGACAGGCATTAACTGAAAAATGAACTATAATTTAATTGAAATCAGGCTTATTGACCATAATTGCCAGAAATATGTGTAAAACACGAATTGGGTGATAGTTTATACCTTATGCTTTATGTACAGTCAAACCAGACAGGGTCAATTTTGCACGATCAATGAGAAGATTGGGAACAGTTAACTGAATAATTAAAATATGACTGTGAATCAAAATAAATACCAAGAGTGTCTGAGGGTGGGAATTGAATACATAATCTAGTATATCCAAAATCTTACATATTACATAATGTCCTATGCCATTAATAGTATGTGAGATTCTTCCAGTGTGTATTTTCACTGCCAGTCTTTCATTTTGCCCTCTGACTGAGAAACCTCATGTCTGCATTTATTAAGGGGGCGTCCTCACGCTTCTGTTCTCACATATCCTTGACCTTACACCCAAAAACTACTGTTAGCACATGCTATGCTAACAACAGCCATATGTCTGCGGAATGGCACGCTAAAGCATATGCCCGAAATTTATGGCGGCAGTATATCTCTTTTATCCTCTTTTCACTTTGGTTTTTCTAAAATCCCTTTTCACTGGTCGTAATTTAACGCCTGTCTCACCCTTTTTCTTTTTTTCTTTTTTCTTTTTTCTCACAGGTGCCCTTTCTTATCTGAGGCCTGAAATCACCTGATGAGAAGCTCGGGACTTCACAGAGGGGACATTTTGCGTGTACAGCGGTGGAAAATCATTCATTATCTGGACCAAAATTTGTGCATTTTACCAGGACAATTGTCTTAACTGCAGGACACTTCCGTATTCATTCTTGGTGGAGACATGGACAAATAAAAAATAAGGGACCACAGGAAGGAATATCAGACCAAAAAAAACAAAACTGTTGATTTACTGTGAACATTGCAGATGAACGGCAGAGGCACCAGCGCTTAATTCGGGTCGGGTCGGCACACTTCGAGCTCCGACCATCTTCACTTACCACGGGCAGCGAACCGATCCAGTGACCAAACACTCACCGGTGGGGGTCTCTGTTATGACAACAAACCCAAATCTACCGTCACAGACTACCAGCCTATGTGCTGCCGCTTGAAGGAACGCGTTTACATATATCTTAGGGCCACACGAGTACATATGAAATTACACGTATCGCCAAATTAATCCCTAAATTGTATCTGCCGAAGGGGGAGGGGAGGGGGGATAGAGGGGAGAAAGAAAAGGGCTTTGTTGATTTTATTGGACATGGCATTTATTTGCGATTTCTGCATCCCACACATGGAGAGAAATTCCAGACGCAAAGAAAACAAACGTGAGCGAGTGAATCTGTGGGTTTTATTGTACCAGAAACTTTAATGTACACCACAGCTGTACTGCAGAGAGAGTTCATTCAAACCCCCACCCCCCCCCAACGCCCCCACTCCCCCCTCCTCCCTCCCTCCACCCCACCCCACCCCACCTCTCTGTCTCTGCTCGCCTTTCTCTCGCTCCCTCTGTCTCATTGATGTTTCGGACGGTGAGGCGATGATCTCTACCTTTTGTAGTTTTTAGAGAGGACTCGGTGGAGGTCAAGGGGTGACTTTAGGGAAAGTGACAGATGAGAGAGGAGTAGAAGAGGGAGGTGGCGGAGAAGTATCTTAAAAAAAAAAAAAAAAAAAACGGTAGGGGGGGAGGGGAGGGGGGAAGGGGAGGGGGATAAGCAAGATCGATCACAGGCTGAAAAACCCTTTAGAAAAAGATCCTCTCCCAAAGAGAGAAAGCCACCAGGTCACAAGTCATGACCGAGAGACACTTGAGAAACCAACAGACCAAGAGAGTTGAGACTAAAGACAGCCATTCTCCCAGCTGACCAGAAGTGCAATATCATGTATCGTAGAGTCAACCTCAGCATTCAAACAATAAAAAAGAGAACGTGCCTCTGAAAGTCTTACAAAACCCTTTGGATTTTATACTCTGGATCTAGTTTGGGGACTTAAAGGAGCAACACATGTGCCTTTGAAGGCTTTTGGGGTCCAAAACAAATAGGAAACATTGTTAATATTGCTGTAATAGCACACATGTCATGAGGAAAAGAATGAATGAAGGAAACGCCAACGTAAACAGCCAATTACCAGGAATGACAAAGCCAAAAGTGTATCTTATTTTATTGTGTTGCTTGGGACTTTTTTTTTTTTTTTTTCTTTTAATTTTGCCTAAGCAGGATATATTGATTAGGTGTCTAATGCATTCCGGACATATTTATTGTCACACGTGTAATTGTAAACCTTTCCACATTGTTACAAGTGATGGTTGTGATAGACAGGAGAATACTTAATCTAATTCAGAATTACAGGTCGCCTTCATACAAGCACCCTGTTGTTCTGTACACCAGTCAATGTTAGAATGAACCAGTCCTTTCAGTCCTTTGATATATTTTTTTGTATTATCTGACAAAGCGATATGACATGATGTCATGTGTACAAGCGCATTATCACTACTATTTATAATGAAATAAAAATGCTGAAAATAACTGCTGGTTTTTTCTCTCTTTTTATTCCATTTTGTTGTTCACTAAATGGAGCCTTTGTGTTTATTTTGGTCACGACTTGAGAAAAAAAGAAAGCGAGTGACTGTGGAAGAATACAAGTGCACACGGAGACAAACATTTTGAAGGCGCTCATGTGAACCCTCCAACCAAAATAGTGCCGACCAAATGGGGATCACCAGACGTTTGATTTGACATCGAACACAACAGTCTTTCTTATGGATGGCTGTAAATGCTCAGACATCTGCATTGGTGTGTATTAATACCCCCACTGACCCCCGCTACTGTAACAAACTGACTTTTGTTTAACAACCTCTCCTATGAAGAGAACAAGCCTTAAAGGGTTTTGGACAAACAGAACACCCAGCCCCTCCAAAAACCTCTGCAACCCATCCACCCTGCTTAATACACACACAGGGCCCCCTCTGTGTGTGTGTGTGTGTGTGTGTGCGTGTGTTTGTGCACCACATGCATTCATACATTATGTTCATGTTCACATATAGTGTTGTTTCTGTGTGTGTGTGTGTGTGTGTGTGTGTGTGTGTGTGTGTGTGTGTGTGTGTTCATGCAGCCTGAGGGTATTAAGCCTAATTATAACATTCTTCTGATTAATCGTGTCTGCTCGCAGGCCTTGGAGGGGTGGCACTGTGTGCAGCTCGTGCAGCGGGACCACACACTCTATAAATAAAGTCTAAGTCAATAACAACATTAAGGATCACTCATAGTCTTGTCAGCTCTGTTTGCTAAGCCTGAATAATTAAACCAATGAGAGGACACTAATCACCTGTGGTGCGCACAAGCACTCCTGCAGATACACACTTTGGCGTACGGACGTGCGCACAGTGCACGTACATGGGCGCGCACACCTACGCACGTGCACACACACACGTACACGCACACGTACTGTGTTTGCTTTCTTAATCAGTCCATACCATTAAAGATGAAGACAAATCACACCTGTGAATTCCAAAGCTGAGACATTATTTTTATTAATGAACCCTCCCCTGCACTGAAAAGGCTATTATTTCTTTAATACACCCCAGAGTGTACTTAAATCAAACTATTTTAATGGCATTTCTTTCATACTGCCAGATAATGACAAATTTTTGGATTGTTGGCCACTTGCCTGGCAGCAGCACTGCCAACAGATCATTTTGCTCCTCACACAGTTAAAGTCAAATAAACCCAAATTAAATAATCTGATTTTTACTTCAATTTTACATTGAAAAAATTCCTTTATCTTCCAAATCACAAAAAAATGCAACTAATGTTTTTTTTCTCTAAACTTATTGGCACTGGTGGCATTACATGTCATATTATTAGTATTACATTTACTTTATTTTGTTATTTTATTTCTAGTAATACACAACATAGTAAGAAAACTCTCTATTGCTCTGTTGGCAGCTCACACCTGTGTGAACTGTAGTGGAGTTGGATGTTTGTCCTGCCTTACATCGCAATCATCGACCAAGGTGATAATGGACTTTTTATGCTCTTCATAGTGTGAGTTGATAGTTGTAGAGACAGAGAAACATTCACATCCTTGTATAACCATGTGATCCAGTAACTCACATCTTAGACAACCCCCTGGGTTAAAGAATTTGTTTTTTTCCTCAGTGTTGTGATCTAACATGACCTCCAGATCACGCCAGCAGCTGCTTCTGTCATTCTCACAATATGTGTGTGTGTGTGTGTGTGTGTGTGTGTGTGTGTGTGTGTATGTGTGTGTGTGTGTGTGAACCCTAAATGTTCTTATTGTCTGTATGTCCACCATGTGCGCTGTCTCTCTTTGTTGTATCATATACACAGTACAGCTTAAAATACAGGAGACACATGTTTAATCTTATTTTTTCCTCCATTAAATGAATAGATGAAGGTGGTACATTGACTCAGTGATTAGCAGAGTAGGTTTCTTAGTTCAAATCTGATGACCAGTTGGCTGAGGTTCGCCTGCGTGGGTTTCCCCCAGATGTTCCAGCTTCCTTCTCCAGTCCAAAGTCATGCAGGTTAGGAAAAATGGAAAAATTCCCTGTAGATGCAAATGTGTTTGTCTGTCTTTATGTGTGTCAGGTATCATTCATATCACTGATGACTTTCTGCTCTGCTTGCTCTGTGCGTGTATTACCCCCTTAAAATCGTTAGATGAGTAAGGAGGAAAGTGTTTTCGGGGTGCCTCCTCTCTACCCCAGCTTGCCATCCAACCCCCTGTACACACACTTAACCCCTGACACTCCCCAGCATTCACACACTCTGTCATCACAGGTCCTGGCTGCTGCTGACCTGAGCACTAACACATGCTGGGGAGAACTTAACCTCTGGACCTCCGGATGGAAAAACACATCGGCGGAGGAGCGGGAGGACATCCGAGGAGGAGGAGGAGGAGGAGGAGGAGGATGGTGGAGGAGGAGGTGATGATGGTGAGGTGCGTGCGTGACTATCCGTCTACAGACAACACACAACTGTAAACTGACACATTGATGTCATTTGATAAATCTTCTTCCTCCTGACATTTTTTTGTTTTGGCATCCCATTGGTTTTGGCTGTTGGGAAACCTTTCAGAACCCATTAGGTGAAAAGAAATAAAACATGGTGGTATAGTTACAAACAACACTGTTTCACCATGGTGACACTGAAAGAAGTTGGCATTTAGGCATTACAAAGAGTTTTCATCCAATGACATTAATATGTTCCATCTTTTGATTCTTTGGATTTCCTCTTCTCTTCTCTACATCTTTAACTTCTACTCAGTCTATCAATAAATCATCATCATCGTGATTTGGCATAAAAACTGAAATATTGTGGCCACCAGTAGACATAATTGATCTCATCTTGAGTATTGTGAGAAAATAATTTTACTGGACTCATCATTATTAGGTCCACTGAGAGAAATGGCATTCACACAACCACACTTTTATTGGTGCCATCAGGGCTTAGTATGAAAAACAAGCTATTAACAATCAATAAGAGGAACTTATTGAAGCTTATTTATATATCCTGATGAATGTACGTATGTAAGTACTATGGCTATGATACTTTTACTCATAGGTTTGACTCTTTGAGGGAAAGATTGAATTTGAGGATGCAGACAAAATCTAGAAATAAAGACAATTTACCTTGATTCAATGAAAATGAATCAAATCTCGAGATGCTGCACTAAGAAAGGCAATTAAAACGAGAGGAGATACTGACATGATGATTTATAAAGGTTTAAGGAACAAAGTTATCCAAGAGCTAAAAGAAGCTAAATCTTGTTTTTTAATCTCAATATATTGAATGCAGCAGAAGGCAACAGTAAATTCATCTAGGAAGACATAGATCATCTCACAAGGAGGAGACCAAAGTGTTTAGGAGATTTTGAACTCAAAGTACAGGGAATGTTAAGTGAAGATTAACTTGCTGTAGCTTCTGTCTTTAATAATGCATTCAGTCTGTACACGAGCTTAGCAAAATACAAAAAGGAAACTGGATAGTGTTCCTATAGATCAGGTTTTTGAGCTAGCAGAGACTAATGAGTTACAAATAAACAAAATCATCAGCTTCTTAAAAAGCTCCAACAGTATAGATGCTTTCCAATTTGACACCATGTTTGTCAAATCACACAAAGATATTTTAACTCCCCTCATCACTCATTTGATTAAGTTGCCTTTTAAACACAGCTCCTTTCCTTATGGCTGGAAATGTGCCATTGTCATGCCTAATTTTTAAATCTGGGGTTCACCTTGAAGCCAGTAACTACAGATCATTAAGTATACTGCCAGTAGCCTACTCAAAGGTTGCTGAGAGAGTAATTGAACAACTGACAACATTTCTTAATACAAGCAATCGTCTACATCGTATGCAATTTGGCTTTAGAGCAAATGATTCCACCGAAACTGCTCCCTTACACTTAAGTAGCTGGGTCTGTATTTTTAGATCTGTGTAAAGCATTTGACACAATCATCATGTTTTAATGTCAAAACTGTCTAAGTTTAACTTCTCATCCAGAGCACTGGCTAGATGTCTTCATATTTATCTAATAGGATACAATGTGTTAAAGTTTGTGATGCACTGTCCAGTAACATGAAGTGCACAATGGGTGTTCCACAAGGTACAGTGTTAGCCCCCCTATATATGAATGATCCTTATCCGTAGTGTCATGATGTGCAATATATGACAAACACTCACTGATGCACTCACTCCAACAATGAAGGATATTTTGTACCAGAACTGCACATATATGCAGACGACACTGTTGTGTCTGCATATGCAAAAACAGCTGACTCAGCTGTTTTTTGCATTTTTGCTTCAAAGCTAACAATTACATTGGGAATGATCACACATTAATTTGATCATCATCATATCTGAGTCTAAATGTAAGTGTATGTTTTTTTCTCTGAAACCATGGAACAACCTTCTAATGTTGATATTCTCGTCAAAGGTGAAAGGATTGACATAGTCCCTGATTTTAAATATCACATTTTTTTGACTTTATGGTTAAAACCATAAAGTACAACTTAGCAAATTTTAGATATATTATAAACTGTCTCTCTTTGGATGCAACCAATATATTTATGCACACTGGTACAGCACAACATGTTCTCAATAAACAAACTCTACTTTTAGTTCTGTTTTTGGTCTCCAGCAAGCACTTGGCAGATACTTTTATCCAAAGTAACTTACAGGTGAAGCTAAGAGGCTAACCCTAAGAGCAATGAAGTATCCAGAGAGAGTGACCAGAGAGAACCCTGTTGTACAAACTGTCATGTAAGTGAACAGGCACAAGTACAATGAGATGATTTTTCTCCATCCATCCATCCATCCATCCATTCTCCATTGCTTATCCTGTACTAAGTCACAGTTGCATCAGACTATTGGCGCTTTTCCACTACACATTTCCAGCACGACTCGACTCGACTCGGCTCGACTCAACTCTGTTTTTTTTTGCGTTACCACCAGGGATAGTACCTGGTACCTGGTACTTTTTTAATACCTGCTCTGCTGAGGTTCCAAGCGAGCCGAGCCGATACTAAATGTGACGTCAACAGACTGCACGCCACTGATTGGTCAGAAGAGTTGTCGCTGGAAGAGTCATCAGCCGTCCCACACAAGAATCAAACCCAGCATTTTTAAATACCAGTAACAGTGTTACAGCCATACGGCTCAATTTTGTTGCTTTGTGTGTGACAGAAAGCCACATACAGCAGCAAGTACACCACTGCCTCCAAGTCCTCCATTGTTTATGTGTTTGTGTCGCGTATAAAACGAAGTCACCGCCCACGTTGAGTAGGTACCTTGTAATGGAGTCGTTCCTGGAACTGTGTCGATTCAAGTCGAGCCGAGTAGTGCTGGAACTGTGTAGTGGAAAAGCGCCATAAGTAAGGAAACTTAGACATCCTTCACCATGGCAACGCCCTCCAGCAATACCCTCCAGCTCCTCCTGGGGGATCCCATGGATCCAGTATGTTCTGGGTCTGCCCCGGGGGTCTTCTACGAGTTGCATGAACACCTCCAGAGGGATGATTTTTCTTTTCTTTAAATTAAAGTAAGAAACAACTAGAAGTAGACAAAGCACATAAAGAAATGCCATAACCAACAAAAAAGAAGTTCAACAATCAACAGAGTTCATAAAGGGCTCAAGTGTTGAAGTATTTATGGAAGAGCTGAGTTTTCAGGTGTTTCTTGAATGCACCAAGAGAGTGAGCAGAGCGTATGATGTTAGATAGCTCATTCCACCATCGCAGAACCACAAACCAAGAGAGTCTGGATTGGGATTTCATACCAAGCAGTGATGGTATTACCAGACATCATTCATTTGCAGACTGGAGTAGTTAAGGGGGGCAAACGACCCGGTGAGCTAAATACTAATATGTTGTTCACCATCTTGTCACTTACTTTATCTGTCAGCTGTTTGGGGCCAAGAGCAGTAAGAGTGAACTAAAACAACGACCTGAAGGAAGCATAAATGCTCTGGAGCAGAAGGGAGCAGAAGGGAGCAGAAGTGATCATTCTCTGTAGGGTCATGCTATCAGCAGCCCCTTTCACATGGAGTATTAGTGGTCATGTGGTCCATTGTTAATATCAAAATACTGGTAATAGCTGCTTTAAATACACTTATTTCAAGTGTTTTTTTACTATAAAGTATTCCTTCTTGAACTGTTGCCCACTTGGAAGCTCAGTATGCTCCTGGAAGCTGTAAATTTAGCCACACTATGGCAAAACTATTGGTGTTTGGAACATGCTGAACACATGGATGGACGGCGGAGAAGCAAATTATACTGTAGTAATTGAAAAGTTTCTAAAGATGTTTTTGAGAGCTTTTTCATCATGAAACCTTGTAAGTGTTGGAATGAATTGCCATGACCCTTGTGAAAACTGACCACAGTTGCTGTTCTATGTAAAACCACATACCTTTTACAGCCTCTATTCAAGAGTTTGATACTCAAATGACTGATTTTGGGTGGAGTATCACTTTAAGGGTAAACCACAGCAGCCAAGAGACAGTTCTGACAGTGGTGGAGCCGAGCAAAAATACCAGCAGAAAAGAGGAGAGCTGACTGATTCATTCTTTTTATGGAATCACATGATGAGAAAAGACATGACGTGAAGGAAGGAGAGAAAGCTGCAGACCACAATATGAACAGTGTTTTTTTTGTAATGTGTGTCAGCGGAAGTGATATACAGTATGTGTTTGTGTGTGTGTGTGTGTGTGTATATGTGTGTGTGTGTTGCAACTTGCATATGTTTTTCTGTAAAGGCAAAAGACAATCAGCAGACAGTGACGCAGATCAGAGGGAAAGGGCTGGAAGAATGAAGTCAGACAGGAATTTCTAGGAAATGACAGTTATCAAAACAAGAGCAACGTGACTGCATCAATACCAGCGCTGTGCCTCTCTTCAGTCTTACTGGCACTGCTTTTATAGGGGCTTACATTGCCCAGAGAACATCACATGTCCTGTGTATGTGTGTGTGTGTGTGTGTGTGTGTGTGTGTGTGTGTGTTAGTGTTGTAGGCGCTCAAACTCTCAGAGGCTGGACAGTAGTAACTTCAGGGCCTCCTATGTACAGCAAAACTCTTGACTTGGAGGAACAAAGTTAATATCATCATACAATAACATGCCATAAACAATTTTAATATGACTAATGTTATTGAGCGTTGATTGCAAGTACAAACAGGAAAGCACTGAAAACATTAAAAGTTAAAGCAGACTTCCTGGCAGGGCTTATTTCTTTATAATCTCTCCTGACAGTCATCTGGACTAACATAGAGACATCTGTCGGCAAACCGTGCCCATGTGAATTTACTTCTGCCTAAGAAGGCTTTACCCTCGGCTTCTACTTATAGACTTTTCACTCTGCTTTAAGCAACAATGCACATATGTGTTTTTCTACTTCATCTCCCACAGCCAATCACCGCTCGATACACAGATCATCTTTGTTTGTTACTGGTAGGTCTGTCCTGGAAAAATAATTCTGCTGGGTCACAGGAAGTGATGCATTTTACTGGGATTTGTTGGGATTGAACAGTAACAGTCACTGTTACTGAAGAGCCCCCTGGGTCTAAGTGTAGATATATTTAGAAGACAACCAAATAGTTACAACAAATAAAATAATTCAAAAATCTACTCAATATTTCCTTCAGAATGGAGGCCAGCACTGTGGAGATGATGGTTTCTCTTCTGAGTCACCGTGGGCTGCCCCACAGCTGCATTTTGAAGCAGTTGCAGGTAAGATAAAGAGAGTAAAGAGAGTAGTTAAGACACAGAGTGATAAAAGCACGAAAGAAACTCTCCAGATCTCCAAAAGAGAGAGAGAGAGAAATGATTTTATTTTCATTACTGACCTGATGTGGAAAAAAACTACTGACAGCAGAGAAAAAAAGAAAGAGACTTTAAAAGAAACTTTAAAAGATTAGGTGTAAGTTGGGGAGCATGAAATCCCTACTTTCCTACTTCTAATATTATAATACTCAAATACTGCATTATATGTTAATTTAAAGATTTAACCCAATGCAGGATAGAAAACACCAAATCACAAATGATCTTAAATCTTGTATGCATCCTATAAATGCTCAGAAATCACTTTCTACTTGTGTTGGCATGCTTAGGACTTATTTAGCATTCAAGTTGCTTCCATCCTCTCTGACATAGCGAATAGCTCCATTTCATTCACTAATTGTTTTCCTGAATGGTAAATAATCTGTAAATTCACCATGATGCAAAAAAACAGAGTTTGGCTTGCAGGCTTAGCGGCAACAGCAGCAGAAATTTCTGGTTATGAGATGGATACTGTCCCGGGAACATAGTAAGGGAAGCTTTCCTTTTACAAAGAAAGGAGGAGAAGAAGAAAGAAAGAAGGAGATTGTATGTAAGTATTTAATTACGAAGTCTGCACTGCATATGAGTGCTTTCAAATCTCCTCGTCATGTCTGTGTTCCCCTGCCAAACTAGATGGGAAGATGAAATAAATGAAAAACAATTGCACTGTAAAAAGAAAAAGTTGAGATAATTTAAAAAATGCTTCACATACGTTTTACTTTTGTAACTTGTCTAAGAATGTTTACTTCTGTTCACGTTAAGATAACTTAAAATGTTACATTAGGAACAATGAAACAGTGTCAGTCTGTTCTCTCATGAGCTGTAGTATTTGATTGGAACAGCTTTTCCTATTCCTATAGGAGCCACATTTGGACTGCTATCAATCCTGATAAACATAACATTTGGGCTTTAATGCCTTAAAATACTACAGAGAGAGTGTGGGGAGTAATTAAAGTGGATTCTGGTCTTCATTATGGTTTGGATAATTATAATTTTGATCTGAAGCACATGTAAAAAGAGACATAACAAGCCTCAATCCCCATCTTCATATTGGAAGAAAGAAGGCTTTTTTGGATGATCTGAAAATATCCCCTCCACACATGTTTTAAGATTTTTCCACACACAAAAACTCAAAATGGTATACATTCTTTCTCTTTCATTAAAAGAATCCAGACTCTATAAATATTTCATCTCAAAACTACTGGACACAAGACATTTCCTACTTTACTGTAAATCCATTCTCAGTGTTGGTGCTCTGGAGGTTTCAACTTTCCACATCACACTTGTATAAGTTGAATATTAAACCAGAAATGGCTTCCATATTTATGAGATTACAAATCATGCTCATAGACCCACCACTTAAATTAGATTTTCAATGAATAGACATAAATTTACAATTTATACTGCACAGACATCATTCTGCACAGTGACATTCAAACATTCAGCTGTGAGAAGAAAAACATAAATCTGGAGTGGACAGGGACTTTAAATGAAACTGACCTAATGTGAAACTGATTTAATTACACTGAGTTCACTGTGAAAGTTTAGATTTATTTTAAATATAACTGAATGTGAGATTTTAAGATTTTAATTTAAGTTAACATGGAGTGAAAGCTGAAAGTTAGTTTTGCTACACTTTGCTACACAATAATGAATCACTAAGTTTTTTAAGGCATTGCGCTGTCTTGGTCTGTTCCCGAAAATTCGATTTTTTATTTGACATTCTGATTATTTATATTTGTAAATTTGTCATTATAACCACAAACAAAGATTATTTATGCTATTTTTACAGTGTAAATTGGATTGGCAGAAAATTCCAGTTTGACATGGCAATTCATCTGGGAAATATAGTGCTAAAAAACTGACCTCTGTGCAGTGTGTAACAGGCCATAGGTTTCTGTACTGTCACATCACAATATGAATCCAATCCAGTTGTCAATATCTGTTCATAATTCATAGTATTAATTTACTGTTGTCTTTTCATGGCCTCCCTGGTGTTCCTGTATGACTGACGAAGAAGCTGCTATTAGCACATATCTGGTTGTTTATGACTGCCTTGTGGCTCCAGATTGTGCAACAGAATCGCCTATAAGTCACACGGCCAATGCAGTGAGGTTTGGCTTGATAGTCTGAGTACAGTCTGACAACCCTGTGTTTGTGGTTATGTCATGTTGGCCAGTGTGAAAGCTGAAAAGACAAGAGAGAGAGCATGAGTTATTGGGACGCAGACTGAATTAAGAGGAAGAGAAAGAGGGAACGTTTTTTGTAATTTGCACACATCTTTCCATAGGGGTGTTCACTATCTCTCCACTCCATTCCATATTTCATTTGAACGGTGAATGAACCCCATGTCAAGGTATGTGGATATTTCTTTCAGACACACTGGTTTGCTCTGTCACACCCTGCAGTTTACCTATACTGATTTTTTGATCTTGACCTGAGTCAAGATGCAGTGTGTGATGATTTATGTGTGTGTGTGCATGTGTGTGTGTGTGTGTGTGTGTGTGTGTGTGTGTGTGTGTGTGTGTGTGTGTGTTCCAGCACATTAAATCCACTTACCTTAAGAAGTTAAGAAGTAGTAAAGTAGTAAAGATGTACTTTGGGCATCTGTCTATGGATTGCTATTTCCCTTGCTTTATTTTTTGTTTCTTCTCCTGACAAAAATTCCCTATACCAGCATGTTGCTTGTGGTTTTGCGAGCTAACGTGCTTGGTGGGACTTGTGCTGAGGGCAGACAATTTAAGTCTGCTAACAACAGGTGGGAAAACCACCCGAATGGCAGCCACAGTGCAAGTAGCATCCCAAGTAGGCTGGGGTGCTGTACTGTGAGGATTAGGTGGATGTAGAGTCAATTAATGCTGGTGACCCAGTCATCAGGTAACTCAGCACATAAATGTCCTGTAGCTGAGAGTTGTTGTTCTTACTAGTTTCTGTGGAGATTGAGAGCTCACCATGTCATTGTCACAACCAAGAGCACAGTGACAGCAGCCTAAATCAGCAGACAAGGGGGCCTAGGCTCTCCTATCCTATGCAAGCTGGCAACCAAACTGTAGCATTGGTCTCACCCCCTCGTTTGCTCACATGTGCCAGAGTTGTTGTATACAGATATCACATGAAGGGAGGATCTGAAGCCAGGAGAGTTGAGATCACCGACAAGGAGATCTGGCATTGCTTTGGAAGGGCAGATCTTGACTTGTTCGCTGTCAGAGTCGGCACATTTTTGACTTTTCTACCCAACTTTTCTACCCGAAGAATGACAATCCACCCCTAGGGTGGGATTCTTTTGGCAAACCCGTGGCCTCATGGTCTACACTTCCTTCCCTCCTTTGACTCTTCTCCAGCCTCTTCTGTGGAGGATTCAGGTGGAAGGGATGAGGCTGATTCTGGTGGTTCTTATTTGGCCCCACATGCCAATTTTCAATGATTCTGCCTGATGTCTCAGGCAAGCAAGACCCTGTTTCACTTGTGACAGGGAACCTCTTTCACTACCGTGTGCAACATGGTCATTTCAGTCCACAGTTTCACAATTTTATCATGAATGAAGCAGACAGCCCCAACTTCAGGAAGTGGGTGTTGGATGTGACTCATCCTTACATGACTAGGCTATGGCTATTTTTCACCTTTTGTTGTCTCCCTTGGTCAGCTTAGCGATTTGTGGGCTGATCTAAGTGGCCACTCACAGCTTTGGCCTTTGCATCTTGCGGGGGCTTTTATCTGTTTTTCTTTGGGTCAGTCTTGCTCCTTGCAGACTAACCATAGCAGCCCCCTGCCTCTCAGGCTTGGCCTTGCATTTTGTGGGGCCTTGATCTGCTTGGTATGTAATAGTGGGGATAATTCCTCGTAAATACAAAGTATGTATGACTCTTCACCCAGAGAACCAAGGTTCCAATGTAACCAAATGTGGTGCAAAAGGTTTGTGGCATTTGAGGTAAAATTGGTTATCCCTGAGAGAAGGCAAAGGAGTAGGAAAAGACAAAGATGGATTTTGCAGAGAAACTCCCCGATCGAGAACAAGCAGGGATTTCGTACAGCAGATGGACAGAGGCAGATGTAAATGAAGGATTCTACCTACACAGAGAAAAATAGCGTCTCTGCTAAGCCTGTCTGTCGGTGTGGGAGACATGGGAGAGTGGTGGGAGCTGGGAGGTATGCAGTGTTTTTTGGAGAGGTATGTGATGTAAAACAGTGGAAGTGGGATAGCAGCTGACGCTGTCCAGCGCTCATGAATCAGGCTGAGGCACCGTGAAGCAGCGGCCCTCATAGGAGCCAGATGGGCCCTTGGCTCGACATTGGCAGGGATGAAGGAACACACACACACACATAGGCAGGATGGGAACAAACAGGCTCTTATGTGCACTGCATATACTGATGCAAAATGAAAAAAACACATGCATGCTCTATGTATTTGATATAAACAGTAGATTTATATGCATGAAGTGCATATCACTAAAGCAATGTGACAGAACACATGCACAGAATGTTGATATATATTTATTCATGTTAAAGAAGGCATATATAGAATCCCAAAGGTGACAAATGGCAGACACAACTATAACTGATTACATCAATAAATAACACTATTAGTTAAATGATTAAAATGGAGTGTAAGAAGAAACTATTGTAAAGCTAAAACATTTTATCCAGCAAGTTAGCTTGGTAACACTTCTTGGAAGTTAGTTTAGTTTGTTTGACAATATTAGAAAAGATACATTAAACCACACACATCTATAATGTCAAAGATGACACAATTAAGTCCAAGACTTTTCCATTGTGGTCCTTGGTGAAGCCAAAAGAACTTGTATTTTAAGATGAAGATGATGTTATAGAAATTCCAACCATAAAATGAAAAACTAAAAAAACATATATTTTTAATTTTATATAAGTTAACAAGTTGGTTCACAAGAAACTTTTACAGAGAGGAAAGACAACATCAACAGAGGTAAAATGTTGAGCGCAATGAGCGAACTGCAACAGATACTCTGCTCCTCAGATCATTTGAGGAGGTCAGTGTTTCAATGGGGCCTGAAAAGTGTGTGTTTGGTGCAATGAAAGGTTTCCTAAAGCCCATCATCCCTGTCTGCTTGACTTAAGTTAGACAGACTGTGACTGATTTCAACCCATAGTGAACCCATATGATCCCAGTTTTATAGGCCACAAAAGAGATGGGCCGAGGAAAAAGACCCATGCTTTATGGACTCGGATAATTATCTCGCTTTATGTGATGGTCTTGCTGAGTCATTCTAGTAAAGAAAAACACATTTTAATGGTTGTTTATTTTGATATTTAAAGACTTTTTAATATTGCAAACATAGCTTAAATATTTAAAGGAATACATTATTTTTTATATCTATCATAATAAATAATAAAATTCAACCATTTCAAGATAGTTCAAACAAATATGCAATAACAGTAATGTATACTGAATTTATTTCTAAATGACTGTATTTTTGTTATATGGAAGGTGTTGGTAAAAGACTTTTTCTGGGAGGTCTTTGAGATTCTGCATATCCGCAAACTTTTTGAAATTCCTGAAAAATAAACACACAAACTGCACTGACCACAGTTTATATGAAAAAAATAATCCCTCTATAAACATCTGTGGCTATTCATGATCATGTTCATAAACATTTCCATGATTTTACCCACTGACCAGGCCGCATACACACATTTGTTGGCCTGTCCAGACCAGTGTGCCGCAGTTTTATTCACTGAGTGACTCATTCTAGTCTTGCAGAGGATAATCTGCTTTGAAATATGGCCTCAGTGATATCTATCAAATTACTGTGGTGGGATTTGGTTTTTATGGTGTCATATATCCAATAAATCCAATCCTTGTGAACACAGAACAAAGGGCGATAATTGTGAACAGATAGAAAACGAAACCTCTCAGAAGGAAGAGGTTGAGTTGCGTTGAACACATGCTCAGCCCCCAAAATATCCAGAATACATAAAACAAAAAGTCTGCAAACAAATTAAACCTCACACATTCATGAAACACTTTGAGAGGAGGATTTATTATCAGCAACAGAAACAAAGTATAAAAGTTATTTTAAAGCTCAGCTCAGACATACCAAACAAAGATGTATTACAGATTGTGTGAAAACTTTCAATTCAACTTAATAAACAGAAACCAAACTTTCAGGTTCCCTAACCGAGGTTTAGTCAGTTTACATTCAACTGTAAAGGTTCCCTTCAACGTGTCTTTTCTCTTGTTTGGAAAGGAATTTCCATATTGTGCTGCCTTTGCCAACCAGGAGAATGAACATTTTTAGCAATGTTATTTATATGAAACTAAAGTGAGAAGTCTACATTCATTTTCTTTCATTCTAACTGTGTCAGTGATTTTAAAATATAGTGTGACATGACTAATATTGATGAATGCAGGTGTCATTTTCAAATGTAATATGCACTGGTGATGTTTCCATTTTATTTATTTACTTTTTTTAACAATAAAAAAGGTTTTACTGTGTTTTAGATGTGAACATTGCCTGAAGATTCTATTTTTGGGGTGTATGTTTTAAAGGACCATTATGTAACATTAACTGATTAAGAGACCAAAAACCTTTGCTGGATGAAGATGTAATTATTCTCATTTTGTAAATACTACAAACTAAACTCTTTTGCAGTCCAAATCTTCTTTGTGTCACTTGTACTGTGAATAATGAAAAACAAAACACAAACACAATGGCTCAGTCTAAGTGACAATAATAAAAACTATCTGTAAGGCATTTTGATTCGAAGCACAATGTTTCTTTCAATACTTGGAGCTGGAAAATAACAAGAAGAGCTTAAAAGCAGCATAACTCACACAGGCCTGTTTCCTGCTGCAGAAGCTTCTCAGTGCTGAAGGACATACACTGCTCAACACTGACCTCTGCTGGCTGCTTGTTGTCAACAGCACTGTACGTCACTTAGATTTCCAGTACTGTGTGTCAGCATCATTCAGCACAAAAATACACCCTCAGCCTGCTTTTAATGAAATACACTACTATTTTGTTTGTTATTAATAAAGTACTTAACAAACTAGGAGGTAATAGTGGTGAAATTGAAACCTGTAAACTTTATTTGTATAGCACTTTTCATACATGTAATATAACACAAAATTCTATATATAGTAAAAATAAGCAAACAAACAAACAAAACCAAGAACTGAGGAAACGCTATCATAACACTCATGAATCTGCAGTGAGGAAACACCAGAGAATAAAAATTAAAAAATTATTAATTATAAATAATTAATAATTATGTATTAATACAATATAATAAATAAATAATAAAACCAGAAATGTTAGGAGGAGTATTAAAAGGAAAAAAGATACAAGATGAGAAGAAAATAATAAAGGCTTTCCTATGCACAGTTATCTTCCATGATGCAGTTTTTGACATAAAATCTGATGTACATGGCATTGGTGTTAAATAACTGTCAGTTATGAATTTGCGGTCTCCGCACAAAAGCTGATGACATCATCATGATTACTTTCTTCACAGAAGACAGTATATGACTATTTTCACAGGCTGCCTAACTATGATGAGTAAAATGACCTCTTTGTAAAATCAGTGGAATGCTCCTTTAAAGGTTAAAGCTGGCAATTTTTCTATATTTTTCTTTTTGTCAAAATATTCTCATGCGCAGAGCCAAACCGATAATTAAATTATCTTGCTAGGTCTCGTGCATGTATCCAACATTGATGTATCATACTCCTCTGTGCTGTAAAGCTCTATTGTTGTCCAGAAACTATTAAAAACACATCAATGAGCCACAGTGGTTACCCTAGCTTGTTTAAAAGATGTTCTTAATTGTTTTACTTCAACAAGAGAATGTTGGGGAGGGTATGTTGTGGGGATTATGTTTGTATAGATGATAAATCTCAGTAGAAAGTAGACACACACAAAAAGGTTCTTAAAAGAGTAAAAACAGGGTCCAGTTTTAATCTCTCTCAAGAGCATTTCCAAACTTTCTACTGACAAAGCCTCCCTAGCTTGTTGTGCTATGTATCGCAACCTCTTGGCTTTGTACTACATTGTAAATGTCTCAAAGAACTTCAGCCCAAAGTAAAAAAGGTTGTGAAATGTAGCACAACAAGCTAGTGAAGCTCTGTAAATGGAACCGCGTTCCCACATATGGCAGTGGTGTCTGCCATACAGGAAATGCTCTCCGACAGAGATGAAAATGGCTATTTTTACTCTCTGAAGCTATTTCTCAACAAACTACTGTAATCACACTCTTTAGAGATGCAGCCGTATGGCTCATTATGTGCATATGGCACAGATAAAAATAGTTTTGTGTAGGAATTCATTGCTGTTTGGCTCTGCACATGAGATTTGTTGGCAGTAAGAAAAATATTGAAAATCTCCAGTCATATGGAGCCATACAAAATAAGCATATACATCAAGGATACCATATTCTTTTATGTAAGGTAATGCTGAGACTCTTCCAAAAAAACATGGCATATATGAGGGAAATGACAGTTGAATGAAAGTGAAATCTTTAACTCGACTCAAATGGGGGTTTGGTAGCCAATGCTCTATACGCCTCTGGGCACAGTTAACCATCATTTTCTATTCTGCCAAAATTCGTATTATCTGTCAATGTAATATTGTCTTGGCTGTCAGACACTGCTAAATCCATACTTCTGCCAGACTCCACCATCCTGTGTAGTTGGAATACTGGAATAGTCCAGAATAGATTCAGAGGGGTGACAAATTGATAAAAGCAAAACAAAGGAATGCTTCAGTGCTGTGTAACAAACACTATCTAAATCTGTGGAAGTCTACTGGAAGAATGAACACCATTATTCTAAAAAAGAGTCCCTCATTTATTTTTTCTGATAATGGAAGTGGAGATTGTTGGTTCAAGATCTCCCACATCTATATTCAACATATTGCATTATTGATATGTGACTGTGAAGCTTACTCACATCATTTTCACATTCAGTGAGTCCTTGTGCCCTGAATCTGCATTCATTGTGTTACATTACACATTACATCACCTCACAGTGAACACTAGATAGCATGCATGTTCCACCTACCACTGTTTACATTTCTCAAATTATCCATTAACATAGTGTAGATCGTTACCCTTACTGGGCCACTAGGTGGCAGTGGTGGCCTGCTATTAACTGAAGGTGCATGAACCCATTAACCCCCACTTTCCACCCCAGAGTGAGAGAATCCTCAATCTCCCCAGCACTGTAACACAGATATGAGCCCATCTTATGCTGTTTTAACTCTGACATGGTTTGCTGCCTGGCTCAGCTATGGGATGATCATGTACATGTAGCGCATGTGTGTGTGGATATTTGACTGTAGGATAAAAGAAGTTGTCAAGGGTCCGTGTTGGTATCCGTTTCCCCTCCTTCACACCTCTTCTCTGCATAATGCTGGCTAGAGCTGCATGTATATGTGTGTTGCTGTGGTCTCCTGGGCGCTGCCACCCTGCCCAGACTACTAATGCACTACCTGCTTCTCATTAGAATGTCCCGTTTGAGTCCGGCCATCTGCACCAGCTGGTTGGCAAGCCTTTTGCCAACCGTTTGATGTCGATGAGGAGCTCAGCGACGAGCCCACAACGGTGTCCCAGCGCCAGACTTAAAAAGACCTTTTTGCTTTGTAGTTTTTTGAAAAGACTGAGAAAAGTCCTGATGTTTTCATCAAGGCTGGCAGGCTTATAGCAGACCTAGGTGGGTTTGGAAGGCATCAGGCACAGGTACTTCACTAAGGTTTGCGCAGTTTGAGCTGCCTCAGACATGCTGGATTTGTCTTGGCAGATGCTGAAACAGAAAGTGGAAGAGATGATGTGGTGGTAAACAGAGAGGAGGGTAAACTAGACTGCATGTACAAAATGTCTTCCTGTTTCTGGGTTGAAGCCTATTTTGCAAAATCAACATCTTAAAACATGTCCCTTAGAGATTTAATGAAAAAAAGTAAAGTGAAATCAATAAGAATGGCTTTAACCTGGAATTGCCTCATCAATGTATTTACAGGACAGTATTTATGATTTTCTATATTTTTAAATAACATTATAGGGTTGGTTCACCCAAATGACCAAGAAATATACTAATTATTTCATGTGCATGGGAATTTAGCAAGAGTCATATAGAGTTTGGAGGGTTGTATTTTTTAAGCCTTTCCAGAACTAAAAAATACAAGAGCTTAAGTATAAGGAATGGATTCAACAGTGTGTTTATCTGATGTAATTTAGGTGCAATCATTAGCATGTCCATACATATAGAAGTAACCAAGCTTTACTTCCAACGCCAAGGACAACATCACAAATTCACATTAGTTTGTGGGGCTACCTTCAAAAAAACTTGTTTATCCATTGGATAACCCTAACCCTAACCCTAATCCTACCCTTAACCCTAACCCTAATCCTATTGGAAGTGTTGAAGCTGCCACTGGATGCTGTCATAGCTGCTGTGTCCTGCTCCCTGGAGATAGCGCTATGTTGCTTGTACAGTTACAAGTGAAAACATGGGTTTTTTATAAAAATCTCAGTTATAATGATATAACCATCTGATGTTACAAATGTCCCTCTCATACTTTTATAATACCAGGACTAACAGCAATACAAGAACAATACATCTTTATTTCCAACGTTGTCTGGATGATCAAGTGTTGAGGATACTGACTTCTGGCAGGGACATGTGGCTTCAGCTTCAGCCTTTTAGTCATGTCCATTAGTCAGTCTTTTAATCATGTAGCCAGCAAATGCTTATTTAAAGACCCTTTTAGAAGATTGTTGTTGTAAAATGAGTCAGCTGGAAACATTAAAAGTCAGCCAGAGATGGCGTCTTCAACCGACTCACGGAGCAAATGTTATCTCAATTAACAAGCGAACTACAGCTGATAAAATCTATCAGCATCAGTCATTTCAGCGGGAAAAAACTTCTCAGATTAGAAATTAGAGGCCTGATTTCTTATACCTATGAATATGTCCGAAATCAAGGACCTGTTGTTTAAAAAATATGTGATTTTTATGTTAATTATACAAAGTATCCAGATTTAGGTAAACAGGCATTTAAACATCTCCTTCTTACTCACCACTGCACTAAAAAAGAGTTAAATAAAGTAAATTCACTTGTGTTTTCTATTGACTACTTTACCCAGAATGCAATAGTCAGGGACTGTTTTGGCCTGCTCTGATGTCATGCTGGCCTATGGGGCAGGCAGAGCCTTGTGAGGGAGATATGCTGAGGTTCCCTTCGGATGTCGGCGAGGTGGGTAAACATGTGTTAGAAGATACTGGATATGGGTAAATACACCCACAGGCACCGGCTGACACATGGCCAAGCTAATCCTCCTCTCAATCTATTCATCTACCTCTCTCCGTCACTCTTTTTCTCACTCTCTCCCCAGACTCTCCTCCTTCATCGCTTCATTATCTCCCACACTTTGAAAACGTAAACAAAACTGCACAAACCCCAGGATCTAAATGAGGAACGAGTAAGATGGGATGGGAGGAGGATGAGGAGGATGAGGAGGATGAGAGGAGTGTTTGGAGGCTTTAAACGTGGTAAAGGCTGACTCTCAATCATGTGAAGCCTCTTAGGGCCTGCAGCCCGCCAAACCCATGCTGCGAGTGGCCCACCGAAACATAAAGATAAATGAATCATTGCCATTTTCTTCCGTGCTCCTCTTCACTCTTTATCTCTCCTCTCCTCCATCCCTGCTCTTTCTCTCTCCCTCTCTCTCTCTTTCTGTGTCGTTTGTTCTCTTTGTGTGAAACATTACATTTCACCCTTCCTTCTCTCTTTTTGCACTCTCTTACCTCTTCCCAACACCACCCCCCCCCTTTATCTCTCTCCCAGTTTAAATCCTCCCCTTCTTTCCCTCCAGCGTGTTGTACTGATGTGTAATGCTGACCCACTTTATCTGACGGGAAGCAGGGAAGAAGGAAGCAATGACAGAGGGAAAGGGAAGATGGAAGTGAGGAAGGAAGGACATCACAGCTCTCCTCCTCCTCCTCCTCCTCCTCAGCCTCTTCCTCCTCTGCTGCTCATGTCCCACAGTGCTGTGTTTAAGGTAAATATTTTTACAGCACCACTCATCACAAGGACTTCTGGGACGGCCCTTCCCACCTCGCCACCCACTCCCACCGCAAGATCAAATATTAATATACCTTCCCATCATCTCTCCCCCTCCATCCACATCTCTCCGTTACTGAATGTGTTTAACCCCCACATCATGTCATTTCTACTTCTGTCACTCCCACTCATGCGCTTTCGCCCCCTCGCATTTCATATCGGCATATCGACTTCAACTACCATATCTCTGTGTCTTTCTGCTCATCCTATACAACAACTCTCTGTACCAGTGTAAGGGTATGTGTGTCATGCATGGATCACACTTCACATGCAGTTAACACATTGAGTGGGAGTGCTATCTATAATGTTCAATGAGGATACTTCAAAAAGTGCTACATTATAGATGGATTTAGAAATGTGCAGCATCTTTTCAAAATTATGTAGATGTGATGACAAAATAATCCTAATCATGATAAACACATATGAGAATATAGAAGAAATAATGTAGTTATACAATGGGAAATAAAATGTACTATTGCATGATTAAAAATCCATGAAAATCCCATACAAATATTATAAATATTATGCAAAAATAAATACCAGATGCCTGTGAAAAATAGGTAGTACTACCACTAAAACTATACCCCTACTGGTTAAGGCAGATGGTCACCCATCTAATCCCCAGTTCTGCATGAGGTTTCTTCCTGTTAAAGGGGATTTTTTCCCAGCTGCAGTTGCCAAGTGCTTGCTCATGGGGGAATGGTTGACCTCTTTAAATTAAATTAAAAAGTACAATCTAGACCTGCTCTATGTAAAAAATGCCTTAAGATAACGTTTGTTGTTATTTGGCGCTATATAAATAAAGATTGATTGATTGATTGATTGATATTGTTTGTCACTGTGCAGAATGATGTATGGTGCAGAGTTGGTTTTCACTTTCATCTGCTGAGGGAGGAAATTTTTTTCTGTGCTCAGCTTGAATCTGAGTTTAAGACTTCAGTTGTGTTGACTTTAAATCATGCATTACAGCATTATATTAATCACTACTAGTCAGTCGTAGTCCAGTATGCAACATATAAAAGTGTGATGTGGAAACTTTTCAGTGTCCACTAATAAATCTTTCAAGCCCATTAAAGCTGGGCTCAAAATTGGATCTTTCAATGTGAGTGAAAGACCATTTCTTCCAAGGTAACTGAATGACCTTTTTGGAAAAACCATGTCAGACATAAATTATTATTCAAAACAGAGTATTTTTATACATATCCAGAGATCTTTAAAATAATTTTGCAGTACTTTCCGTAAGTATTTGCATTTTATGTTTCTTTATAGCCTACATGCAAAATAATATTATAAAATATCATAAATAATGTCAAAAAACCCCACCATGAAAGTTCTCCATATTATGTATTTAAAATTTTGAAACTTTTACTTCTGGGATGTATCAGTCACCGGATCTAACATACAGGCAATCTTGGCAAGTGCCCAGGGGCCCTTGAGCACAAAGGGGCCCTCCTGGATGGGAGAAAAAAAAGTGCACTTTTTTTTGTCCGGCTCCACAGAAATATGATACAGAGCTTGACCTATTTTGTTGATAGTTATCGTCGCTTTCGGAAAACTTAGTATGTCCAAATGAAATATGGAGTTACAAGGTTTCCACCTGACAGCAGCCAATTGGAATAAAATGGGAAAAGTCATTTCCAAGAAAATTACATCTAATGATTGATTGTTTTATTTGCCAATTTGATAGTTAGGCAAGCGAAGATTGGTTAGCAGGCCACAATGCACCATGGTTACTTAGTATCGATGAGTGTGTGGGAAAGAAGATCAACTAGCATGAGCTTCAGTGCCCAGGACTCCCTAGGGCTACTAATCAAGCATGGGATGTATTTACTTTTACTTATAACTTTCAATACAGCACTGCAGTGTTTCTTCCTGAATGGTATATCTACTTTGGTTAAAGCAGCAATGATAAATGCTTTTACATGAATAATGGATGATTTGAGTAGCTGTAATGTGAGAGGAGTCGCTTGTAGTGACGAAACTACAGAGAATGATCACTCGACTCTTTTCCCCACTCAGCTCTACAGAGCATTTTAGCATATTACAGCTCATTGTTTTGGTTTTACGACCTACTTAACTGTTTCGGTTTGCTCTCGTTGCTCATATTAATCATCAATACTGAACTCGCGTTTGCCAAGTGGCCAGAAACACTGTTCCAAATGAATGCTAATGTTGCTTTGCATCTGCTGGATGTGTTAACAGGCAATTGTTTGCTAACACGGGCCAAGAATATCAGTTAATACTACTTCGCTGTAAGTAGAGGATCTGAATACATCTTCCAACGCTGCCAAAAGCAAAGCAAGAAACGAGGTTTAAATATCATCCAAATATTATACACTGGGTCTTACAAAAATGGACTCACTCACAGTCCCTATGGGAATATCATAGGAATATTTTAGCTATGTTTCTCTATCTGTGTATCTGTTGTCTCTTCAATTTCCATATTTCTTCCTATAAGAACAACCAATTGATAACAGAGATTGAAACCTGGCTGTGGACAACAGCAGGGAATGAAAAGGAGGAGAGAGTGAGAGATAGAGAGAGAGAAGGAGATTTAAGGGGCATTTGAAGAGAGGGATGCAAGTCAGATGGGTGGAAGACAGAAAAGCATGTGGCAAACCTGCCTCTCTCCTCCTCTCTCTCCCTCTCTCTCTCTCTCTCTCTCTCTCCCTCTCTCTCTCTCTCTCTCTCTCTCTCTCTCTCTCTCTCTCTCTCTCTATGAATATTTGATGCAAGGGACTAAAACCAGCGCCATGAACTCTGAAAAAGTGTGACAGCTGAAAATGCTCTGAGGTGAGCGGCTTACAACAGCCATCTAGAAGCAAAACGCGGGGAGGGCTGCTACTTGGAGAGATGTGGGAGGCAGAGGAAGAGAGATAGCATGTGAGTATGTAGAAGCATGGCAGGGTCAAAAGACTGGTAACTGTAACATTTGTATACAAGAATAGAATAGAACTGACAAGATGAAAAGGGGAATAAAACTGTAAATTGAGTCTTTGGTTTTTATGTTTACTTGTGGCGGTCTACTTTGTAAGAAATACGCACACAAGGTCGGCATTAACTACCATTCCTTTTAACAGTGCGTCACTGCTCCTGATTTATCCCTAATTCAAGCCTTAACTACAATTTTAACCCTTAAGTTGACACTATAACCTAACCTAGCCTCTTGGAAAAAGACGAAACGGTCACAAACGGTGGAGGATTTCCTTCCTTGTCTATCCTTGTGACGACATTTTTACCAAAAATGAAGAAGAAGAAGAAGAAGAAGAAGAAGAAGAACACACACACATGCACACACACACATGCAGGGAGATGCTCGTGCACACTGACACACTGCAGGCAGGCAGGGCCATTGAAATATTGATGGAAGCTCTCTCCTAGCCTTAATGAAAAATCGTCCTCCGATAAATGTTTCATCCCTCCAGATGCATCACCTACCCATTTTTAACAGATGAGGCAATTCGCTGTAGAAACACAAACACTGGGAGAAATGGGTCTCGCTGCAATTTGTTGCCCTGAGCTTACAACAGAGAGCGACAAACTGGAGGATATTTGGAAACAGAGAGAAGAAAGCGGCGAATGCATTTTACATCACATTCTCTCCCTCGCTGATTTCTGTCGCACTCCGTACATAAATAGGCTGAGTCTTATTGATTGTGAGATGATAGTGATAGTGTAATTAGAATGTATTGTTGAGTATACCACTTTATTGACTTTCAAAAAGGATTTCTCATGTAATCAGTCCTGTAAGTTGAAGATCCTGCTTTATTCCTGCGCATGAATTACAGGCTTAATGCTTATTTGTTAAGGCATGAAAGCATGTATCTATTAAGTGAATTAACTGGAGGAGTATAGATTTAAGGGCACTGATTTGGAGGAGGAGAAAAGAACACTAATAAAACAAGCTGCTGGCAGTGTACTTTGCATTCCTGGATCAATGCTGTTGTTGCTGCGGAGTCTGATAACAGAAAAGTTCATTTGTCTCAAGCATCATCTCTGTCAGCATGTGGTGCCTGTCAACAAACACTTCTCGAAACTCTCCATTGTGAGCACATGTTCAGTTATAGTACAGGGCCAAAACTCATTGTAGAAGAGGCAGAGTAACTGATTTTTTCCCACAACTAGATGCAGTGTAGCAACAGATATATTGTGCTCTGAATGGGAGGCGTAGCATCTTGGCCTTCTGGCAAAATAGTTCTGACAGACAAAATTATAGTATATCACTTAAAGAAACAGTATATCATTTTGGGAAATTCACTTACATTTTTTGGCAAGAGGCAGATGAAATGATTGATGCCACTCACTGGCCTCTTTATTAGGTACACCTGTGCAATCTAATCCAATCTAATACAACAGCTCTGCTATAAATTCTACATTTATGGAGTTTATACATTGTCAGTTTTTTTTGACATTGTCAGGATGATGGTGGTGTACTAGGATGCATTATATTGAATGAATTATATTAACTGGTGTTCCTGTGACGGGATCAGCTGCTCACAACTATATTTGTTTATTTCCTGTTCATCTGTTTTTTGTTTTTTTTTTCCCAAATGTTTTTTATTACATTTTTAACATATATTCATTACATACAGTTGAATATTTATCACAGAGGATTTACATGTATGATGCAACAAGAACAAAACTAACAGAAAAGACAACTACTATTACAACGACATAACAAAAGGAAAATAAAACAAACAAACAAACAAACAAAAAAAAACAAAAAAAAACTTCTCAGGTGGCATTAGTTTTCACTTACATCTGACCTCCCATTACCTGCCACATCATCCAGAAAGGCTAAGAATGGATTCCAGATCTCCTCAAATTTCCTATATTTACCTTTCACTATGTAAGTTATTTTTTCCATAGCCATATTCATTGCCATTTCTTTTAGCCAGTCTTCTACACTTGGGGCTTTTGTATTTTTCCAAAATAGAGCAATTAAACGTTTTGCTTGTAACAAGCACATATCAATGAAAATATATTCCCTTCTTCTCAATGATAGTTCAAGAGGGTATAAATGTAGAACAAATGATTTTGCTGATAATGTTAAGCTGATATTTAGGATTTCTTTGATCATGTCCTTTACCCCTTTCCAGAATGTAAATATATGTTCACACTCCCATATGCAGTGGTAAAGATCACCTTTGAATTTGCTACATTTTATGCAGGTATCAGGAATATTGTCATTGTACTTATGTAGAAGAGTTGGAGTTATATAGGTACGCATCAACCACTTATATTGTAACAATTTCAATCTTACACTTACAGTTTGGGTTTGAGCTTCCCTACATGCCTCCATCCAATCATTCATAGACAGATCTTCTTTTAAGTCTTTCCTCCAGGCTTCTAATTTATTAAGTGATGATTCTTGTGATCTTGATACTAAAATTCCATAAAACTGTGAAATTAAACCTCTATTATAACAACCTTTTACCATTTCCTTCTCTAAGCTGTTTAGTATTGGCATCTCTAAAGAGTTCTTTTGAGACACAAAAATAAAATTTCTTATTTGTAAAAATTTGAAGAAATGATTTTTGGGTATATTAAATGAATTAACTATCTCCTCAAAGGACATGAGCTTATTAGAAGAGTATAAATCTGCTATTGATTTGATCCCTTTATCTGCCCACATTTTAAAGCCTGCATCAAGCCGTCCTGCTTTAAAGTTTGTATTTCCCCAAATGGGGCTATAACAAGAAAGGTTATTGGGCATTCCAAAATATCTCCTGACCTCATACCAAACATTAATCATATTGAGAACTATTGGGTTAGAACATTTCTTCCTGAGGTCTTTGAGATCAGCAGAATATAAGTACAGGCTTAATGACAGGCCAGGCATAACTGCAACTGATTCCATATTGACCCAAGATGAGGTACCTTGGGAAGAGAAATAGAACATAATAGTTCTGAGCTGAGCGGCCCAATAATACCATTGAACATTGGGGCACTTAAGCCCCCCTCTATCATATGGCAAGTGTAGAAGTGAAAGGCGAAGTCTGGCTCGTCTGTTGTTCCAGATGTAGTTAGTGAATAGTTTGTTAAGTCTTATGAAAAGGTGTTTTGGAGGTGGCAAAGGAATATTCTGAAATAGATATAACAGTTTGGGTAAGATGTTCATTTTCAGGACATTTATGCGACCAATTAAGGAAATGGGTAGAGATGTCCATCTATCAATAGAGTTAGAAATATTTTCAAAAAGAGATTCATAATTTGCAGAGACAATGTTCTCAAGTTTAGGTACAATTTTTATTCCCAGATATGTAAAACTATCAGTTAAATGAAAAACGCCAGGATTGTTTTGCAGCTGTACTCTATCATCATTATCTAATAGCATTAGCATACTTTTTGAAGTATTAACCTTGTACCCAGATATATCTCCAAATGTTCCAATAAGCTCTAGCAGAGCAGGAATAGAATGACTAAGATTTTTTAGAAAAAGAAGAACGTCATCTGCAAATAAAGCAATTTTGTGTTCCACCTGGCCAACAGTGACACCAACTATGTCTGTATGTTTTCTAACTGCAATCGCAAAAGGTTCTATGGAAATTGCAAAAAGGAGAGGAGAGAGAGGCGATCCCTGCTGGCAACCCCTGGATATATTGAAGGGCTTAGACACCATATTGTTCGTAAGAACCTCAGCTACTAAATTATTAGAGAGAATCTTAACCCACTTGCAAAATTGCTCCCCAAAACCAAACTTAACCAAAAGTGCAGACAAATAGGGCCACTCGACCCTATCAAAGGCCTTCTCTGCATCAAGTGACAAGATAGCAGTGTCACGATTGTTCTGTTGGTAATGAAGAATGTTGAGAAGCCTTCTCACACCATGAAATCCTTGTCTACGTTGAATAAAGCCATTTTGATCCTCTCCAATTAGTCTAGGCAACACTACTTCCAATCTCCTTGCTAAAACTTTACACAATATTTTAGTGTCTGAATTAAGGAGACTTATTGGACGCATGTTTTCACATTTTGTGTTACTTTTCCCTGGTTTTGGTAATAGTGTGATTAAGGCTTCCCTCATTGATGCTGGAAGAAGACCCATTTGAAATGCCTCTAGCAACATATCTGAAAAAGGTTTTATCAATTTTTCTTTGAATTTTTTATAAATGTCTATGGGAAGCCCATCTGGACCTGGTGTTTTCCCTGATGTCATTGCATCAATAGCTGCTGATATCTCTTCTCCAATTATTCCCTTTTCTAGATTCATCTGATCTTCTCCTGATATCTGAGGCAAATCCAGACAATCTAAAAATTGTGTCTGTAGTTCATTGCTAGGAGAGCAATCAGAGCTATATAACTTTTCATAATAAACTCTGAATGCCTCATTTATCTCTACTGGATCTATAATATTTCCTGATGGCTTTTCAATTGTAATAATGGCACGCTCCTCTTGCCTTTTTTTAATCTGCCAAGCAAGAAGTTTTCCTGCTTTGTCTCCGTGTTCATAAAAATTTTGCTTTAGTTTCATTATTTTTGCAGCCGCTCTATCTGCTGACCTTTCGTTGTATTGGGCCCTTAAGAGGAGTAATTTATTGTGTTCCTCTTTATTTCCTACCCTATTCTGATATATATGCTTTTCTAATTCACTGATCTGTCTCTCCAATTGTTTAATTTCTTTCCTAGATTGTTTGGATTTTGAGCTACAAAATCCAATAATTTGACCTCTAATAAAGGCTTTGAAAGCTTCCCATCGTATGCAGGCTGAAGTTTCAGATGTATTAGTCTCAAAATAGAGATCTATTTGCTTACCTAAAAACTCTAAGAATAAAGGATCCTGTAGCCATCCTGTCTGCAAACGCCATTTAGGGTAATTATTTATTATTTTATTATGCATATATGTTAATGATACTGCAGCATGATCAGAAATAACTACAGTATGATATTTGCAATCTACAATATTGGAGAGCAATGATGCTGATACTAAAAAGTAATCAATACGTGAATAAGTTTGATACTTCCCAGAGTAACATGAGTAAGCCAAAGAACTAGGATTTAGTTGTCTCCAAATATCCAACATATTTAGGTCATTCATAAAGTAGTTTATCAATTTTCTAGATTTGACATGTGTAGAGTCAGCGCCTGTTGAGCGATCTTTCACTGGGTTCAATGTACAGTTCATGTCACCTGCCAAAATATGTTGCCCTGTTAAAGCAGATATTGAGAGAAACAAATCTCTGAAAAAAATAGGATTATCTTCATTAGGGCCATATACATTAATTAAATTAACTTTTCCTCCAAATAGAACTCCTTGGAGTATAATAAATCTACCTGCTGGGTCTTTTGTTATTTTTTCAACTTGTAAGGGGATGGTTTTATGAACAAGTATCATTACCCCTCTAGCATTTGAGGCATAGCAACATGAGAACACCCTGCCCTGCCATCTCCTCTGAATCCTGACTGTGTCACTTGTTGTCATGTGTGTTTCCTGTAAAAAGATTAATTTCGCTTGGAGCAGTTTGATTCTGTCCATTACTTGCTTAATTTTTTTAAGGCTACCCATTCCCCTGCAGTTCCAAGTTAATAGTTTCACCTTTCCTATTTCAGACATTGATCTTCATACCGTAACATATCACGTAGTAGGCCTACCATTGAGAAGCATAAACAAAAACCAACAACTACACAAAACAACTTAATAAGCACATTCAACATAAATTTAAATGTTGTATAACCCCCTTGAATAATCCCATCCATTATGGGTCCCCCCTCCCCCCTCAATGCCTGCTCCCTGTATGGGTACATTAGATCCACACACCTGTGAGGAGCTAACTACTGATTAGCCTGCTCTTTTCCTTCTACCATGTGGTACCACCCTTAATCATGTTGTTCTATTTCTACTCATATTTTCCCCTAAATTAAACATCTCTAATTTCACAAGCCTACAACATTAATGTAAAATTAAATCATTTAAACCTGAGATTAAACCAGAACTTTGTGTGAGAAGAGCAAATTCTGACACTCTGAACTACGGTCTGAATTCTTATAACACACTGCTACACATTGGCATCGGTTGATTAAAAGAAAGAAAAAAGAAAATTAAGTGTCATCCACTGCACACATTCTGACCAAAAAACCCTTCTGCTGCCAAAACTGTCAGGTAGTCCGTCTGGATTAAACGTAGGCTATTTCTTACTTGAGCATTAACATGCACACAGAAATCAGAAGCAAAATCAAATTAGCTTCATGGCTGCTGTATAGAGTCATTTAAAATAAAAAGTTCAATGCCATGCCATCCTTATGTCTAAACACGTTCTCCAGTTATGAAAAAGAAAATTATACAGCCCCTGACCTTTATTCTAAATAAACATCACTCGCCAACGTTACCCAAACCTTCGATGAAATGTTCAACCTCGGCAGGGGTATCATACAGCCTGGATTTCTCTTTGTAGGTGAGGAGCAGTCGCGCAGGGAAGACGATCCGATGCTTGTTGATTCCTCTCTCACGTAGCTTCTGTCTAACTCCATCATAAGCCCTCTGTTTCTTGTGGGTTTCAGCCGAGACATCCGGGAAGAACCGGACGATGTGGTCCTTGTAATTCAGCGTCCCTTTAGCTTTAGCTGCCCGCATCACCTCTTCTTTCTGTCGGTAGTTCAGAAACTTCATAATGAGAGTTCTTGGTGGAGGCGAGGTAACGTTAGCGTCAGTCACCTTCTGAGGCTGCGGGCCAATTCTGTGTGCACGTTCCAATGCTAGCATGGTATCACTCATACCCAAGATTGACGGAATCCAATTTTCTAGAAACGTGCATGCATCTCGCCCTTCTTCCTCCTCAATTAAGCCCACTATCCTCACATTGTTTCTCCGACTTCGGTTTTCCAATTCGTCCGCTCTCTCGCTCAGTAACTTCACTTGGGATTCTAAAGAGCTAGTGCGAGTTCTGAGTTGCACTACTTCATCTTCTGTCCCAGAAATGCGTTCCTCCGCTACTTTCATTCTTTCTGTAACTTCTTTTATCATTTCAGATACTCCGTCCAATTTATTTGTAACACGTTTCTCCATCCCCTTTATTGCCTCCATGACATCTGCATTGCTAATGCTAGGGCCAGTCTCAACGACTTCAATAGACTCGCATTCGCCATCTTCCTCCATCTCCAATTCCTCGTGGTCAGATAACTCTTGTTTTCCGTTGTTCTTCTCTTGTTTTTGCTTTTTTTGAGCAGGAGTCTGCTTTCGACGTTGTGACATTACAATAAGCGTATAAGAACCAGAAATGCCTCTGTTTTATGAGTAGAATTGAAAGTTTTAAGGATTAGTCTACAGAAGGGTTGGTATCTAGCAGCCTCTCAGCACCCCGTCATTACCGGAAGTCCATCTGTTTTTTTTTAACTAACTCTCCTGTCATGGCAGATCTTTGCCACTGACACTCCCTGGCCTGCAATCACCTCGTTCCCCTCATCTGAGCTTCCCCAGCCTCTTCCACAGCTGGCCTTCATCATTTTCATCAGCCTCCCTCTCAGTGTCCCCTTCTCAGTTACTCTCTGTCAGATTGTCAAGCCACATGCCCTGCTATCATCCTGCCTGTTCAGTTCTGCCTGAGACTTCCTCATATTTTGCTAGAGGGTTTTTTTCTCCACCTCCCTCTTTGAGTTTAGTTAGCTTCTTTAGTTTGAAGCCTGGTTTTTGTTTTATGAGCAAATACATTTTGCTTTGGACTCTTGATTTTGCATCTGAATGCGTGCTTTTGGGTCCAGCACCTTCTGAGACATTACAGGTCCTAATATTTTGCCATCCTCATGTATGTTAATATGGAGTGGACAAAATATTAGGAACACCATTCCACATAATGCATCCTAGTACACCACCATCATCTTGACACTGTCAACAAAACTGGAAATATATAAACTTCATAAATGTAGAATTTATAGTAGAGTTGTTGTATTGGATTGAATTAGATTGCACAGGTGTAGCTAATGAAGTGGCCAGTGAGTATACATTGAGTATGGAGTTGGACTGGGAGGCCTTAGCTTAGCATATAGATTAGAAACACAGGGAAACAGCTAGCTTGCTGTGTCCACAGTTTAGAAATACACCTGTGAAAACCTCAGTAGGTCACTAATTAACACATTGTATCGCTTTTGTTTATTTTATACAAAAGACATATACAAATGCCAATTTGTTTTTGGGGTAGATAGCTATGTGCTGTAACTAGCAGACAACATGTGGCTGCAGAGACTTCCAAGATTCTTTTGGTGAAGTACCAAAGGACCGTTTGTGCTTATTTGTACATTAGCTGTAAGCTAGCTACCAACAGATGGACTGTGTCTGTGGGAGTCTGTGGGAGTGTGTTTGTGTTCATACTCAGAACTCACCTGAGACTCCAGTCTTTAGTTACTTCCCTCCTTTCTTTTCTCCTTTCCCCTCCCCTCTCTGTATTCATACAGATCAGGATATGGGTGCATTTTTGACATGTCAGTTGGTGCTGCAATAGGCAAATTTGCATCTACTCGCATCTACATGTAATCGCACCGCATCAAATTTGCTTTGCTTTTTGTCTGAGCACACCTTTAGGAGTATACTATCACTCCTTCACTAGTCAAAAAGGAACTCAATTGACAAACTAGTGACAAAACAATATGACAAAACTAGTTGAAACTAAGCAACTGGAAAAAATGTCACCAGGGAGTTTCACCACGAAGTTTCACAGAAGTTCAGAGAGCATAGATTAAACTGTTCCTCATCAGGAAATAGTTACAGCACACTCCTCCTAAAACCACAAATTATCATTTTTACATTTTGTACCAATTAAACAGATGAGTAACAACATTTTAATTAGTGAGCTGTAGAGGCATCAGTAGGCGTATTTATGAACTGTGGTCAGAGCCAGGCTAGCCAGTTCCCTCTGCTTCCAGTCGTTATGCAAAGCTAAGCTAATTACCTGCTGGCTCCAGGTGCAAACATAACACACAGTTATGAGAGCGGTTAATCTTCTTGTCTAACTTGTTGTAAATAATTGAATATAATTTCCTTTATTCATAGAATAAGCTATAAAATGCACTGATTATCTAAAACTGATCATACCTAATACCTACAATGTTGCTGGAAAGAGACAGTTGGGACTTTTACATTTTGATTATCCCTTTGCCCAATGATTGTAAGCATAGGATAGGAACTGTATGTCCTTGCTGAGAAGGCTTCCACACAGCTAGAGCTTGTCAGATGAGCCTCTGTGAGTCAGCAGGAATTTCAACCTTTGGAAACTGCAACAGCATCATGGGAAAACTTTTTCATATCAAAGGCCCCCAAGAAAAATATGCCATTTACTTATATCATTTACAATAATATGTATGTGTATGTATAATATGTAATTTATTCATCCCTTCATTTAAAAACAAAAAGTTGTAGTTATACAGTTTTATATTACAATAAATCTAAACAAAACACCCATGTGAAAGCAAAACTTTCTCTTTTGAGGGTTTGCATCCAGTGTTAGCTTGAATGTTATCCAACCATTGTGTATATATGTTTTATGACCGCTTGGCTGTTGCTTACTCAACATCTGAGTGCTGAAGATAATAGATAAAATCTATATGAGCAGCTGGCATGTGTGAAAAGTATACGTTTACTATCAGCGCAAGCCTCCAACCCACTAACCCACTTTATAACATACCAGTAGCTCATGGTTTAGCCATGCAATGCAGCATCTGCTGGTCAGCTTACACCACCTGCTTGCCTATATTTGTACACTCTTCATGTACCATATATGTATCTTACATGCCACATGTCATAACTGCTAAAGTACCCCGAGTTTGCACACAAGCTATTTCAACTGTCTAACCACAGCAGTATTAATAATTCAATGTGTGTTCAGAAAGAATGCATGACTAGCTTCACTTGAGTCACAACAGCGATATGCACCCTCCCCTCTATAAACACTGAAATCCACCGAAATGTAGGGATGATAGATGGTTTGAGGCCTGATATGTCACCCAAAGCATGAAAAACAACATGAATGTTTTGATTGTTCCTGCACGGTGTGGCTGGGAGTGGCTGCTCTGGGCTACATTACAGTAGAGACTTGTTTGGGACATATTTTCCTCCCCAGCGACTGTAATTAGAAAAGGCTTTCTGCTCCCTCGATCATACAGCAAACGTGTATTGTAACTAGAAGTCCTCTGGGCTATTTTCCCTAACTCCTGCCAGACTGTAAATGACCGCAACTTGTTTGATTGGCAGTGCATGAGAGCTCTACATTGAAAGCCGGCTTATGTGCACAACCAGTCGTATTAAAATGCATCCACCCTTATTAAGATTCAGAAAGGATTGGCTGATTCTGTCTTTATGGTACTCTCTGTCTCTTCATTGTTATTGAGCGAAAACCCATTAAAGCTGGGCTCAAACTTGGCAAGCTTGCAGGATGCTGCCAATACAACTCCGCTGACATTGTCTGTACCCTTGATACCTCAGCCATTTGCTGGTCTCATGCTGAATGATAGAAATATTGGAATTCAACTGATTTCCCCTGGCAAAGCAGAGACATTTTCCCTGCTGCACTTATACACAATACAAGAGGTGAAACAGCTAAATTGAAATGATAAAACAGTTTCAGCAGGCATTTTATATAGACAATAGCGACAATCAGGACGGGTATTAAAGGCATGAATAAGGAAAGAGCAATCACCCACAATATCCCTTTTTGCTATGAGGCGGGTGAGGCCATAGATTCAAAATGATTTAACAGCATTCCTGATAGCACTGCAGCCATGCTTATCCTAATAATCTCTGTCACTGTTGGAAGGTCAATGTGACCAGTACTCCAGGAAAGTACACATTTGACTGGCTTTACAAAGTAGAAGCCTTTAGCTGAATATTCTATGCTGTATTAGTGACCATATCGCTATTCTTGTACAGCTGCTACATTTTTAATGGGTAAGTCAGTCACCTGCTCTTTGGCTGATCTCTGTAGTTGTGGTCCAACCCAAATGCATGTGTTGTAGATCATTTCGGCCAGTGCTAGGCCAGTTACCAAGACAAACATGCTGATTAATGATGGAAATGGTCCACTATCAGGCAGACAAATGGTCTGCTTAGGCTACATTGGTTTGATTTTTGGCCCATAGACACTGAGGCCTGATTCTTAAAATACCAGCTGATAGCAACTGAGAATGACTTGCTATCAAGTAATAACTTGCCAAAAGTTTAAATCATGTAATTTGTAATCTCTAAGTCATGATATCAGTTTAGGGTTCAATCAATGGGTGTTACACAATGGGTATTAAGTGACTTCTTCTTGTCACAAGGAGAGTGGGGCAGGTTGACCAAAATGCAGACGAAGGCAGGCACACAGGATAAAAAGCACAACATTTATTGAAAATCACAAGAAACTGTGGCACAGCAAGTGGGAGACTCTAAAGACCTAAATACTACCTGAACTAATAAGGAGATAAGGTGTAGGTGGGGAGAACGGAGAGCAGGGCAGGGCTAACAAGGCTAGATGCAGGGCATGTGTGTATGAGGGCAGAGAGGAAAGCAGGTTGGGGAGGAGCACAGGAACACAGGAGGAAACACAGAACAGAAAACCCAGAACCTAATCCTCTTCATATTAAACCAACATGCATTGAAACGCCACAGAATACACATGAATACAACTCCAAATACACAAGCAACACTTCAACCGCTCTTATCCGTAATAAACAGAAATCGAAAAAACCCCTCTTAATAATTGAATATGAGCTGTGTGAGTACAGACAGGAATGAAAATAAAGACAGACTAAGTAATAAAGGCAGCTTAAATAATATCATGTCAGATAGTCTGTCAAAAGTCCAACTCAAATGAAGCCCTTTTCCACACAGTCCAGTCCAAACAAACAAGGGGAAAAGTACGAGGGTCTCTGGAGGACTAGTGGGAGAATGGCAGCTAGACATGGACTGACAGAATCATGATACCTCTTGCTGCTTTGTGGAAACAGAATTTACAACAATGACCTTATTTTCACCTAATAAAACATTACCAAACTGCCTCCTTATACATTCAGCAGACATGGAGCAATGTTTGGTATTTAATTGGAGTGGTGTTCACAGCCATCTGGCGAATATTAAGTCTACTTTTAGTTCTATTTTGGTCTCCACCAACTCCTAAACAAAAATATCTGGCTTTTTACCAACTGAATGATCCACTGTGCTCATTGGCATATTCACTATTTGTCTACCTGTAATTATGTGCTGTCTGTGTTTATCAGGGGTGGTTTGAACAGTTGCCTACAGCTGCTGGGAATGGAGGTCAGAGTAATGGGAGAAAATCAACCAGACCTAACCTGCTGTAAAACCAAACCAATGTGCTGAAAGATGCTAAGACAAACTTTAG
The DNA here is from genome assembly GCF_027409825.1 of Scomber japonicus. Lineage (NCBI taxonomy): Eukaryota > Metazoa > Chordata > Actinopteri > Scombriformes > Scombridae > Scomber > Scomber japonicus. Next base: position 8,940,891 of record NC_070583.1, read on the forward strand.
AGTTGTGAAGGGCTTGGTAGATGAGTCTCTGGATTTCACACTTTCACATTAGGCCTACACATTGTTGTATAAGCCATTGTAATTATTAAAATATTGGTAAGTGCAGCTTTAACAAATTATAGGAAAAAAAACTGAATAAAGAAATGGAGAAACAAATGCAGCTGCTCCCACCATCTTACAACTTAAGCTATTCTACCAATTAAGAGAAAAGTTTAAGAAATTGCTGCAATTACCTGATTAAGATGATTTCTTTTTATTTCCTCTCTTGAAGGACCTTTTGCTGTTGTCCATTAAGTGGGGCCTCCAGGTGGTGACAAACCACAGATGTCAGAGCAGAGAGGGAAATAAACATGAATAGAACATTTGCTGCTGGGTGAACTGGAACAAGTCAAACTTTAGAAATAATGGAAGAATATGAGTCAGACCTGACCTGTTCGGCCTTGAACCATCTCTCATGGTGGAAGCTGAAAGGGAAAGAAAGTCACAGTAATGGAGAAAAAAAGGAAATAAAAGTAATAGTAATTGTGTTAATGGGTTTGTATATATTGATTTGTAATAGTTATAGCTTTTGAGGGATTTCTTTTGACAGTCTTTTTCCATTTCCTCCATCCATCTTAAAACTTCCTAATGCATTTTTGGACTCTTTCCTATTTCATTCACATCATTTACAGTCAGTTTACATCTTACACAGTTACACCATTAACTGTACTGCAATAAACCCTTTCAGGTAAAAGCTATTAAATGGTTGTATGCATTAGTATACCATAACTGCAAACAAACTGAGCTGTCCTTGTACACATTGTTCATCGAGATGAATTGTCATGTATCCAATACTTTTAGATACAATTTCATGCCTCAGCAAATGAAATGAAATGGTGACTATATATTTGGTAAGAGGTTAAGCTTTTAAACCTTCTGCATCTTTCAGTGAAATTGGGAAAGTAATGTCCTGCTTAGTCAGTTTTTATGTTTCGATGAACCATCACAGGGTACTGCACAAAGACAAACACCTCAAACAGGGTGGTTAGCACTGTCACTTTTCTTCCTTTGATTTTCTGATGATTAGGGCAGTAGGTGCTCACTACTTTATCTGCTTTATTATTTTTTTTTAAGATTCATGTTGGACTTTTTTCCTTTTATTTTAGATAGTATCTGGTAGAGAGGCCAACAGGAAACAGGGAGATAGAGGGGAATGACCTGCAGCATGGGTCCCTGGCCGGATTTGAACCAGGGACACTGCGATTATGCAGCATGCGCTCTAATCACTCGACCACCAGGGGGCTTCTTTATCTGTTTTATTGTGGTGGCTATAACTTTAATGGTTATTATCTAGATCTTACAACTAAATATGCACCCCATGCTGTCCCCCAGCAAGATGCCTATCTAATTCCACTTAACCCCTCAAAAAATGATTGTCCAATCATAGCCATAAATAAACAGGTCTGTGCATGGGGCTTCAGTAACAGCAATAATCAGTATCATAAGAGTTCTAAAATACTGTAAGCTGCAAATGTTAGCATGCCCAGCTAACTAGCTTACTTCCTACAGTATAATAGTAGGCTGTGTCTGAATGAAATTGTCTGACCACTAAAGAATAATTACCCCTGTAATCAATGGTCCTTATAACGAGAGACATTTTGACTTGTCAAAGCAGGAAAAGCTCAGGTGAAGATCTGTATTCAGAGGACAATGAGTGACATGCAATAGGTGGAGAGGTCAGAGGTCGTCACCAGGCAGTGTGTTTCCTTGACACAGCTGTGGGAGGTAAAGGTATAGGCCCAAATGCTCTGTAATTCAACCTTTTCTTCTCTTCTTTTCTTCTTTCCTCCTTCCAGCACTGCCCTCTGTTCACCAGCATCCTGCCTCCTCACAGCATGCTGGTCGTTACTAGTTGAGAGGGAGGAGGTTTACTGGTGTGATGTATGCCTAAAAACACTTGCAGCCAACGGAAAAGAAGAAGCAGCAATGGAAGTTTTAGCTTTTCCTGTGAAGCAAAATGCCTCTTTTAAAATCACTGCAGTGTAACTCATGCGGCTGAGACGATAGCCTTTGTAGATGAACCCCGTTGTTGGAACCTGCTCCTACTTTTGAATTACAGAAACAAACCGTATGAATAAAAACGCCAATCATGCAAATCTGACAATATCCCATCATTCCATTGTGCTATTCTCCATTCATGCGGCAGCTTGCTGGCAGGCAAATGAGAATGAATAATCACAGGTGGTTGGAACAGACATTGGCATTCCCAGAGGACTCTCACTGCCTGAAAGCACTGTTGTGTGCCACTGCCTTGCAGCGTCAGACAGCGCCATGCATCATAACAATACAGCATTGGCACACTCAGGACATATTGACACAGCAGTATAGCCAGGTTGGCAATGTGGCAATCATGCCCACACACTGGTAGGCCTGGCAGAAACATGATCTGGAAGAGATGCCGATTGGGGCCTTGGGCATGGCTGCTGGCATGCCTTGGCATTTATAGTGCTGGTGTAATGAGTGTGTGATTGATTGGAACCACAATAGGGGCTCATGTACTCAGAACGGTATACAGCACCCACCAGGCGGCTGGCACTCCTGGATTAGAGGCCCCCTGGGCTCACACCCAGATTAAAGGGTTACATTAAACAGCATGAATAAAAGATTGAAATTATTCTCTTCGGAGCGTACCCGCAGGAGAAAGGATTGGAGTGTGTTTACATTTGTGCCTGCTGGGAAGGATGTTTGGGATGAAGCTTTTACTATTTCCTGCTTCCTCTTGAAACACACACGCTCGCAGCAAATGTCTCAATCTGTAGCTTTGAGTATCCAAGGGCGAGCAGAATTTAAATATGTAATTACCAGCTACAAATTGTACAAATGGGACACCCGCAACATGATTATGCTAGTGTTAAAGGTTACCTCAGTCATTTGGATAATTGCATTTACATGCTTGGGGCCAGGCTCTCCTTGAGGGCATGGAGGGGAACAGGAGCATCACCTGAACTGTTTCGGAGGAGGCATCCAGGAGCTTAATGTTATCAGGCTTTAATGAGGACATTTGCGGCCATGGTCAACATCATTTTGCACAAACCTGAAGAAGAAGGATGGGCTGCTTGTGCTTTTATGATTTTAATCTTTCTAATTGGCCCTGTAGTTCATAAGCTAATGTAATGAAAGAGGATGGGGCACCTTAATCAACCACAGGGAATGTGGGTAAGCCAGTGGGCAGCGCAGGGGCTCTGGCAGGGTCCGACTTCCACCCCGCCTGCTGCACTATTTCATCTTTAACTCACTGATCACTTAACCAAATGAAGAGGCTGCTCACATGTCGTCATGGTGATATTTCACACGTTTTTACCAGCATCATAAATATAACAGTCATTTCCCCCACTCTTCCTCACTGTGCTTTGCTAATTATTTATTTACCTATAAACATTACAGCTTAAGCAATGTTTTACTGTTGGTTTTTTACAGTTATCCATGCCCAGTCTTGCCAAAAACCGAAGTAAAATATCTACTGTAGTATGTAAAAAAATAGCCTATGTCCTATAAAAAAAAGGTATGATTTACCACTACATTAAGGGGAATTAGAAAATAAGATCCTGATTCTGTAGCATCCCATTTGGGGATTTATCGAACAGTTTCTATTGATTGGTAATTTATCATTCAATCCAGGCCAATGGGCTAACGCAAGCAGAACAAGAGTTGGCTCTGGCCTCAGATGATGACTCCCACATAATCAATGGTAGATAATACAGAGGCCATCCCAATTATTGACGACAAGAGCAATTCACCCCTATGTTTTCCCTATTCATTCAGAGAGGGGTCAGTTAAATAGCCGTCAAGGCCGCAGGCCCAGCGGAACAGTTGGTTAGAGCAGGCTACGGCCCCGAGAGAGTCAGAGGTGAAAGGGTGATGGACCCAGGGATTTATGGCCTAAAGGGAGCACAAAACACAGTTGCTCTTGCTTACAGAGGAGGGATAAGATGCTGCAAAGATTTACTTATCAGCTCATCAGCCAACAGCCGCAGAATCACAGGTGCAGCTTGGCACAGGATGGTCACAAAATCAACAGTAACTCAAGGCAAGGTTACAGCCTCCTGCTCGTGTTCATTCTCTGATTTAGGTATGTGTGTGTTATTTTGCCGTGTGTGAACCCTTGTTAAACTGCAGGGTGCTTAGTGGCTTGTGGTTGGTTTCAATTATTTTGCACTTAGTTTTTCAATGCAGGCATTCCAGACATTTCTCTGTCTCAGTTGTGAAAAACAACTGGAACATGGACTGGAAAAACAGCAACACACATCATCAGCTCTTGGTTTCTGTCTCCCAAACACACACACACACACACACACACACACACACAGAGAGAGAGAGAGAGAACTGGGCCAGTAGGTGATGCTTGGTAAGTCAGGAAATTAGGTCTGGGGAGAGAGGGTGGTCTGATATTTCTCCATCCACACCACAACACTAACAAATGTAGCTCATAAAGCTGTGGGAAAATTAATTTACCTGAAGACAGACTCCAACCCCCTTCCAAAACCCCAACCCAGTATCATGTGAAATATTCATGAAATTTAATCTGTAAATTCATGTACAGGGACACAATTTTTCCTTTTATTTGTTCCTTTATTTCAGTTGGAAGTATGTTTGCCAGGACCATGCTTTTTTTTCTCTTTCAGTCGGGACTCGGGAGCACAGAAGCTGTATTGTTTTTTTTCATTTGTTATTCATTTTTATAACCATAACCACTACATTACTCAACATTTAATCATGAGATTTTATCCTTCTTTTGATTTTCTTTATTTAAATTTCAGTACAGTCAATGGTCCGCATCTGCCCAGTGGGTGGACTGCACGACCCGCTGCTGGGAAGAATTTTCCTCACTGTGAATTTTATCCTCGACATTTCTCAACACAAAAACACAAAAGTGTCCTTGATAACTCAACATACAATAAGATAATGTTTTAATTATTTCTTCTGTCGATCCTGAGAAATTATCACATTGGAGGCAAAGACATGCTGTTTTGCTCTATTTTACAAAACTTTTATTCACTACTATATAACTGCTGTTATTATTATGATCATTATTATTACTATAATAACATCTGCTGTTTACTTGCAGCTGATTCAGTGAGTCCCCCCTCATTCAAACACACACACAAACCACTGGAGTGCTTTATTGGATGATGTGGGTCAATTTTAATAGAGGAAGTCTATATTTTAAGAGAGATGATTTCATATTAAATATCCTCAACCATATTTTCTTTTAATGTGAAAGTAAATGAGCAACTTCACATTTTACAATCACATGCTGTAAAAAGCCTTTCCCCAACAAAGATAGTGGTGTTTGGATTTAGGTTGAAGCCAACTGATGGTAATTTGAAATGGAGTGAAGCCCACTGACAGCAGGCAACTCAAAACAGCAGGAGAAGTAACCAATACTAATGACCAATGCTAATATCATATTGTTGTGTTTTGTGTTGAGAAATATTATTTCAAGAAAACCATAACACAGTGATAAAGAGGAAAATCCTGGGCGGCGGATCCTTGGGGCCGCCAACTCAACTGATGCGGACCATTGACTCAAACGATAAAATTAAAATAAAAAAATAAAAAGAAGGAAAGAAAAATCTTGTGATTAAATGTTGTGTAATGTGGTGGTTATAGTTAAAACATGAATCACAAAGGAGCAAAAAACAATACAGCTTTTGTGTTTCGGAGTCCCAATCCATTTGCTCTAGCATATGGCTGAGTGTTTTTTTTAATTTTTTTAAAATATGATACTGTGCTCTGTAAAAGATGGTGATGATAATTCCTAAAAATCATTCACTCGCTTTTTCAAAATGTTTTAGCCTTTACTTCTATGGGTTATGATAACATTTTAGACAGTAAAGTAATTAATGAGCTCTGGAGCACAGCAACATTGCTGCAAAGTCCAATAAAGCAAGAAACATGAACAGTCAGACAATCAGGCAAGTTTTAAACAAGATAGATTATTTAAATCACTTTATTTGGAGGTAAAACAGAGAGTAAGTACATGCAGAGTTTCCGTAATTATGCCTCAATGCACATGAAAACTGCATCTATGGACTACAGGAAGTATAGAAAGTCAGCATTGAGGCAGTAAGTGAGTCTGTAAACTATATGTGTACAATGGATAGTTTAGGTTCAGATTGTACTTATCCCATGTATCTACGACTGCTCTCGTTGGTACCTTGCTTCTTACAGTGATGTCACCACATTCACTAATCTCAGCAATTAACTTGTCAGAACATGAATAATAGCCCAAACTGCAAAAATGAGAGCCAGGTTGTAACACCCAGAATTATTCTTATAATTTTAGCGTTAAAGTAATAATAAAGCAACAATGAACAAACTCAAAACGCAACACTGACAGAAGTCAATGTGATGTTGCGTGGAACTTATATGCAAATAATGACTTGTGTACAGATTCAGCACAACACAGAGCAACATTTGGTGTCATGTTTCCACCTGACAAATGTAAATTCAAATGTCTTATGAGATTTTGGAGCTTTTTACTATATTGTATTACTATAATTTGCATTGTTGTTTAACATATTAATGCATTGTTAATACTGCTCATATGCTTATGTATGCTCTTTGATTTTATCTTCTGTCAGTATTTGCTGCTGCAATCACACAGTTTCACTGTAAGGTCCAGTCTAATCTAACCTGTCATCCTGTATTAAAAGGTGCTATCATTTATTTAAATGATATGTTCTCTGTGGTTTTCTAAGTGTAGGTGTCAGAATATAATGCAGTTTTTCACAAAAGATGCCCTTGTCATGTCATTATCATTTTAGTGATTTACGCCAACCTGAGCTGTGATGTCACCTTTCTCATTTGACTTGTCGAGATGTAATTTACTCACTTAACTCTTATTAAGAAGCGCACGGTGCAGACAGAATAGCAGCGATCAATCTTTCCTATGTAGTCAGAAGTGTAAATGTTTAGATGTACAGCCGTGTTACTTCCCATGTTAACACACACATCCATTAAAGACAACCAGCAGTCTAGCTATCTAGACTCCCTGTGACCTGCTGGGCCTTTATCAGTGAGAGACTCTGCACCTGGACACAAGAGATCTCTGTGCATATGTAGCAGTGGATCAATGCACAAGTGTGCGGATATGCATTTGTGTGTTTGTCCAAGAAGGTGTGTGCATTCATGTGTATTACGGTGTGCGTGTGAGCATAGATAAAAGTGTTAAGAGATTTCACGAACCTGTGCGCAAGTGTGACTTCCTGAGTTTGTGAGTGTTTTTATGTCACAGGTCAGATTGGGAGAGGCTGGGAGGTTGATGGGATCATGACATAACCGCTGTAACATGCCCCCAAACACACACATTAGACACACACTTCTCTCCCTCACCTAAGGAATGCCATTTTTCAGCCAGAGTCTGACTTTCCTGTTTGAATTAGAGGTGCAAACATCAGCCTGGCTTGATAAATGGTGTTTATCCAGGGCCAAAGGATCAAGGAAACTGTAATGTGGTGTAAATTGATGAAGAAACAAAGAGGGGGAGAACAAAAGAGAGTGGAAAAAAACGATGAAGTCAACACTATAGTCATTGTGTGTTTGTGTGTGTGTGTGCGTGTGTGTGTATGCTCGTGTGTGTGTTTGGGACTGGTGAGAAGAGACAGGCAGATGAATGTGAAGCAGAAATAAAGGGATAGATGGATTTTAAGTTGGGATAAAGAAGAGCATGGCAGGGGGGCATCAAGAATGTCTGGGGGCCGCTCTTATCTCTCTGAATGAACAGAATGTGCACACACACACATCTGTGTGATGTGTGTACATGTGCATAGGGGAGAGGGGTGGCAAGTGTTGGAGGGGGAGCACTCCATAGAATTACCCTATGTACTTTTATCTGCAGGGGACTCGGGTGGGAACATACACCCACACACAACCTCAATCAACATCCTCCTTTCTCCCTCCACTGCTGCCCCCCAGCAATCCTGTCCACCCAACTGCCTGGAATATCTTTAAGCTGGGTGAAAAGAGAGTGTGCGTGTGGGAGGGGGTTGTTTAATGACAAGTCAGCAGGGTGTCTTTAAGCCACCCGTGACTGTACCTGAAAGAGCACTGCCCCTCTGAATGAGCCTTAAACTGGGCTGGCTCTCTTGTCCGGTTTGGCTGAGGGGGTGGAGATGTATTGTTCTGCATGGCAACATCACTATGCCACACGTCATTCAAAATTCTGTCATTTTAATACTATTTCATTTTTTAGAACAATCCTTGTGTTAAAAGTAATGAAGTTTTGTCAGTGAGACAAAGGTGACTTTAATGTACATGCTTCTTTATGCTTTATTCAGGCACAATACTTGTGTGATATTTGGCAGGCTGGTGCATGAGAGGGAGTGTGTGGTGTCGCTGCTAGAGAACTGTGATTAATTGGAAATTAATGATAGAAAATGAATTAATGACAGAAAAAGAGTGTTATTTGTCCTCCCCATAGGCTGCAGCTCTAATGGATTTTCAAACTTATTTTGCCATTGAAGCCTTTATTTATTAATGAACATTGTTAGCTTTTCTACACTGAATCTTCTATTACATTTCTCTCACTATAATTTCATCATTTATTAGGTAGCTAATTCTACTGCCAGTGTAATGTCTGACAGTGCATGTCACAAAACATTCAGTTCAGACTTAGTTCCTATTCACTCACATGCTTTTTGGCAAAGTTGGAAATATGCTGTAGGTGCTGGGTGTGATTATTGTGTTATTACATCTTCTTTACCTCTTTTGCAACACAGTGCAAAGGGAATAAACATTTATAGACTAATCTGACATGATAAAAATCTTGTGGTTCAGGAAACTGATTTAGTTTTATTGGGGCGAGATGATCATTAAGTGATTCTTCTATTAAAGTGTTTGTAGAAGTCAGAAGGCAGATAGATTCTCTTTCAGTATCTTTTTGTGTTTTTACATTTGTTCTGCTGCAGCCTTTATGCTAATCTGAAGGCATTCACTTCAGACTTGTGCCATGCTGCAAGTAGTCTGACCTAGTAAGACTGCTGTTGTGACTGTTATGTAAATGTGACTTGGAAACTCATGCAGACATGAGACCAACATGTAAACTAGCCCGTCATGTTTCGTTTATTCTGTCAGAAGGTGATGATGCAAATAATAGCTTTGTTGCTATGACTGATAGAAGGTGTTGATGATGTGCCACCAGATATGTACTTTGCCAATTAGTGAGAGTCTTATGAGTTTGATTCTGTGACTGCAAGAGAAAATAGTACCCATTAAATCGAGTGGAAAAAAACAAACAGGTGATAAGAAAAGAGAATTCCTACTACCTTCACTCCTCAGTTTTGATTTGAAGTGTTTAATGGATTCACATCAATCCAAGAATATCTAACTCACAGTTGCATTAAAGAAAATCAGAATTATTTTCATATTCTGTTTTATTTTTGTTCTGTAGTAAACTAGTTCCCCTATTGAGGATCATTAAAATTTCAGTTTACAACATCTGAAAGCCAGATTTCAAGGCAAAAGATTACTTGAACATTTGAACATTTATTCATCAAAAGGTTGTGTTTCGGTGGTTTTCTTTTGGAAAATTTGTCAGATGAAATCAGATAACGTAGGTAAAGAATGCAGTAGATCGCGCCTGGTTTCATATATTCAGCTTGTGCAAATCTGGATTGTCTGACATGTGGGAAAACAGTGGAACAAAACGTCTTTTATACATTCGAGAAATCACATTCATTTGAATATGGAACAGGGTGCATGTTGGAATAAATGTGTTGATGTAAATAGGGAAATAGCCACTTTCCTCCTTTTTTCTCACTTTCTTTTTCCCTCTCTCTGACACACTCACACACACACACACACACACACACCCTGGCTGACCCCAGCATTTTGTCGTCATCCATTAGTAATTAGGAGCTGTTTCCTGAGTACGTATCCACAGGTTTGCTGAATAAAGGCTTTGGAGGAATAATAATAAATAATAATCAGACCAACCAATTAAGACTGATTACCCTCTGCATCATGTTGGGTGCTACACACTGCTTTGCACTTATACACAGGGTTGTGCTGATATGTTAAGTTACATATAGCCTTCCATGCTGCACAACACATATACACATGTTGCTGGGTTTCCTAAATTAAGCCAATTCCATGCTCCAATGTAATACATAATGTTGCGGTAATTGGGAATCCCTCAAACTTTTTATTCCTCATGGGGCCTCAGTCTAACTCCTAGAGACCAGGCCTGTGGCTCTCAGAAAGACTCTAAGCTCCTTTAAGCCTCAGCCTTAGCAGAAGACAAAGGCTATGTGGCTTGGGTAGGATTAGTAATATGGGTGGAGAGGGTCGACATCCCAAAACGTGATTAAGTGTTTGGTAAGTGACTGAAGAGGGCTTGTGAGACTTAAAGTAACGCACTGAAGACACCGGGTCCTTTCTGATGTTAAATAAGGCTGGGAGATAAGAGCTCAGTGGGGGAAGTGACAGAAGTGAAGAAGACGCAGAAGACGTCAATATGCAACGCTTGGCTTCTGACAAGGAAGATGTAGCTGCTTTTGTTTCTCTGATATCCTAAGGGTGGACCATAAGGGACTGTGCTCCAACCTGTGAGCTAAATACATACATTATTGACAAGAAATATTATGAAATGTTTCCTGTCAGCAATATTATAGTACCAATTATGATTTCCAGTCATCTTTATTCTAACAAATAAATCATTTCAACCGCAAAATTCCTAAAATGCTTCTTTTTATCTTCTTATATTCCGCAGTGCACTTTTCTCCATGTTTTCCCGTTGGATATTAAATATTCATACTGCTGCCACCTCCATCTCTCCCTCTTTCTGCCTCTGTCAATGGGTTTTAATGGTGTGTAATTGTCATGAGTCAGTGTCCCGTGGGCTCGTCCCCAACGGCTGGTTTGTGACTGACACCCACAGCCGCTCTCTAAGAAGTGCCATATGGCTACAGTTAACACTGACATATAGGACTGTAACACAGCCTCATGGGACGAGACTGACAGGACTCAGTCAGTGCAGTGTGTGAGAGAGAGAGTGAAAGTAAGCACGCAGTAACAGATTGGCTTTCTGCATTAGCTGGCGAAGAGAGTGGTGATTAAAACATTTTAAATCAACTGGTTATATATTTAAAATAATTATCAGTGGATTGTGGTTGGATATAATAATATTCAGCAGGATTGGACCAATATTTATAATTGGTGTTATTAGTAGTTTGGCACAAGTTAAGTAAATTGGAATATTCTGTGATGATAGGTAACAAAAAAACCACCAAGGAACTTTATACTTCCTTCCACAGATGGCACATTAGCCAATTATACTACAATCTAAATAAGCAAATGGTTGAGTCAAAAAGAAGATAAATAAAAGTCTACAGCCACGCTAGCAGCTTTAAGAGGCTATACTTTGACACAATGATGCTTTGAGCTAAATGCTAATGTCAACATGCTAAGATTCCCACAATGACAATGCTAACATGCTGATGTGTAACTGGCATAATGTTTACCATGTTCAATGTACACTCTACAAATATTTAGCACTAAGCATAAAGTATTATTTTATCAGCTATTTCCCTCTGAGGAGACATGCCAAAAATATCCAACTGAAATAAATTACTGTTGTTTAAGAGTTTTAAAGAAACACAGAGAAACCATTCAATGTGGGGAATTATGTTTATTTGTTTGCTAGCTTAGCATAAAGATGCAAGCCAGCTAATCAGCTTTTTTCTAGTCAAATCTCTTTGCAGTATGCTAAAATAATATCATTCAATTAAGATGTTCATGTGCCAGTGTTTGCTGGTTACTCTGAAGGGTTAAAGGCATGTCAAATGGAACAGAGCCATTATTAATGTTATGTTGGTCTTGTTTCACTTTTGGCTAGGCTAACCATTTCTGCCCTTCCTCCAGTCTTTGTGCTGAGCTAGACTAAACACATGTCTGATTTGTCTCTAAGTTACAGGATGCACACTGATGAAATTCATCAGCTTGCTAAACCACAAGAGCAAACACTTCTTTTCCATCCATACAAACATAGCAACGCATTTAAACATGCCATATAGCTAATGTAGCTAATGGATATCATTTGAAGTGTTAAGACAGATACAGATAAATGACAAATTGTCTGCAGGCTGTTATTCTCCTTTAACAATAAAATGATCATATTTTTTATAGACATATAGTGCCAAAACATTTAAGTAAAACATTTTACAAGTGATATTCCTGCAGTCACTGATCATGTACTGGAAATGTGTGTATGTACTGTATGTTTGACAGAGTATTCTGGCCTGAGTAATTTACCATTGGCTTAGTGTGATAAATATGGCCTGTCTCTGCTACTCTAGGTTATGTGCCATTGAGGGATAGCGGCTGTGTTTTGTTACTGAAGAATGAGGCAGGAGAACAGGCCTAGTAAATGACTATAACCCTGGAAGAGAGTTGGGTTATCATTAACAGAGGCGCAACACCGTGGCACTGCTGTCAGAGCTCTAACCCGTGACACAGACGTGACAAGGACATGAGATGTTGCGCTACGGTTTTGACCTTGTGTCGTCTTTAGAGGGGCTGCATGTTTCGTGGCTCAGCCTTTTGGTTGGCTGGTTTTCTTATTTGTGTGCCTTCTAGATTTATGTAAGCTACGGTACACGTCCATGAGTTCAGGAACGTCCATGACTCTCAGTGCAAAAAAATATGCCAACACACACACACACACACACACACACACACACACACACACAAGTTTTTCCTCAGTTGTGATTTGTCAGTGGTTGTTCTTGAGGTTTTTTCCCATCCCTATTTTTAGCAAACTAAAATTCTTTCACACCTATCAGAGAAGAGTTTTGTAGGTTTATGCCATAGTAGAACCTTGTTTGGTGCCACAAACTTTCTTTTAAAATATAGGGTGCAGAATGATGCCCAAATAGTTTTACAAAGTCTCCTTATTTATCCTCTAAAATCAACACTTTGAGAAGAATGCTAAGAACCACACCTAGTTCTTGACTGTGACCTTCAAAAAAAAGAAGAGACACACTCCTTTCTGCTATTATCTTAATATACAACTACTGTCTTCATCAAAGAAGCACTGAATAACCTTCCTTTGTGTGTTCATACCCCACCTGTCTTCACATAAACCTCTGCCACCACAGCTGTCTCCCTTTTCCTCCCATCCCTCTCTCTCTCTCTATCTCCTTCCCCAATCACATGACAGTCCATCATCCTTTAAATAGACTAAGGCAGCGCAACATTGTTGTTGATTTCATACATGTCATACGACACAATTACGTTAATGGCTCAGTGAATGGATTTCACAGAGTCGGTCGGATTTGTTTGGGAGGCAGTATAGAGACACAAAGAGGCTGTCATGTCTGTTTGGCCATCAGCGACAAAGCTCTTATTAGCAGATGAGAGATTTGACAGTTGTGCTACAAATGAAATGATGGTTTCTTTATAATTAACACATAAGAGAATTGTTAAAAAAAAGGAGTTCATAATCTTTACTTTTTTTTCTGTCTGTCTATCTGGCTGCTTTAAAAAAACACAACAGGTTTTGTCGATTATTTAGATAATAGATAAGTATGCCAGACATTCATTCTGTGTATATGAAAGTGTGTTTAATTAGCTTAATATGTGCTGTATGTGTTTTGGCTTTAAAATTCACGCCACCTGCATGATTACGGGAAAGACAATCAACCTTTTCCCCAGGCAAATAAAGGCTTCTAGCCAGCAGAAAATGCATACACAGACTGCTGATTTTGGGGTTTGGCCAGACTGGTGTGACTTCAGTGAGAACTGGAGTGACCCTCGACTCCAGTCTTTTCATCACATTACCAACACACCCTTTACAATCAGCTGGTCTTTTAAGATATTGAAGCTGTTGAAGCTTCCACTTACAGGCTCTGATTCTAGTTTTCCACAAGGGAAAAAATTATTATTGTCACTCCCCAAGCTTCTTCACTGTCAGCTTAAGCATGTTGCTGGGAGTGACAAGGTCAGTCACTGAAGTGGTTGCAGATTTAATATATTATAGGCCTATAGATACCAGACAAAAAATGTTTCTACATCTAGTAGCTTCATAGTACAGGGACTTCAATGATAAATGTTGTCTTTTGAATCTGTTTTTGAATCAGATTTTTATGTTTAATGTGGCTTAATGGCATTTTTCAAGTTATTCAGTCATTTGGCATGCAGTCCCCGTAATATCCATAGACTGGACATTGGAACGGTGTTTGCAGATGTCAGGGAGGTCAAAGAAAAAACATCATTTATATCCTTAGAGCAGGATAATATACTGCTCTGAGAACAAGAACAGGATTATAAACTTGTGGTTTATTCAAAACACTTAATAAACCTATTATATCAGTTTTTGTATATCAGAATGCTTAACTTACGTTGAGATTAATTTCTATGTATTTGTACCATAAACAATACAATATGATCTATTCTGTTGGAAGGACTACAGGGAGAGTTTGGCTAAGATTCATTTTTTTCTCCTCAGAAGGAGTCCTTACTCTGTCTGCTATAAGCGCTAAACTGCATTTCTAATCGAACATTTTAGTAAACACGCACAGTCAACACTAGTGATTGCTTCACATTTTATGTTATCAGAGTCAAAGCAGATCTGTACACTTGCACAGCTGAGTTAATGCATCTAGAGGCAGAGGCTGTGGCTGCTGCTCATTGTACTGCTGCCTGGCTAGCAGCCACCACAGCAGCAGCAGCTCTGCTAGTCAGGATGTTCCAGAGAGGGAGCCCGGAGTATTTTGTGCTTTCATTGCCCACCATGCCAACTAAAACGGAGTCACTGTGCTGGAGGGGGGTTTCACAGTGGACTGTTAGTTTTTGTTGGATTGTGTTGCTGCCTGTTGCAAAGTGCAGAGGAACTTCTGGTGTGTGCGACAGTGGAGGACTTGAAACCACTTTCTTCAAAGATAAATGAACAACCTTTGCCAACAGGAAGAGTCCATCTGACTTATGAAACCTGATACCATTATAATGTCTGAAATCTCCCCTTCATTCACCCAC